>NW_012118744.1:91399-112178 GCF_000951035.1 Colobus angolensis palliatus | reverse complement strand
TGACAAACACAGGGGAATTCCATGCAGAAGTACTTGGTTCTATATGCCTCTCGGCCAATTGTTCCTTAACTAAATCTTTTAAAGCCTCAAGTTTTTCTTTAGACAATGGCCAGTGTTCCACCCAAACAGGAGTTGTAGTTTTCCACTTCAATTGTAAATTTTGAGGCTTGTGGACAGTGGCTAAGGGTTTAAAGGATTGTAGCCCATTTTGAACATCATATTTTTGGCAGCTGAAGAAATATGAGGAATGTTTAAAAAGGCACCAAATTGTTGTAAAAGATCATGGCCCCAAAAGTTAATATTAATGAGAACAATATAAAAGCACACTTTTCCTTGTTGTCCTTTAGGTCCTACACAGCTCAGGGGCTCGACACTTTGGTAGACTATAGAAGCAGTACCTAGGCCGGATACAGTAACCGATACTTGTTTCCTTTTCCAATGATTAGGCCATTGAGCCAAGCATATAATAGATACATCCACTCCTGTGTCGACTAATCCCTCAAAAAGTATCCCATTAATTTGCAATGAACATAAAGGTTTTTGATCAGAAACTAAAGTTTCCCAGAAAACAGTTTTCCCAGTACTACCGAAACCTCCTTGTCGAGACACATCTCTAGATAGAAAAGGAAAAAAGGGCAATAGAAGCAATTGTGCAATACGTTCCCCTGCCTGTAGGCGCATAAATTGTGAGACTTCTACCATAATAAGGATTTCATATCAATAATTCCTGGGACCACCATTAACCCCTGCATAGCGCTGCTGCTTCGACCTAGTAAAAGTCCTACATGTCCCTTTGGCAAAGGACCACACACTCCAGCAGCCAACTTATATATTCCTCCTTTAGGAGATAAAGTATAAGGCTGGACGATAGCTAGGTCAGCAGCGGCACTCTGCTTAGTGGCAGCATAAAGCTGAGAAGCTGGGGTAGGGTAAGATTTTTTTAAGGAGGACTCGAGGTCATTCCTTGATGTTGTAAGCCATTGCTTACAGGGTATTGTGGTAGGCCTGCATTGTAGTTGTTGGGGCCCCAAGCCTGCGGGCCCCAGCTCCCGTTTCCTGAGAGGGATAACGATACATTCCCACCTTTATCAGTGTTTGAATGGCATTCATTGGTCCAATGTCGACCTTTGCCACATCGTTTACACATATCAGATGGTAACCTTTTTTCTTTCAGAGCAGAAGAGCCTAATTTTTTCCGGCATTCCTTTTTAAAATGATCGAGTTTCCCACATTAATAGAATATATAAAGTGCCCCAGCAAACAATTGAGCATTGTAAATAGCTCCTCCAACACCTGCACAAGCCCGAATGTATTCATCTAAATCAGCTCCACTAGTTTTTAGAGGACGCAGCAATTTTTGGCACTTGGGATTAGCACTCTCAAAAGCCAGAGTATCCAGAAGAATTTTAGCAGCAGGGCCTGAACCTACAGTCTTTAGTACAACATCTTGAAGACGGGCTACAAAATCTGGACACGGCTCAGTGGCTCCTTGTAAGATCTTTACAAAAGATAAAGAAGTTTTACCCGCTATTTCAACCTTAATCCACGCTTTTATAAACAAGGCTTTAATCTGAGTGAGAGCAATATCATCTAGGCCTGCCTGAGCATTAAGAGTGTCGTATTGTCCTGAACCCGTAAGCTCCTCTTCAGTAGGTCTTGGGGGATTTCGGGTAGCATTTTATTTTTTAGCTTGTACTCTTGCTTCCTCCCACCACCAACTTTTTAATTGAAGCCATTGTGAACGATCAAGGACAGCCTGTCCCAACGTTTCCCATTCAATAGGAATCATCATATGTTCTGAAGAGAAGGAATCGAGAAGGCCAAGAACAAACGGTGACTGAGGTCCATAATTAGAAATTGCAGCTTTCATTTCTTTCAAAAATTTGAATTGTAGGGCTGTAAAAGTCACATTCTGGCCACCATTTGGGAACTGAGCACTGGGGCCGAAAGCAGCCCCTCAAAATCATCCTTTTCCTTCGATTCCTTCTTTTCTCCTATAGGAGGAAAAGGCACAGAGAAAACCTGACCTGACATAGGCAAAGAGGTTGGAGGTGGAAGCAAAGGGAAATCTTTTTCAAGGTAACAGGGAAGGCTCGTGGTGGAGAGATAGCAGAAACAGGAGCAGTGGCACCTAGCAATCAATTTTAACAACTGTTGTAACATCTCTAAAATACGCTGCAAATCAGAATTTCCTTCAGATGAAGGAGGCATTAGCTCTTCTTCCAATTCCTTGTCCTCAGCAACCAGGACGTAAATATGTTTCTAGGATCATTCCTCTCTAAAGCTTCAGATGCCTCACCCCCTGTGGCAGTATCGCCACACTCTGAATCAGTTTCAAATAACTCTAATGCCTGAATAATGGAACTACACAAAGTCCACAAAGTCAGAGGCATCATTTGCCCTCGCTGATGAGCTCGACGCAAGACTTTAACCACTTGTAACCATTCCTTTCGATTTAATTGCACTTTGGTTTGATATTGAAACCAATAACAATTTTGTTCAACATGGGCAAACAATCGCTTCAAAGTCTTATGTTCCTTAATTAACTTTTACTCCTATAGACATCAACAGTCCCTGGAGTTACTGCAAATATTCCGAGGCCAGAGAGGTGGAATTCCCCATAATTTTCCCGTGGGTCCCCCTTCTTATTTATTTACCTGCCCGTGGTCTTTCCGAGCCTGCCCGGGGTGTTCCCCCTCTGGTTCCTTGCTCTCGTGGAGCCACAGACCCTGCTCGCTGCACCAGATGTTGGGGTCTGCGTGTTTCCTGAACAAAGGAATGAACACACAAGACAACACAAAACAAGACAAACATGGCAGCCGCCCCAAACAACACGCTCTGCTTTATTTTATACCGTCGTTTGTGGAATGTTAGCAAGTCGCCAGACACATTGTTGTTTCTCTGATCTTTCCCTGACTTTCTGAATTTCCAAGATGTTTATATATAAACAAGCCCCCAGGGTCTGCTATTTGCAACTGAGGCCAGTCTTGTAGGCTCCTTTGTCTTCCCTGTTTGCAGAGGAGGAATGCCCAGCTTCGTTTGCAAGAGCGGGACTATAATGTTAATGGGGGAATGGCCTGCTCAGTTGTAAAAGCAGATAGTCCTCTACACACTACCTCAGTGGGGACTCTGTGTGGGGGCTCTAACTCCACATTTTTCCTTCACATTACTTTAGTAGAGGTTCTCCATGAGAGTTCCACCTCTGCAGCAGGCTTCTGCCTGGACTTCCAGGCTTTTTCATACACCCTCTGAAATCTAGGCAGAGTCTCCCAAGCCTCAACTCTTGTAGTTTGTGTACCTGGAAGCTTAACACCATGTGAAAGCTGCCACAGCTTATGGCTTGCACCCTCTGAATCAGCAGCCTAAGCTGTATCTAGGGTCGTTTTAGCCATGTCTGGATCTGGATTGGCTAGGATGCAGAAAGCTGTGTCCTGAGGTTATTCAGAGCAATGCAGAATGGTGCAGACTGTTATTCCCTCCTAGGCTTCTGGGCCTGTGATTCAGGGAGTTGCCTCAACGGCCTCTGAAATGCCCTCAAGGATTTTTTCCTATTGTCTCTAGGAAGTTCGAAATTTTCCCTTATCTTCCTGTCTTCTGAGCCTTCCACACTCTTCCAAACCCTGCCCATTACCCAGTTCCAAAGCTACTTTCACGTTTTCAGGTAACTACAGCAAACTCCACTCTCAGTACCAATTTTCTGTATTAGTCCATTCTTGCTCTGCTATAAAAAATACCTGATACTGGGGAACTTATTTAAAAAAAAGGTTAATTGGCTCATAATTCTGCAGTCTGTATAGAAAGCATGACTGGGGAGTCCTCAGTAAACTTACAACTATGGCAAAAGTTGAAAGAGAAGCAGACACATCTTCACATGACCACAGCAGGAAGAATGGAGAGATGGGGGAGGTGTTATACACTTTCAAACAACCAGATCTTGTGAAAAATCACTCACTATCATGAGAACATCCTCCAGGGGGCGGTGTTAAACTATTAGAAACCACCCCCATGATCCAATCACCTCCCTCCAGGCCCAAGTTTCAACAGTGAGGAATACAATTGAACAAAAGATTTGGATGGGGACACAGATCCAAACCATATCACAATCCATGCTTTGAATTATCTGTCTGTCATTTCTGAGTTTTCATTTTGACTAGGAGCCATAGCTAGAGAACTAAGCAATCCTTTTTTTGTGTCACTACATTCAGATTTTTTATGGTGTCACAATTATTGTGCTGGTTCCTTCTCATCTGAAGACCCTGGCACTTCTAACTTTTGTAATTATTTTCATGAGGGTAGGGTTTTTTCTTTTTCTTTCTTTCCCTATAATATTATTTGGTTGTTCTTTACCTTTCCTTTCTCCTCCTCCCTAGGTGGTGTGACTGTACAAGATGCTGGGTATGGTTATTTGGTTTACTTCTACAGCCCTATGAACTTTTTTGGCAGGTTTTATAATGAACTGTGCAGATTGACCTACAAGCCAGTAGATGGCGCTTGTAGGTACGAGCTAGATACAGCCAGTGAGACTGGGTATATACTTGATCCTAATTTCCTGGGAGAAGCTCTCTGTTGCCTCAGACAATGGGCTGATGCGTGGAACGCACAGCTTTCTGAATTCCCTGCACAACCCATGGGGTGGAGCCACATTGAGTGGGCCTGTGCCAGGTAGGTCTGCTTACAGATCCTCTGATGGTGGGTACAATCACCAGCACCAAGGAAAATTCCAGTGGGAGACCACCTAGTGCCCAGATGTGTGCCTAGTGTGGAACTGCGAAACCTCCTCAACCTCAACTTCTCTGCATGGGGTTGGAGGGTGGCCTAAACTCCCCATCCAAGACATTGGGTGCTCTAGATGCCTGAAGAGTTGCCTGGGTGTGGAGCAGAGAGTACCCCTGCACCAAGATATCTGCACAAGAGGAGTAGGGCAATTTAGTGCTGAATCAGGAAAGCAAGTACTCTGAACACCTGGAGATCTGCCTGCATCTGGAGTGCAGAGAGCCCCACTGCACCATGATCTATGCCCAGGAAGGGTCTGGTGGCTCAGGCTGCTGAACTAGATGAGTGGTTGCTCTGAATGCCGAGAGATCTTCCTGTATATGGAACTCAGAAGGCCCCCTGCACCAAGAACTCTGTGCAGGAGGGGTGAGGGTGACTCCGGCTGCTGAACCAGGCAAGCAGTTGTAGATCTGCCTGGACATGCTTTTGTGTTCATGCTGCCAGGTCACCAAAAAAAATGGCTGAGTTTGTACGTGCCTAGATTTTAAAATGGCATCCTTCTCTTGGTCCTAGGTTTGGGAAAATGCAGCTTTTACCAGTGTCTTTCTCCCATACTATCTCCAAGCCTTTCTCCACATCAATTTCAAGGCTTGGGAGAAACAAGGTGTCTTCCCTCAGCCTGGGTTGCTTGGCTCTCCAGTGGAAAAATTAGTCTTAGAGAGAGACTCTCTGCCTCTCTCTTGTACTAGGTTTTCAGTCACTTTTATCAGCTCGACACCATCACAGGGGCTATTTGCTGGCATTCTACTCCTTAGGATCTGGGATATCCTTCATGATTCCATGGACTCCTATCTTCCTTCTTGAATTAAAACTCACAAAGTTGATCTTTATGCACTACTTTCCTATGTACACGTGGCTGTAGCATGCTAAAAGCCTCCAATCCATCATGTTGGGGGAAAAAAACTTGAGATTTTGTTAAATAAGTAGATTTTAGCTCTTTCTGTCACAACAAGAAAACTATGTGAGATAACAGATAAGTTGTTTCACTATAGAAACCATTTTACTATCTATATGTTTCCCATAACATGTTGTAAACATCCAATATACACAATAAAATTTATTTTTATGGAAATATCAGAATAGCAAAATAGATAACCCAGCTGGATTATCACTAAGAGTCATAACAGCAGTCATATTCTAGTATCTGGTTGAATAGAAATGATCTGGTAATTAGTCTACAGGTGTTTGACAATAGGTAGAATGATGTTGATATGCAGGACTTTCACAGGCAAGATTTAAATATGCAGTAGAAACAAAGGATAAAAACTAGGCAAGTTGTGAGAGCTGGGGATTCCATAATGGTGGATGTCTTTCTTAATAAATGAAGTAGCCATGGTCTATGCTGTAAAGGAGATGAAAGAGTATACTCCTCATGAACATGGTAGCCACGGAGTTAGATGATTTGTTTTATACACAAGATAACCATTAACAGGACAGAGAAAAAGATGGGATACATTTTATAGTCAATGAAGCCATGACCGACACAGATGCAGAAAGATGAAGCACAGATGCTTATTTTATGAAGAAAAGTAACCAAACTGAAACTTGAAGATTTCTTTCATGAGCAAAGTGGCTGTGGCCAATGCCAACAAAGAGATGATAGTCTTGTTCATGAACAAAGTAGAAACAGTAGCTGGAGAAGCAAGGTGAGAAGGAAAGTTTTTTCTTGAACAAAGTAGCCATGTAGGAAGTGCAAACAGGATGATGGAAGATTTACTTTGTGAAGCTTGGTTGGCACAATTTGGGAGATCAAAGATTTATTTTATGAACCAGGAGAAACAGCTAATGTAGACTAGAAAGCAAACATCTTTTGTGAATAAAGCATCACCCATGGTGCTGACAAAAAGATGAAAGACTTTTTTTCCTAAGCAAGATATCCATGGCCAATTCAAGGAACAACAGGGAAGATTTTTCATTAAAAAATGTATCCATGGACTGGGTGTGGTGGCTCATGCCTGTAATCCCAGCACTTTGGGAGTCAGAGTCAGGAGGATCATCTAAGGTCAGGAGTTCACGACCAAATTGGCCAACATGGTGAAACCCTGTCTCTACTAAAAATACAAAATTACCTGGGCGTGGTAGTGCATGCCTGTAATCCCAACTATTTGGGAGGCTGAGGCAGGAGAATCACTTGATCCCAGGAGGCAGAGGTTGCAGTGAGCTGAGATAGTGCCCTTGCTTTCCAGCCTGGGTGACAGAGCAAGCCTCTGTCTCAAAAATAAATAAATAAGTAGATAAATGAACAAAAATAAAAATAAAAAACGTACCCGTGGTTATTGTAGTCATGGGAGGTTGAACAATTATTCATGAGTAAAAGCACTTATAGCTTGAACTCTTTATATATTTTTCTTTTTCTTATTGATTCACATTAATATGTAATATGCAAAAATAATACTAGATAACACTTGTAGCACTTAATGTGCATTTTAAGTATTTTACAGACATTAATGTATCTAACCTTGAAAATAACCCTATAAGTTAAATATTATTTTTTATCTCCATTTTTTTATGAATTAGGGGCAGCTATATTATGAATTAGGAGCAGCTATAAATCGGGAAGACATTGATATTGAAGGCTTCTTTTGTGACCAAAATAAATACAGCTGTAGAAGACATGTAATCAGAAGACTTTTTTTTGTTTGTTTGTTTTTTTGTGAGAAGGAATCTTGTCGTCATCCAGGCTGAAGTGCAGTGGCACGATCTCGGCTCACTGCAAGTTCCACCTCCCAGGTTCATGCCATTCTCCTGCCTCAGCCTCCCGAGTAGCTGGGACTACAGGCACCCACCACCATGCCCAGCTAATTTTTTATATTTTTAGTAGGGACGGGGTTTCACTGTGTTAGTCAAGATGGCCTCAATCTCCTGACCTTCTGATCCTCCTGCCTCAGCCTCCCAAAGTGCTGGGATAACAGGCGTGGGCCACTGCGCCCAGGCAATCAGAAGATTTTTATCTTGACTATTGTATTAGTCTGTTCTCATGCTGCTAATAAAGCCATATCCAGCCAGGCACGGTGGCTCATGCCTGTAATCCCAGCACTTTGGGAGGTTGAGGCAGGCAGATCACCTGAAGTCAGGAGTTCCAAACCAGCCTGGCCAACATGGTGAAACCCTGTCTCCACTAAAAACACACACAAAAAAATCTAGCTGAGGGTGGTGGTGGGCGCCTGTAATCCCAGATACTTGGGAGGCTGAGGCAGGAGAATCACTTGAGCCTGAGAGGGAGTTTAGGATGAGCTGAGATTGTGCCACGGCACTCCAGCCTGGATGACATAGTGACACTTTGTCAAAAAAAGAAAAGAAAAAAGAAGGGCAAATCCGAGACTGCGTAATTTATAAAAGAAAGCGGTCTAATTGACTCACAATTCCACATAGCTGGGAAGACCTCACAATCATAGTGGAAGGCAAAAGGCACATATTACATGACAGCACACAAAAGAGAATGAAAGCCAAGCAAAAGGGGTTTCCCCTTCTGAAATCACGAGATCTCATGAGTTTTATACACTACGTCAAGAACAGTATGGGGGAAGCCACCTCTATGATTCAATTATCTACAACTGGGTCCCTCCCACAACATGTGGGAATTATTGGAGCTACAATTCAAGATGAGATTTGAATGAGAACACAGACAAAGTATATTATTTCACCCCTGGTCACTCGCAAATCACATGTCCTCACATTTCAAATCCAATCATGCCTTCCCAACAGTCCTCAAAATCTTAACTCATTTCAGCATTAAATCAAAAGTTCACAGTCCAAAGTCTTATCAAAGACAAGGCAAGTCCCTTCTGACTGTGAGCTTGTAAAATCAAAAGCCAGTTAGTTACTTCCTAGATACAATGGAGGTATAGGCATTGGATAAATATGCCCATTCCAAATGGGAGAAATGGCCAAAATGAAGGGGTTATAAGCCCCATGCAAGTCCAAAATCCAGTGGGGCAGTCAAATCTTAAAGTTCCAAAGTGATCTCCTTAGACTCCATGTCTCACATCCAGGTCATGCTGATGTAAGAGATGGGTTCCCATTTTCTTGGGCAGCTCTACCCCTGGGGCTTTTCAGGGTATAGTCCAACTCCTGGCTGCTTTCAAGGGGTGGCATTGAGTGTCTGCATTTTTTCCAGTTCAAGCTGTTGGTTGATATACCATTCTAGGGTCTGGAGGATGGTGGCCCTCTTCTCACCGCTCCATTAGGCAGTTCCCCATTGGGGACTATGGGGGGGTGCTGACCCCCATTTCCCTTCTGCACTGCCTTAGCAATGGTTCTCTGTAAGAGCCCCACCACTTCAGCAAACTACTGCCCAGACATACATCCTCTGAAATCTAGGTGGAGGTTCCCAAACCTCAATTCTTGACTTCTGTGCACCCACAGGCCCAACACCACATGTAAGCCACCCAGTCTTGTGGCTTGTACACTCTGAAGTAATGGCCTAAGCTGTACGTTGACCCATTTTAGCCAGTGCTGGAGCTGAAGCAGCTGGGATGCAGGGCACCATGTCCTGAGGTTGCATAGAGCAGTGAGGCCCTGGGCCCAGCCCACAAAACCATTTTTCCCTCCTAGGCCTCCAGGCCTGTGATAGGAGGGGCTGCTGTGAAGGTCTCTGACATACCGTGGAGACATTTTTCCCATTGTCTTGGTGATTAACATTTGGCTCCTCATTACTTATGCAAATTTTGGCAGCCAGCTTGAATTTCTCCCCAGAAAATGGGGTTTTCTTTTCTATCACATCGCTGGACTGCAAATTTTCCAAATATTTATGCTCTGTTTCCTCTTGAACTCTTTGCTGCTTAGAAATTTCTTCTGCCAGATACCCTAAATTATCTCTCTCAAGTTCAAAGTTCTACAGATCTCTAGGATAAAAGAAAAATGGCACCAGTCTTTTTGCATAGCAAAAGTGACCTTTATTCCAGTTCCTAACAAGTTCCTCATCTCCATCTGAGACCACTTCAGCCTGAATTTTATTGTCCACATCACTATTAGCATTTTGGTCAAAGCCATTCAGCAAGTCTCTAGGAAGTTTCAAACTTTCCCACACCTTCCTGTCTTCTGAGCCCTCCAGCTCTCTAGGAAGTTCCAAACTTTCTCACATTTTTCTGTCTTCTTCTGAGCCTTCCAAACTGCTTCATCCTCTATGTGTTACCCAGTTCCAAAGTCATTCCAGATTTTTGGGTATCTCTACAGCAGTGCCCCACTCCTAGTGTCAATTTACTCCATTACTCTATTCTCACACTGTTAATAAAGACATATCAGAAACTGGGTAATTTATAAAGGGAAAAAGTTTAATTGAGTCACAATTCTGCATGGCTGGGGAGGCCTCACAATCATGTGGAAGGTGAAAGTCAAGTCTTACATGGCAGCAGACAGGAGAGAATGATAGCCAAGCAAAAGGGATTTCTCCTTCTAAAACCATTAGATCTCATGAGACTTACTCACTACCATGAGAACAGTATGGGAAAACCAGCCCCATGGTTCAATTATCCCCCACCAGGTCCCTCCCACAACACATGGGAATTATGGGAACTACAATTCAAGATAAGAGTTGGATGGAGACACAGCCAAACTGTATCGACTAGAATAAATATAGATGATGAGAATATGAAAATAGTAAACTTCCTTTATCACCTATATAAGATTATCTCTGTGGTAGAGGTGGAGTTGAAAGGGTTCTTTCTTAGGCAGAGCATAGATAGCTAGATAAAACCTGTGTGTAGAAGACATTTTTTATGACAAAAGCAAAAATAGGTGGTAAGGGAAGAATGCAGAGGATATTATACATTATTAGTGCAGTTCTGGCTGTGGAAAACATCTCATGGTAAAGTTTCTTCATTATGTTTGACAGCTGAAGCAAAATATTACAATAACATTGATATGCTTTTCAACAAATGTAGATGAACTATTTAAGGCAATTAAATTATAAATGAGGGAGAGTAAAAGTTTATAAAAGGAGGTAATTTTTTTATGTTTCACTAGTGTTTGTAAAATGTAGGCACCAGTAAACTGTGTTAAGTTGGGTATATGTAATATACTAAGAAAGAGCCATGACTAAAAATAGTCATTCAAAGGCATACATACAATAACACCATAGAAAAGTAAAAATGGAATTCTAAAAATATTCATGTAACCCACAGTATGACAGAAAAATAAAATGGGAAAAGAAAAAAATGGCGAATTTAAGCACTTGCATTTTAACAATTATATTAATGCAAATAGTCTAAATGCATTTGTTAAATAACAGAATGAGAATGACATCAGCAAAATGGCAAGTAGGCCAGTCCAAATTCCCATCCCTCTACAGAAACAATGAGGAAAAACTCAGAAACTAACTGTTAGAACTCTGAAAAAAATTTTACATCAACTAAGCCAATGCTGAGTCAAGAAAAAGTCAACTTAAAAATAATAGAAAAACTCTGTGTCATTTTTACTTGCTTTTTCTCTCACCTCTCAGGAGCTCTCTGCTGCCTTATCAAGATTGGCCACAGTCTTAAAGTTGAGTGCCCATATTCCCAGTGTGGGACCTTGGTCCCTGTTTCCAGAGGGAGCCAAGCAGACTTTACTCACAAACAATTGTTTCTGTATCCTAAACTGCCTAGGGAAATGCACAAGGCAACTGACTCTTTTAACCTAACTGGGAATGCACTTGGGGCAGGAAAGGGCCAGGCATGCTCCAAAACATTGTAAGGCAATTGAAAAACTCAGAAAATCATAGAGCAAAAGATTACAGATGAGGAAAACAATATGTCACCCATAGCTGGGAGTAAAAGCCATGGAGAAAGTTTCTTTGGGAAATTAGGGTGTTAAAAAGCACTCATGGTATACTAAGAAATTTAGAAACCCACATACTTGCTCAGGAGAGGAAACATGCTTAGAAAAGACCTCAAAAGACTCTAAGTTTTCACCACTGGCTTATCTATATGCTCGGGGAAGTAAGGAAGTGAAGGCTTAGGCAAATTTAGAAATGGCCTGGCTAAGTATAAAAGAAGTGCCTGGAATAAAGTCAACCTGCAAGGGCTGGGAAAGGTGTTTTTTTGTTTGTTTGTTTGTTTGTTTGTTTTGTTTGTTTGTTTTTTAACAGAGTCTCACATTGTCACCCAGTCTGGAGTGCAATGGTGTGACCTTGGCTTACTGCAAACTCTACCTCCCAGGTTCAAGTGATTCTCTTGCCTCAGCCTCCTGAATAGCTGGGATTACAGGTGCCTGCCACCATGCCCAGCTAATTTTTTGTATTTTTAGTAGAGATGGGGTTTCACCATGTTGGCCAGGCTGGTCTCAAACTCCTGACCTCATGATTCAACCACCTCAGCCTCCCAAAATGCTGGGATTACAGGTGTGAGCAACCACGCCTGGCCTTTATTTTTCCCCCTACGCTACTGAAGTTCAAGGAAAACTCAGCAGCAACACAGGTTGAACACAAGTTAAGCTTTCAACAACTGAGAACAGCATACCCTAGGGAACAGGAAAAATCTGAATTCCAGAGTTACCAGATTGTGATATTTGAATATCCCATATTCAACACAAAACCTCAAAGCATGCAAAGAAACAGGAAAGGATGGCCCATTCAAAGGAAGAAAAAATTAATTCAAAGAAACTCTTCCTGAGGAAGCCCAGGCATTGAACTTACTAGGAAAAGACTTTAAATTAATTATCTTCAGTATACTCAAAGGCTAAAGGAAATCAGGCACAAAGAACTAAAGTAAACCAGATATGTCATATGTGAACAAAATCTGAATATGAATTAAAAAACTGAAATTATAAAAGGGAACCAAGTAAACATTCTGAAACTAAATGTGCCATGACAGAAATTAAACAATTACTAGAGAGGACCCACAGCAGATTTTAATAAGAAGATAAAAATAATTAAGCTTGAAGATAAGACAATTGAAATTATCCAGTCTGAGGGGCAGAAAGGATAAAAAAATGAAGTAAAGTTAACAGAACCTAAGGAACTTGTGGGAGACCATCAAACAGACCAACATATGTATTAAATCAATAGCAAAAGGAGAAAACAATTCAGAAAGATTATTTGAAGAAATCATAGCAGTCATAGACAAAAAACTTCCAAATTTGATGAAAGATATGAATCAACACATCCAAGACGCTCAAAAACACCAAAAAGGAAAAATTCAAATGGAGATCCACAAGACACATTATAGTCAAATTGTCAAACGCCAAAGAAGAATCTTGAAAGCAGCAGGAGAGAAATAATTCATCACATACAAGGGATACAAAATAAGATTAATAGCTTATTTCTCCTCTGAAACTGGAGTCCACAAGGCAGTTGGATTATATATTTAAAAAGTTGGGGGGGAAATTTAAAGCAGTATTATGGACTGGATTGTGTTCTCCCCAAATTTATATGTTGAAGCTCTAACCCCTGATGAGAATTTATTTAGAGATATAAGGTCTTTAAGGAGGTAATTATGTTTAAATTAGATAATGAAGGAGCTAATCCAATAGGACTAATGTCCCCATAACAAGAGGAAGAAATACCAGCAGTGTGCATGCACACAGAAAAGGCCATGTGTGAACACAGCAATAAGATGGCCATTTGTAATCCAAGAAGGAAGGCTTCAGGAGAGACCAAACTTGCTGGCATATTGATATTGGACTTTCAGCCTTTGAAGCTGTGAAAACAATGCATTTTTGTTGTTTGAGGCACAGAAATAAACCATATATAAACAAAATGACAATATGAATGAAAAGATTAAAATTATAAAAAGGAATCAAATAGACATTCTGAAGTTAAATGTCTTCATTACTCTGCTTTGGCTGCCATAGCAAAATGCCATAACAACCTTAACCATTTTGTTATGGCAGCCCAGACTAATGCAGATTAAGGTACCATGAATTGGGTACTGCTGTAACACATACTAAAAATGTAGAAATGGCTTTGGAACTGGGTAATGAGAAGAAGATGGAAAAATTTTGAGGCTTGTGTTAGAAAAAGCCTAGATTGTCATGGAGAAATTGTTGGTAGGAATATGGATATTAAAAATTATTCTGGTGAGGTCACATGTGGAAATCAGAAACATGTTGGACACTGAAGGAAAGGTGATCTTTACTGTAAAGTGGCAGAGAACTTAGCTTCATAGTCTTCTACTGTTTTGTGGAAGGTAGAATTCAAGAGGGATGACCTTAAATATTTAACTGAGGAGATTTATAAGCAAACTGTTGAAGTTATGGTCTGATTTCTCCTTAATAATTATAGTAAAATGCAAAAGGTGAGAATGAATTGAAGAAGAAATTGTTAAGCAAACAGGGACAGAACCTAAAGACTTGAAAAATTCTAGGCCAGTTTATATTGCAAGATGTGAGAGATTATGTTCTGGAAAGAATACCAAGAGTGTGGCTGGACTATCACTCGATACAGAGATTATGGGGTCATACTACCAGAAACACTGCTAAAGGGAACAGAGACAGGAAAAAATGAAGAAAAGGTGTTAGATTTCTTGAATTCTACAGAATGGAAGAAAACAGCTTTTCAGGTGCAAATATTCATTATCCTTCAAGAAAAGGGAAGAATGACTCCAAAGATGATTCAGAAATCAGTAGGGCTGCCACTTTCTCCACAGGCCCAGAGAGCACAATTCCAGTAGTCAAGGGTGTCTCATCCTGTTTCAGAGGGTGGGGCCACATCCTCAGTTTCAGAGGATCACCTACCTCAACCCAGGGTTTCAAGGACAAGGCTGCCACCCAGATTCTCAGCCACAGGACACAAAGCTAAGGGGTCAGGGCAATTGCCTAAGGAAAAGAAAACACTGCCATCCCAGTGGGCCCAGAAGGCAGACCATCAGGCCAAAGAGGATTTTTCTTCAGATCTAAATAAAATATGCCTTCCTAGGTATTAGACTTGCTTGGGACCAACATTTCTTTCCTTATTTCTGATCTCTCCCTTTTGCAATTAGAATGTCTATTTTGTATTTGTCCACCATTGT
Source organism: Colobus angolensis palliatus (assembly GCF_000951035.1). Lineage (NCBI taxonomy): Eukaryota > Metazoa > Chordata > Mammalia > Primates > Cercopithecidae > Colobus > Colobus angolensis. The sequence continues at coordinate 97,479 of NW_012118744.1, read as the reverse complement.
ATTTTGGAAGCATATAACTTGTCTGGTTTCACAGGTTCAGAGCTGGATAGGCATTTTGCCTTAGGATAAATCATATCTTGAATTCCAACTATACCTGATTTGGATGATATGTAGATGAGATTTGGGACTTAGAATTGACGCTGGAATAACTTAAGACTTTTGGGGCTGTTGGGATAGGGTAAACATATATTACATGTTAAAAGGACATAAATTTGAGGGGCACAGAAATCAGGATGTTATGGAATTAATTGTATCTTCTAAAATTTGTATGTTGAAGTCCTAACACCAATGTGAATGTATTTAGTGATAGGATCTTTAAGGAGGTAATTAAAGTTAAATGGGTCATGAGGGGGCCCTAACCCAACAGTACTGCTGTCCTTATAAGAAGAAAAAGTAAAACTAGGAGTATGCACATACAGAGAAAAGACCATGTGTGGACACAATGAGAAAATGGCAATCTGCAAGCCAAGAAGAAGCCTTGGGAGAAACAAACCCTGCTGTCATCTTGCCCATAGACTTCCAGCCTCCAGAACTATGAGAAAATATATTTCTGTTGTTTAAGACACTCAGTCTGTGGTATTTTTTTATGGCAGCCCTGGCAGACTAACACAGCTGAGAACCCTATATCTGGAAAAATTATTTGCAAACTATGTATCTGACAAAGAACTTATACCTCAAATAGATTTTAAAAATTTACCAAGTTTCCAGAATTTGTCAAATTTGGGCAATGTTTAGTAATTTTTCTGTTTGCAAGGCATTCCTAAATGTTTTACCACCAGGCCTGTGTGAATCTGACCTTTATATTTCAGACACTTAGTCTTATTCTGATGCTTAGTAATAACTGACTGAATCTCCAGATCTTGATACATCAGGTCTAAGCCATCTACCATGAATTTGCCACACTTTTCTGCCCACAGACGCCTAAAAAAATTACCCACCTGTAAAAAGGAATTAGTAGGACCTAACCTACCCACAAGAATACAAGACATTGTTGGCAGAAGTGTATTTAAAGTACTAATAGCCTCATTCTACAGACTAGAGTAATGAGGACCTAAGAAATGCAGTGACTCAACTAAGACAGCAAAGCTGAAATTGAAACCTAGAGTTTATTCTTCCTTAGTTGGGTGCTATTTCTGTAGACCACATAGGACAGATCTCATATCACATTTCCTCACTAATATCAGAATATCCTGGCACTTAAAAGAGATTTTTGTAAATTCTTATGGCTAATAGAATGTATAGTATATGACATGCAGTAATTCACTTATTCATCATCTCAATAAGCACGTAACTTACAATGTTACAGGCCCTAAAGTCGATAGTGTCAAAATATTTGAGGCATTCACAGAGGTATCACTACCTAATAATTCTTATTAAATACATCTCTAGGAGCACTATTAGATATAGATGCCTAAATTTTTCTAAGAGACCTATAATTCTTAATTTGAAAGGGTTGCCAGAAATCACACTATCTGTTTCCTACTTCCAAGCAGAGCAGCATCCAACTTTGATGATTGCAAGCATATGTAGTATCACTGATCTAAGATTATATACAGAGAGAGTATAGTATCACTGATATATAGTATTGTATCACGATCTAAGATTATACATGTGTATGTGTGTGTATATATATGTATATATGTATGTGTGTGTGTATACATATATGTATATATATATATAGAGAGAGAGAGAGATATTTAATCCACACCATAATTCTAACATGTGAATGTTATTATCTTTATTTTATAGATGAGGAAAAAGGGTATAGGGAGATTAACTGACATCCGTAATTAAAAAGGTAGTGAGTTGCTGAGCCAAGTTTGAACTCAATTTATTTTGAGAATTTAGATTCTTAATCACTTTACTCTGGTTCCCGCCTTATTTTATGATTATTAAATAGTATTCCCAGGATGTCTCCACTAACCTAAGATGAAAGGCAGTAAGCAAAAAGTAAGGAAATAAAATAGGAGTCTAATTGAGCACTCCATATTTCCCTTAAACTCAGATAAACTTACCACACCATAGGAAGAAAAAGCAAAAGCCACAATTTTTTAATAAAGGAGAGATGGAGAGATTAAACTTGGATTTTTATTAGATTTCTTCACAAGATAGTACAATATAAAATATTCTAGGGGAAGTTTCTTGGGATAATTTTAATTATTTTTGATCTCTTAAATACCATCTCAACAAGATATAAAGTGGAAAAAATGTAGCATTTCCACTGAGTTTTTGAGCTTTATGCTCTAAAAGTGTTACTCATCCTACTTCCACCCCCCACTGTCACTGCCATCCCCACAATTTAACAATCCAAGAAGTAGTACAATGGACCTTTTGGGAAGAGTCTTCGCAATTGTTTTAAAACATAAGAACACACCATTTCTCCCATGATGATTTCCCATCTCAATTTCCCAGCAATTTGTTTCCTAATGCCTAGACTGTCAGAAGTATTTCTGCTAAGAAAAGTTGCTTCCCAATTCTACCTTGAAGGTAGCATTCGGTCTCAAGTGGATGGTAATGCTGGAAACCTCAATAACTCTGCCAGCAAATGGGACAGAGAAGCTACCTGGCCAATGACTTCTGTGATAAGGTTTCTGTGGAAGATAACATCTTAAAAGAACACATCGATCAGACCTGTTTCACTTCACATGGGATAAATGAGGGCAAAAACTGTGAGTGTTGGGGAGAGGATGGAAGAGAGTGAACAGTGCATGAACAGAGGGTATACATCTATTTCAAAAAGGGAGAGACAAATGGAAGAACAACATAATATCTAACTCTTCTGTCTTGACCCAAATAATATAATGAAAGGTTTGTAGAAAAGAATCTGACTTCTTGGATATATTCCACCAGAGAAGTCACAAAGAAACTGGTCCATCTATCACAAAATCCTCAGGTGTATATCTTCCCTCCCTTAAAAAGGGAGGGTTTTGTCCTCCCTTACTCATTCCATAACCAAGAAGTTCATCCTCTGGTCAAACCCATATCTTTCTTTGACACCAACAAATCCCAATTTCCTTTAGATGGTCTGTCTGCCTGGGCTTAGGTTTGGGGTTCAGAAATACTTAGTCATGCTGTATTAGTTCCCCTTGACTCATCCTTCTGATGACCTCTTAGTTGGGGTGAAACTCTAGTAAGAGCTTATCCCCGATGATTCCTTAGGTAGTTCACTTACATCTTGGAGCCAAAGTTCCATTGATCTCTGCCTTATCTGGAATAACTGTTTCTGTTGTTCTTGGCCAAGAAGGTAATTACAGCAAACTCTTTCATGGTTTTGAGCAGGCTCAGCAGGGAACAAAGCTGAAGGCTCATGGTAAACAGATGCATAGAAACTGAAGGTAGGGGATTCCAGCCACTGTGTTTATTGCACAAACAGTAAATTTGAAGGCTAGAAGTGAAGAGTGAGGTATGGAAAATAGGAAAAAAAGATCAACGACTAACTTTTTAAAATACCTTTTCACTAATTGCCTGTCAGAGAGACAGCGCAAGGAATTGCTTTGTGTCTTGGAGCTTAATATTTGTGTCAAAAATTTCCACACAGTTCACAAATGCTTGGAACATTAGAGACAGAGATAGAGATGGAGATAGAGAGAGATAGAGAGATAGAGATAGAGATAGAGATAGAGATAGATAGATATAGAGATAGCTCAGACACTGCATGTAGTTCAAAAACAAAAAAGACAATACAAACATAGAACTGGAAAGACTCAACTTTGCAATAGCACAAACTTTTCAGACTTTTCAGGCCCAGCTAGTTTATTTTAAGTGCAGAATGAGTTAGCAGGCTGTCAAGAAAACTAGGTTGCATTAACAGAAGCATTAATATTCAGAATGAGGGAGATGATTGCTCCACTCTAATCTGAGTTGTTACAACTACACTTGAGATCATTGTTTTTATTTTTGGATACCATAATTTATACTTTATGACTGACAAAGACAAGTCAAGGTGGAATCCCAGACTATGCTGTCTGAAAACCAAAAAACAAAACAAAATAAAATAAGAAGATGCACATTTGCATACAAAGTCCAGTTAGGAGAACCAAGAGAGAAAAAATAGCCATGCTAGAACAGCAATGGCAATTGAGTTCTACCTTGCTAGATATGTCATGGCTTCTTCAAAAACAGAAAACTTTTGAGATGTGACTCAAAATGGCAACTGCCTAAAAGGGTCACTTCCCCCAAGTGTCTTGGGAATCTAAAGCTAGAGGACACCTTGGAGACCCGATAGTCCATATTCTGTTTCAGAGCTACCTTTGAAACTCGATTTTATGCAGTGTTTAGTATACTTGTCCAGAACATGTTAGTTTCAAATTGAAAACCAAGCAAAGCACACAAACATCACACTTGAGCAACACTGTTTAACCACAATAACTATGTAGTCTGTCTCACTAGGGCAGAGGTCTTACACAGGATTGCAATGAACTTCATCTGAGTACTACTTTGTATGCCAACTACAGGTCAAACTCCAAGGACTTCTTGCTCTCTGCCCCTTTACACAACTTTCCACAATGTGTGCAACTGTCTCAGGTAGTCAGTGTAATGCAGGCTGACATCCAATTAGTCCTCCAAAGTTTCAAGGACTTATATAAATGACTATATGGAAACAATACTCTCTAAGGAATCTTAATACCCTGGAAAGAAGATATAGCTACTCAGTCAATTTCTATTCCTCATGTAAATTCCATAGCCTTTTAGTTAAAACTATCACATATTCTCAAGATCTACTTTATATTGCACTGATCCTAAGCCGAAGTCAGTCCAACACTCTAGGCAACATCAAAAATGTCATTATTTGAACAAGTAAAAGTATAAGAGGGATATATATATATATATATACATAAGACTTCCTATCCAGACAAGATAGCATAGAATCACATTTCTCTCCCTTTCACCACTAGGTACATTGAAACAATCAAGTGAAAATTAAGAAAAGTAGAACTTGTTAGGGAACCACAGGATTGTAGGAAAAACACAGTGGCAGGGTGCCTTACATCACACCACTCAGTAAGAGAAAGTAATCCAGGCATGGCATTTTCTTACCCCCAACTTAACACCAGAAGATGGTGCAGATAGGTTGATTTCTCTCCCGGATCACATAGAATCCTGCCTGTAACACCAGGTAACATGAGCACCACAGGCAAAGAGGATTAATCTCTCCATTGAAAACAAGTGGTCAGGGAAAGTTGCCTTCTCTGAAGGGTCTGAAATCCCCCCATCCCCTTGCCCCACCACCAAGTGGACTGAGTGCCTGGGTGCTACTGACAGAAGGATCCAAACACAAGTATCTGAGTAGGAAGCACTCTTCATACCCACAGTCTATAAATTTTATTATCCCATTTAGAAGCGCCAGATAGACCAGCCTGGGTAAGCCCCTTCTGCCACTTCAAGCAGCACTGTCTGAGATCAGTGAGAGATCCAGCAGCATAAGGTAAACGAAGCAGATCAGAATAGGACTGGAAATGTTGAGAAAATTAGACTTCCATTGAAACCACAGCTCACAAAATAAGCAAGTAGGTCCTGTGTGATAAACCTAAACAAGCTTACTACCTGCTAAAATTATATACACACACCCACACCCACACACACACACACAAGACACAAAATCTGCTAACATAATAGATTAAATGTCCAGCATGCAATAAAAAAACTACCTATCCTACCAAGAAAAAGGAAAATCAACCTGATTGAGAAAAGAAAATAAACTGATATAAACACCAAAATGAATCAGATGTTGGAATCATCTGCTAAAGATTTTGAAGGGAAAAGGATTTAATATCATAAAATAATGTAACAAGCATAATAAATTCTCTTGAGATACAAGAAGACACATAAAATCTCAGCAAAGAAAAAAAAATTATAATAAAAACCAAATGAAAATTATAGACCTGAAAATAGAATAACAGAAATTTTTTTTTATTATACTTTAAGTTCTAGGGTACATGTGCATAACGTGCAGATTTGTTATGTATGTATACTTGTGCCCTGTTGGTGTGCTGCAACCATCAACTCGTCAGCACCCATCAATTCAGCATCTATGTCAGGTATAACTCCCCAATGCAATCCCTCCCCCCTCCCCCCTCCCC
>NW_012118744.1:83671-84083 GCF_000951035.1 Colobus angolensis palliatus | reverse complement strand
CCCTGGCTAGGAAAAGGGATTCCATTCCCCCTTGCACTTCCCAGGTGAGACGATGCCTCGCCCTGCTTCAGCTCTCACTGATCGGGCTGCAGCAGCTGACCAGCACCAATTGTCCGGCACTACCCAGTGAGATGACCCCAGTACCTCAGTTGAAATTGCAGAAATCACTGGTCTTCTGTGTCGCTCGCACAGGGAGTTGGAGACTGGAGCTGTTCCTATTTGGCCATCTTGCTCCGCCCCAGTTTTCTGTTCTTTTGATAGTTTGCTAGAAATGATGGTTTCCAGCTGCATCCATGTCCCTACAAAGGATAGGAACTCATCCCTTTTTATGGCTGCATAGTATTCCATGGTGCATATGTGCCACATTTTCTTAATCCAGTCTGTCACTGATGGACATTTGGGTTGATTCCAA
>NW_012118744.1:82441-83318 GCF_000951035.1 Colobus angolensis palliatus | reverse complement strand
GGATGGCTGGGTCAAATGGTATTTCTAGTTCTAAAACCTTGAGGAATCGCCACACCGTTTTCCACAATGGTTGAACTAGTTTACAGTCCCACCAACAGTCTAAAAGTTTTCCTATTCCTCCACATCCTCTCCAGCACCTGTTGTTTCCTGACTTTTTAATGATTGCCATTCTAACTGGTATGAAATGGTATCTCATTGCGGTTTTGATTTGCATTTCTCTGATGGCAAGTTATGATGAGCATTTTTTCACGTGTCTGTTGGCTACATGAAGGTATTCTTTTGAGAAGTGTCTGTTCATATCCTTTGCCCACTTTTTGATGGAGCTGTTGCGTTTTTTCTTGTAAATTTGTTTGAGTTCTTTGCAGGTTCTGGATACTACCCCTTTGTCTGATGAGTAGATTGTAAAAATTTTCTCCCATTCTGTAGGTTGCCTGTTCACTCTGATGGTAGTTTCTTTTGCTGTGCAGAAGCTCTTCAGTTTATTTTGATCCCATTTCTCAATTTTGGCTTTTGTTGCCATTGCTTCTGGTGTTTTAGACATGAAATCCTTCCCCATGCCTATGTCCTGAATGGTACTACCTACATTTTCTTCTAGGGTTTTTATGGCTTTAGGTCTAACATTTAAGTCTCTAATCCATCTTGAATTAATTTTTTTAAAGTGTGAGTAAGGGATCCAATTTCAGCTTTCTACTTATGGCCAGCCAGTTTTTCCAGCACCATTTATTAAACGGGGAATACTTTCACCATTTCTTGTTTCTGTCAGGTTTGTCAAAGAAATACCTTTTATTTCTTTATCTTGCCTGATTGCCCTAGCCAGAACTTCCAACACTATGTTGAATAGGAGTGGTGAGAGAGGGCATCCCTGTCTTGTGCCAGT
>NW_012118744.1:76618-81247 GCF_000951035.1 Colobus angolensis palliatus | reverse complement strand
TTGTGTACCCAGTAGTCATCCAGGAGCACGTTGTTCAGTTTCCATGTAGTTGAGTGGTTTTGATTGAGTTTCTTATTCCTGAGTTCTAATTTGATTGCACTGTGGTCTGAGAAAGAGTTTGTTATAATTTTTGTCCTTGTACATTTGCTGAGGAGTGTTTTATTTGGAACTGTGTGGTTAATTTTGGTTTAAGTGCGATGTGGTGCTGAGAAGAATGTACATTCTGTTGATTTGGGGTGGAGAGTTCCGTAGATGTCTATTTGGTCCACTTGGTGCAGAGTTGAGTTCAATTCCTGGATATCCTTGTTAATTTTCTGTGTGTTGATCTGTCTAATGTTGACAGTGGTGTATTAAAGTCTCCTGTTATGATTGTGTGGGAGTATAAGTCTCTTTGTAAGTCTCTAAGGACTTGCTTTATGAATCTGGGTGCTCCTGTATTTTGTGCATATATATTTAGGATAGTTAGCTCTTCCTGATGAATTGATCCCTTTACCATTATGTGATGGTCTTCTTTGTCTCTTTTGATCCTTGTTGGTTTAAAGTCTGTTTTATCAGAGACTGGGATTGCAACCCCTGCTTTTTTTTTGTTCTCCATTTGCTTGGTTGATCTTCCTCCATCCCTTTATTTTGAGCCTATGTGTGTCTCCGCATGTGAGATGGGTCTCCTGAATACAGCAAACTGATGAGTCTTGACTCTTTATCCAATTTGCCAGTCTGTGTCTTTTAATTGGACTTTTTTGTCCATTTACATTTAAAGTTAATATTGGTATGTGTGAACTTGATCCTGTCATTATTATGTTTGCTGGTTATTTTGCTCGTTATTTTATGCAGTTTCTTTCTAGCCTCTATGGTCTTTACATTTTGGCATGCTTTTGCAATGGCTGGTCCCGGTTGTTCCTTTCCATGTTTAGTGCTTCCTTCAGGATCTCTTGTAGGGCAAGCCTGGTGGTGACATCTCTCAGCATTTGCTTGTCTGTAAATGATTTTTTTTCTTTTTTTTTCTTGTTTTTATTATTATACTTTAAGTTCTAGGGTATAATAATAAAAAAATCATTTACATGATTTTATTTCTCCTTACTTATGAAACTTAGTTTAGCTCTGTATGAAATTCTGGTTTGAAAATTCTTTTCTTTAAGAATGTTGAATATTGGCCCCCACTCTCTTCTGGCTTGGAGAGTTTCTGCCGAGAGATCTGCTGTTAGTCTGATGGGCTTCCCTTTGTGGGTAACCCGACCTTTCTCCCTGGCTGCCCTTAACATTTTTTCCTTCATTTCAATTTTGGTGAATCTGGCAATTATGTGTCTTGGAGTTGCTCTACTCGAGGAGTGTCTTTGTGGCATTCTCTGTATTTCCTGAATTTGAATGTTGGACTGCCTTGTTAGGTTGGGGAAGTTTTCCTGAATCATGTCCTGCAGAGTGTTTTCCAGCTTGGTTCAATTTTCCTCCTCACTTTCAGGCACACCAATTAGACGTAAATTTGGTCTTTTTACATAATCCCATATTTCTTGGAGGCTTTGTTCATTTCTTTTTACTCTTTTTTCTCTACACTTCTCTTCTCCCTTCATTTCATTGATTTGATCTTCCATCACTGATACTGTTTCTTCTAGTTGATTGAGTCAGTTACTGAACTTGTGCATTTGTCACATATTTTTCATGTCACGGTTTTTATCTCTGGCAGTTCGTTTATGGTCTTCTGTGCATTGATTTTTCTAGTTATCAATTCTTCCATTCTTTTTTCAAGGTTTTTAGTTTCTTTGCACTGGGTGCATAGTTCCTTCTTTAGCTCTGAGAAGTTTGATCAACTGAAGGCTTCTTCTCTCAACTCATCAATTATTCTCCATCCTCCCACTTGAGCAGGCAATCTGTACATTCTCAGATCTCAACCTCCATGCTGGGAGATCCACTGCTGTCTTCAAAGCTGTCAGACAGGAGCATTTATGTCTGCTGAGGTTTCTCCTGCTTTTTGTTTAGCTTTGCCCTGTCCCCAGAGGTGGAGTCTACAGAGGCAGGCAGGCCTCCTTGAATTGTAGTGGGCTCCACCCAATTCGAGCTTCCCTGTGGCTTTGTTTACCTACTTAAGCCTCAGCAATGGTGGGCACCCCACCCCCAGCCTCGCTGCCGCCTTTCAGTTAGATCTCAGACTGCTGTGCTAGCAATGAGGGAGGCTCCATGGGCGTGGGACCCTCCAGGCCAGGTGTGGGATATAATCTCCTAGTGTGCCATTTGCTAAGACCCTTGGTAAAACGCAGTATTAGAGTGGGAGTTAACCGATTTTCCAGGTGTTGTGTGTCTTAGTTTTCCTTGGCTAGGAAAAGGAATTCCCTTCCCTCTTGCACTTCCCAGGTGAGGCAATGGCTCGCCCTGCTTCAGCTCTTGTTGGTCAGGCTGCACCCACTGACAAGCACCAACTGTCTGACATGCCCCAGTGAGATGAACCTGGTCCTCAGTTGAAAATGCAGAAATCACCCATATTCTGTGTCACTTATGCTAGGAGCTGGAGGCTGAAGCTGTTCCTATTTGGCCATCTTGGGCATGCCCTTGATCCACCCTTTTACAGTCTTCAAAGATACCCCTTTTACTTTTGTCTGTCTGAATAACAATCTCCTATCTTTTTAGACTATCCTTATATGATGTTTTATATGATATGTTTCTCACATTATATCTCTCACTGCTAGATTTTTATTGCCATTATTCCCTTCCCACACCATATTTTGTTTTGTTTTGTTTTTCAGAATCAATGCATCATTCCTCAAGTGTAGTGACAACTTATTTGGTCAACAGCTCTCTACTAAAAAGTCCAAAGTATATTAATGTCCTTCACTTGACATTTAGTAGATGCCACCTTGCATCATTCTTTATCCTTGTATCATCAATAGCAGTCAATATTGAATATTTAGTAGATGAGGCACACAGAGGGGAAAGAGCATCCATTTTCCAAGGCACTATTAATTTCAAATAGGCTACCTACATTTTCAGATAATGTATTCCAACTTTTAGTTTGAAAATATGGTCACCATAGGTAAAAATTATCACACATGAAACTATCATACATAAAAATATATATACAGTATGTAGTTAGATTGGCAAAATTCAGTGCTAGAGACAAAATGAACTTAAAGGGCTGGAGGAGTTCTTGCTTGTTTGTTTGCTTTTTGTTGTTGTTGTTTTTAGTTTTGTTTTGCAAGATAGGTCAGGCCAGTGCAGTGAATCACGCCTGTAATCCCAGCACTTTGGGAGGCCGAGGCAGGTGGATCATGAGGTCAGGAGATCAAGGCCATCCTGGCTAACATGGCGAAACCAAGTGTCTACTAAAAAAACAAAACATTAGCCATGTGCGGTGGTGGATGCCTATATTCCCAGCTACTTGTGAGGCTGAGGCAGGAGAATGGTGTGAACCTGGGAAGCAGAGCTTGCAGTGGGCTGAGATCGAGCCACTGTACTCCAGCCTGGGTGACACAGTGAGACTCTGTCTCAAAAAAATAAAAAAGGATAGGCAAGTCTGACCCAAAGCAACTAGAGGAGTTTCACAAAGAAAAGAGATCTGAGCTGGGCCCTGACATTTGAGTCATCTCTGGATACAGTAGATATCAAAATGGGAGTGAGGTTTATCATCTGAGCATGTTTAAGCACCCATTTATATGACTGTCGAATATCGCTCAATAGCATCTTACAACATCAGTCAATTCCTTGGCACCTATAATGGATTCTGATGTCAATTGTCAGAAGGCTCTGCCTAATAACTCAGAGATTTCCTTCTTCGTTCCACATCCCATGTTGCTAGCTCATTCCCTGGCCTCATCTTACTGGGCCTCCTGAGATGGTCCAGTTACATTAGTCAGTCAGAACTTAACCAAAATGGTTTAATTGTTGGAATGGACTGGAGGTACTACAGCCTGAGAGAGTAAAGAATTCCAGTCGGTGACGCAATATGATCTTAACTCTCCAAGGCTAAACTAATTCAACATTTTTCTTCTTCATCTCCAAATTGTTGGGGATGATTATATAGAGATAACTTATAACAGACAATGTTGACATAAACCAATGTGTAGATCATTTCAAAATAGTAAATGGAAATAAGATAAATACAGATGGGGATCAAATATATAGATAAAACAATTACACCATGTGCATACTCAGGCCCATTAGCAGGGAGGTAAGCAGGGAAAGGCAAGGAAGTTTCATGTTGAGCTAGAGGAGATTGGTAAAATTTATTGGGTTTCTTTTGAGTAGCCTAGGAAAAGTTGGAGGAGTTAGGATATTAAAAACTGCTTACATGGAGTTGAGTGAGGTAGGGAAAAAGAAAGGAACCTTGAGCTAAAGCTTGTGAACAGGAATAAGAAAATTTGGATGGGGCTTTAGAGGATCTGATCAACAAGATTCCCTTTATTTCTGTTTGTTGATTTCTTTTATTTCTTGTATCTCTTAAAATGAGCACGTTTGAATCCCTGAACCACCAAACAGCTAGTAAAAATTCAGGAATTTGTGAGAGCTATAAAAATTCAGTAGCACTATTATTACTAGAATTATGATTAGTATGCTGACGTATAAACAGATAAATAAATAGAATTGCTAAAACAAATGTTGCAATCCAAAGATGCCATAGAGATGGCCAGTTAACATCTTGAAGGT
>NW_012118744.1:59070-71938 GCF_000951035.1 Colobus angolensis palliatus | reverse complement strand
GCGCTGGAAGTTGGAGACTGGAGCTGTTCCTATTCGGCCATCTTGCTCCGCCCGCCTAGGAATGTCTTATGAACATTATAGATATACTCTAGGAATTTTTTACAATTCCTAATTCAACATTTCACCTGTAACATAAATACTAGTTAAAAAGCAATGAAGCAATGAACTTGATCATACACTGGTATCAAATGAGAAGGCACTATTTCTGCAGGCCTGACATATAACCAGATGATTGATTATCTATAAAAAAAAAAGTAACAGTATAGGTAATAGCCAAATAACTATATTGTTCTTTTTAAGATGCATGTGCAGAAGACTACATAAAGTAACTGAAAGAATGTAAGTGCAAAGAAAATTTTGATTCAGTTCTTTTTAAATAAAATTATAAAACTTCTTATTGAGTTGTACAACCATAAGTCCAAACATATGATACATATTGAAAAATCTAACATTTTAAAACGTGAAGTACCAACATGATGGCTATATTGAAAGTAAGTCCATGCTTCCTTCTGGCAATGAGCCCAAGATATCACTGTTTGGCTGTTGTTAACAAAGATGATGATGATGGCTGGTGATGGCTATAGCATAGCTCTGGATTATGAGCTGATTAGATTAGCTTAGTGTCTTCAGGGGCTAATATCATGTCCCTTGTGGACCAGTTTGCACATACCATGTTCCATTCACAGATTAAGCCTCTGGTTTAGGCCAGCTAGCTTCAAATACATGCCATAGAGTTTTATTTTCAAGTGTGGGAACTGAAACCCAGAGATTTACAGTGGCTTGAGCTAGGGCGCATAGCAAACTAATGCAGGGAAGAAGAGCTTCATTCTCAGATGAAGAAAACAAAATATCAGGTCCCTACGTGCTCTGGCATTTACCCTGTTCCAAGCTAAAATTGCAGTCCTGGAATCTTTCTCCATGGTCTGACCACCTTCTTCTTAGGCTAGAAAATCATGACCCTGAGGTCCTCTTCAACTTCCCATCTAATTTGGGAATAGCCCCCACAGCCTGTATTAGAAATAGCATTAGCAACAGTACTACTACTACTACTACTACTACTACTACTACTACTACATAACATGCAGTATGGTGACCCTTTGCATGTGATATCTCTTTTAGTTCCTTTCACAAACCTATCAAGTAAGCAATGTTACTATCTCAATTTTATAAATAAAGAAACTGAGGTTTGAAGAAGTTAAGTCACCCAGTTAGTCAGGGATCTAAGCCTTTGTCTGCCTAACTCTGAAGCCCAGACTCTGAAGTACGACAGTATGTTTCTTTCTCAGCATTATGTACTGCTCTCTGCCACATCCTTCTCCTAACCCACAATAAAGCTGTAAGAAAAATCTGATGAGCTATCATAATTCGAACTTTAAAGTGATTTGATATCACTTACAGCACTCAATAATAATGGCTGAAAAGCAACACAATCCTAGAGAATGACCATCTGTTTTAAGAGCTTAAGTGAGAATGTTTTTCTGGAATATCCCCTTAGAAATGTTTTTTGAACATTTGTTCAAACAAGTTGAGATCTGGACACCCTCTGATGCCTTTCTCAACTGGTTAAATGCCAAGTATGACATAATCTTTCTGCATGTGGTTTGAGTTAGGTGGAAGTATTGTACGTGCCTGTGACACTGGGCAAGCCCTCCAGAGATGCTTCTAGATCCGGCCAAGAAGGCCCACTGAGGAGATGGCAGCCCTGGAGTGATGGGGCTGAGATCACTAATAGGCTGAGTAATCCTATAAGCCCCATTTAGGGGGCATCCTTCACCTGACAACTAGGACATTTGTGTTCTTTTACTCTTTAGGATATTCTCTCATCTTTGGGACGGGTACCAGAAATGCCCAGTGGACATTTCTTGTCTTATGACTTAAGAGTTTCAGGGTTTCTGACCTTAAACCTTTAGGCCAACATTGCTCTGGCCTTACTTTCCTGCTACAAGTCACCTGAGCTCCACCTGCTGTACCATGAAATCATTAGGGAACTGATTAATGTCTTTAAATGGTGCCTCCTAGTGCACATAACTGGAAGGTACTACAACCCCAGACAGTTTTACAGCTTTGGCAGGATAGAATTATTCTCTGTGGATAGATTGAATGTCACCTCTTGGCCAGGGTTTGTGGGAGATGGCTGCAGAGCCCATCAGCAAAGCTGCCATGTGGACAGGTCCATGTGATTGATGGGAACATGACTGTGGGAAGAGGCCAATGCTGGTAATGATGGGAGATGCTTAAACCTAAGGGAAATCCCTGAATTCCCAACATCTGTGAGATGGATCAGATGAGGCTAGAGGACAAAAAGCAACAGAAAAATATTCAGCTGATATAAGTACCTAATAAAAGAAGCAAAGAAGATTAAATCTTATGGGGTTGTTGTCATAGGAAAACTATAGGTGTCAGGTCTGCTTTAATGTTCAAATTACCAGGTAAAATATAAAATGGGAGTGTTTCAAAGTTTGACACTAATGTAAGTATGGGAGAATCTTTCATTAGGCTACTATGTACTTCTGAAATTGCCTCCAACTATTCCAGGAAATTGCACAAGTTGATGCTGTTCCTTGTAACTGAGAATGCTGTTCCTTCTCTACCTCTCTCAATGCAAAATGCACCTACACCAATGAAAAGTGAGAATGTAATCTCTCCATACACTTGATCTAATACTGAGGGTAGAAAAAGAAACTAAGCTAAAGGCTTCTGTAGATTTTTATTGATTGAAGATAACAAGGTTTAAAGGGAATGGATCAGATATGTTAGTATAATATTTAAAATGGGAAGCCATGAAGGCCTAAATCAGAGTGGTGGCAGTAAGTATGGAAAGGAGTTGCTGAATGTGAGACAGATTATAAAGGAATATCCACAGAACTTGGCAACTGACTGGATTTAGCAGGGCAATGGAAGATTCAGAGATATTGCCAAGATTATTATTCTTAGTCATCAGGAAAATGAAAATAGTGATGCCAGTAACAGAAGGAAAGGGGTCTGCGAGGGAAGATAAATGAGTTTGAGTTGTCAAATTGAGAGACAGAACAGGCATTGTGAAATTTTGAAGATAGAGATTTGGGCTAAAGATAAAATTTCAGGCAGGCATCACTTTCCCAATCCTTCACCTAAGTCCAAACCTGCTGATTTCCAATTCCTGCAAGTGGAGACCACATACAAAGGCTATTTGAAACTTTCGGCTTCTCCCTGTTTGTTGTTAGTCCTCCCCATTTCCCAAATTCTTCTACTCTCTAATTATCTCCAGAACCTTACAGTGGAGAAACTTAGTTGGCCTCTATTTCTATTCCAAGCATTCATTGTAAATGCATAGTTTTAAGACTAGTTCTTCATATTCCCAAGCACGTGTCATTTATGAGTAATAAATGATCCAAACTGATTACACTGATCAAAGTTTCAATTGCTTTGAAAATTATTTATACTAATAAAGAAATTGATATACATGAGGAAAACCTAGAAAGGAAAGATCAGATAAGTGCTACAGAATTATGGCAACCGTAGTTTCTGAAGCAAAAATTGTTCACTGACTCCTGTTAAAAATAAAAAAATTAAAAAATAAAAGCTTTGATATTCTGAAGTTCTTTTTGATTGAATGGGGCAATTTTGGAGATGTAATTGGAATGGTGAAACATTGCAATTTTCGGATATTTGGATTGTTTCTAGAGACAAAAAGACAGAGTATTTACCTTGGAAACTCTGGGAAGTACATAGAGTAGAAAACTGGTAACACAATGCATACCTCATGGGTTTTTGTTTTGTTTTGTTTTGTTTTGTTTCTTGAGACAGCGTCTCACTCTGTCACCCAGGCTGGAGTGCAGTGGCACCATCTAGGCTCAATACAAGCTCCACCTCCCAGCTTCATGCCATTCTCCTCCCTCAGCTTCCTGAGTAGCTGGGACTACAGTCGCCCGCCACCACGCCCAGTTAATTTTTGTTGTTGTTGTTGTTTTGTATTTTTAGTAGAGATGGGGTTTCACTATGTTAGCCAGGATTGTTTTGATCTCCTGACCTCGTGATTCTCCCACCTCAGCCTCCCAAAGTGCTGGGATTACAGGCATGAGCCACCATGCCTGTCCGCATACCTCATGTTTTTGTACTCTAAAATTGTTTCTTAAAATTATTTTATATTATACAACTTCCAGTTTAGGATGCCTACGTCTTGATATTTGCTTCCTCTCTAAAGAAATTGAGGACAGAAAAGTATTGAAGGTCAGAGTGAGATGTTATCTTGGAGATCAATAAATTGAACCACTTTTTTCCATATAAAGAAACTGAGGACCAGAACTAAGAAATGTCTTGCCCAAAGTTACACAGCAAGTCAATGGCAGAACTAGGACTACAGTCCATGTATCCTGATCTCCAAACTTCCACTTGGGCAACAGACTCTCTGCTCCTTCTTCACATCTCATTCCTGCCCTTGGTCTTGGAAATCCCTAGAGAAATGGAGCTCACCATTAAGAGGGCACAGTACAAAATATGGAACCCCCAATACCCATCATCTCAAATTTCTGTGCTGTAGAGCAGCATCACTCCCTCCCCTCACCCAAGTATCTTTTTCTCTTCTCAGCTGAAACACCTACACCTCTGTTACAGCAAGTGTCTCAGCATCAAATGGGACACGAAGGGGAAATATAGGTGAAACCTGGGTACCTGTTACTCCCAGAATTTCATTCTCAGGTGACTAAAAGTTAAGAACTTTGCACACATCCATCCTGCTGAAATGTCAGCACATTTCCTGCTTTCCATGTTTTCCTGCTTTCCATGTTTTTTTCAAAATTGTTTAAAGGACCAAACCTCTTGATCAGGGGCAGATATTCACTACTGGGAGAAAAATTATTAATGGTTATATCTCGTTCCTTAAAGTTTGTTAAATTCTTTCCCTATGCTTAAGAAAGAAAATAATATTACATTTGGATATGCTACAAGAAGTGACTTGGTCAAAATCAATACAACAGAAGACTTAGAACCCAAAATTTACACTTCCCATGACAAAGATCCATTTTCTGTTTTCTACTGCCTCCCAAGGCTGTTAGAGAAATTAGTGGCCAGAAATGGAACAAGGGTGGACCCCATTCCCTCATGTATGACTTCTTTATGTGGAGCAAGCTTCTGTAATTCTATTCATCATGCATGACACTTTAAAATTTTCCCCTCTGAGACTGTTAGCTTGTGAGCTCCTTAAAGAAGGACCTGTAGAGCCAGACATGGTGGTACATACCTGCAGTCCTAGCTACTCAGGAGGATGAGGCAGGTGGATCTCTTGAGTTCAGAAGTTCAAGGCTGCAGTGTACTGCAATAGCGCATGTGAATAGCCACTGAACTACAGCCTGGACAGCAATAGAGAGACTTCCATTCCCAAAATTTTGAAAAAAGAGAAAGATCCGTATAGATTCATCTGTCTGTCCCCGTGGCCTAGCATGTGGCCATGAAGTATGATGCACTAAAATACATGTATATGAAACTACTAAAATAATCAATGCAATAGAAGATTAGAACGGAATAGGAAGCCAGAGCTAGAATATTGAGGACTTGAAATTAAGCTCCTTGAATCCATAATTTCTGACATAGGCTATGACTGTACACCTTTGTGTGCCATGTAAAACTAAACAATTTCAACATTGGGGTAACTCCCTAAAAAGTAGAAACTTTGAAAACCTTTCCTCCTTTAGTTCAGTGCCTGTACATGAAGTATTCAGCCTTTTTAAAAATATATATTTGAGGAACTTATAGTTCCTAGGCACTCACTCCAATATGTTGCAAGCAATTTGATTGAAGTATTGCATATATCTTGGGCTTCAGACCAAGTGTGAGGAATTATGTTCCATCAAAAATGTCACCGAAGCAGCTTAAGGTAATGGAAACTGGTGCTTTGGATTAAACCTGTCTCTTTCCATCTCTGTTTCTGGTGCCTGGATAATGCCTCTGGGGGAAAAAAAACAAAGAACATATAGTTTGAATACCTTGGAGTTAAAGAGGGAAGAATGCAAAGTGGAGAGGAGGTTGAACAAAATATGTTCTAGTCTTTAATTCAGGTCCTAAATGAGATCTAAAGAACAGCATACAAATAAAATCTTCAAACCAGGGGCACCTCACATGTCAGTATATTTCACTGCCACCACCCAAGCTTAGAAGATCTGCTTTTTAGACTGAAATACAACTCAGGTTGTGTAAAATACCATATACTCGATGGCTTAAACAATAAACACTTGTTTTCTCATGATTCTGGAGTCTAGGAGTCCAAGGTCAAGTCAGGTTGTCAAGATGTCAGGTTGATTTTACATGAGGGCTGTCTTCCTGGCTTATAAATATCACCTTCTCACTGTGTTCTCACATGGCCTTTCCTCTTTGCATGCACGAAGAGAAAGAGAGCAACCTCTGGTATCTCTTCCTCTTCTTATAATGACACCAGTTCTATCGCATTAGGGCCCCACCATTATGACCTCATTTAACCTTAATTATATCCCTAAAGGTTCTGTCTCCAAATACAGTCACACTGAGGTTACAGTTTCAACATATGAATTTGGGGGTTGAGGAGACATAATTCAGTTCATAACAGTATTATTAACCATGGTTTGCTGATTAAAAAATAAACTGAATCTCAAAGAGGTTTAGTGATTTTCACATACTAGTAAGTAATAGAAGTCAAGACTAAAACTCAAAACTGTTAGCCCCTGGTCCTGCATTCTTTGTACCATATTATGTTGCCTTATAAAAGGATTAAGAATTGCTCTGTCTGTTTCTATTTTTTATTTGGAAGAATTTGTAGATAATTGGTTTAAAAAAATATTTCTTTAAGTGTTTGGCAGAATTCACCAGTGAACCTATCTGGGTCTGATACTTTCTGTTTGGGAAGGTTATTAATTATTAATTCAATTCATTTAATAGACTCCTGCCTATTCAGATTATCTATTTCTCCTTGTGTGAGCTTTGGTATATTTTGTCTTTCAAAGAATTATCTCATTTGAAATAGGTTATCAAATTTGTTTTCATAAAGCTGTTCATAATATTCCTTACGGGATTAGCAGTAATGGTACCTCTTTCATTTTAGATATTTTCTCTCTTTCTCTCTCTCTCTCTCTCTTTTTTTTTTTAGATGGAGTCTCACTCTGTCACCCAGGCTGGAGTACAGTGGCGTGATCTTGGCTCACTGCAACCTCCACCTCCTGGGTTCAAGCGATTCTCCTGCCTCAGTCTCCTAAGTAGCTGAGATTACAGGTGTGCACCACCAAACCTGGCCAATTTTTTAAATTGTTAATAGAGAGAGGGTTTCATCATGTTGGTCAGGGTGGTCTCAAACTCCTGACCTCGTGATCCACCCACCTTGGCCTTCCAAAGTGCTGGGATTATAGGCGTGAGCCACCGAGCTCAGCTTTCTCTCTTTTTTTTCAGCTAACTTGGCTAGAGGTTTATCAATTTTGTTAATCTTTTCAAAGAAACATCATTTAGCTTAATTGATTTTCTCTATTGATTTCTACTCTTTTATTATTTTATTGCTTATGCTTCTTTGGACTTAATCTAATCTTTTTCTAGTCTTTTAAGGTGGAAGCTCAGATGACTAATTTTAGATCATTATTTTCTAATATACACATTAAGGGCCATACATTTCTCTCTAATCACTGCTTTGGCTGTATCCAACAAAACTTGATGTGCTATATTTTCATCTTAATCTGATGCAAAATATTTTTAGATTTCTCTTCAGAGCTTTTCTTCAATCTATGTGTTGTTTTGAAGTGTTGTTCTAGATCCTTGAGGTATCGCCACACTGTCTTCCACAATGGTTGAACTAATTTGCACTCCCACCAACAGTAAAAAAGTGTTCCTATTTCTCCATAACCTCTCCAGCATCTGTTGTTTCCTTTTACCCAAAGGATTACAAATCATTTTACTATAAAGACACATGCACACGTGTGTTTATTGCAGCACTATTTACAATAGAAAAGAGTTGGAACCAACCCCAAAGTCCATCAATGATAGACTGGATAAAGAAAATGTGGCACATATTCACCATGGAATACTATGCAGCCATTAAAAACAATGAGTTCACATCCCTTGCAGGGACGTGGATGAAGCTAGAAACCACCATTCTCAGCACACTAACACAGGATCAGAAAATCAAACACGGCATGTTCTCACTCATAAGTGGGAGTTGAACAATGAGAACACATGGACACAGGGAGGGGAACATCACACACTGGGGCATGTTGGGGGTTGGGGTCTAGGGGAAGGATAGCATTGGTAGAAATATCTAATGTATGTGATGGGTTGATGGGTGCAGCAAACCGCAATGGCAAGTGTATACATAGGCAACAAACCTGCACGTTCTGCACATGTATCCCAGTACTTAAAGTATCATTTAAAAAAAAGAAAAGAAAGTACATTTTACTGTTGTTGAATGAAGTATTCTATAGATGTCAATTAGATCCAATTGATTGATGGTGCTAGTCAGCTCAATGATCTTCTTGCTGATTTTCTGCCTTCTAGATCTGTCAAGAACTAATACACAGGGGTTGAAATCTGCCAATATAACAGTGGACTTCTCTATTTTTCCTTGCAGTGCTATAAGTGTTTGCCTCACATTTTTTGTTCTTATGCATATACATCAGGATTTTTACTTCTTTATGAAGAAGTGAATCCTTGTAATGTTATATTATTAACACCTCTCTTTATCCCTGATAATTTTCCTTGTTTTGAATCTGCTTATTCTGAAATTAATGTTGCTACTCCAACTGTCTTTATTTTTTACTTTTTTTTAACTTTTATTTTAGATCTAGGGGAATATGTGCAAGTTTGTTATATAGGTAAATTGCATATCACAGGGGTTTGTTTGGTGTACAGATTTTATTACCTAGGTAACGAGCATAGTAGCCCATAGCTAGTTTTTCAGTTTTCAGCCTCATCCCCCCTCTATGCTCAAGTAGGCCCAGTGTCTGTTCCTTTCTTTGTGTCCATATGTATTCTACCACTTATAAGTGAGAACATGAAGTACTTTGTTTTCTGTTCCTGTGTAATGTGTCAGTTCACTTAGGATAATGGCCTCCAATTCCATCCTTGTTGCTACAAAGAATATGGTCTCATTCCTTTGGATGACTGTGTAGTATTCCATGATATATTTGTATCACATTTTTAAAATCCAGCCTGGGAGATTTTTGTCACCACCAGGCCCACCTTACAAGATCTCCAGAAGAAAGCACTAAATTTGAATAGGAAAAACTGGTACTAGCCACTGCAAAAACATACCAAATTGTAAAGACCCTCGGCACTATGAAACTGCATCAACTAATGAGCAAAATAACCAGCTAGTATCATAATGACAGGATCAAATTCACAGATAACAATATTAAACTTAAATGTAAACATGCTAAATACCCCAATTAGAAGACATAGACTGGCAAATTGGATAATGAATCAAGACCCATTGGTGTGCTGTGTTGAGGAGACCCATCTCATGTGCAGACACATGTAAGCTAAAAATAAAGAAATGGAACAATATTTACCAAGCAAATGGAAAGAAAAAAGAAAAGCAAACTTTAAACTAACAAAGATCATAAAAGACAAAGAAGAGCATCACATAATGGTAAAGCAATAAGAAGAGCTAACTATATTAAATATATATGCACCCAATACAGGAGCACCCAGATTCATAAAGCAAGTCCTTAGAGACCTAGAAAGAGACTTAGACTCCCACACAATAATACTTGGAGACTTTAACACCCCACTGTTAATATTAGACAGATCAACAAGACAGAAAATTAACAAGGATATTAAGGACTTCAACTCAGCTCTGGACCAAACGATCCTAATAGACATTGACAGAACTCTCCACCTCAAATCAACATAATATACGTTCTTCTCAACACTGCATCGCGCTTATTTTAAAACTGACCGCATAATTGGAAGTAAAACACTCCTCAGCAAATGCAAAAGAACAGAAATCATAAAAAAACAGTCTCTCAGACCACAGTGCAATCAAATTAGAACCCAGGATTAAGAAACTCACACAAAACCACATTACATGGAAACTGAACAATCTGCTCCTGAATGACTACTGGGTAAATAAAGAAATTAAGACAGAAATAAATAAGTTTCTTGAAATAAATGAGAACAAAGACACAGCGTACCAGAATCTCTGGAACACAGCTAAAGCAGTATTTAGAGGGAAATTTATAGCACTAAATACCCACATGAGAAAGCAGGAAAGATCAAAAATTAACACCCTAACATCACAAATAAAAGAACCAGAGAAGCAAGAGCAAAGAAATTCAAAATCAAGCAGAAGACAAGAAATAACTAAGATCAGAGCAGAAAAGAAGGAGAGAGAGACACAAAAAAACCTTCAAAAAGTAAACGAATCCAGCTGTTTTTTAAAAAAGATTAACAAAATAGATAGACCACTAGCCAGACTAACAAAGAAGAATAGAGAGAAAAATCAAATAGACAAAATAAAAAATGATAAAGGGGTGATCACCACTGATTTCACAGAAATACAAACTACCATCAGATAATACTATAAACACCTCTATGCAAATAAACTAGAAAATCTACAAGAATCGGATACATTCCTGAACACATACACCCTCCCAAGACTAAACCAAGAAAAAGTCAAATCCCTGAATGGGCCAATAACAAGTTCTGAAATTGAGGTAGTAATTAACAGCCTACCAACCAGAAAAAGCCCAGGACCATACAGATTCACATCAGAATTCTACCAGAGGTACAAAGGGGAGCTGGTACCATTTTTTATAAAACTGTTCCAAAAAATGGAAAAAGAAAGACTCCTCCCTAACTCATTTTATGAGGCCAGCATCATCCTGATAGCAAAACCTGGAAGAGACAAAATTAAAAAAAAGAAAATTTTAGGCCAATATCCCTGATGAACATCAATACGAAAATCCTTAATAAAATACTAGAAAACCAAATCCAGCAGCACATCGAAAAATTTATCCACCACTATCACGTTGGCTTCATGCCTGGGATGCAAGGCTGATTCAACATACACAAATCAATAAATGTAATCTGTCACTTAAACAGAACCAATGGAAAAAACACGTGATTATCTCAATAGATGCAGAAGAAACCTTTGATACAATTCAACACCACTTCATGCTAAAAACTCTCAATAAACTAGATTTTGATGAAACATATCTCAAAGTAGTAAGAACTATTTATGACAAACCCACAGCCAATATCATACTGAATGGGCAAAACTGGAAGCATTGCCTGTGAAAACTGGCACAAGACAAAGATGCCCTCTCTCACCACTCCTACTCAACATAGTATTGGAATTTCTGGCCAAGGCAATCAGGCAAGAGAAAGAAATAAAGTTTATTCGAATAGGAAGAGAGAAAGTCAAATTGTCTCTGTTTTCAGATGACATGATTATATATTGAGACAACCCCATTACCTCAGCCCGAAAACTCCTTAAGCTGATAAGCAACTTCAGCAAACTCCCTGGATACAAAATCAATGTGCAAAAATCACAAGGATTCTTGTACACCAATACAGACAAACAGAGAGCCAAATCATGAGTAAACTCTCATTCACAATTGTTACAAAGAGCACAAAATACCTAGGAATACAACCTACAAGGGATATGAAGAACTTCTTCAAAGAGAACTACAAACCACTGCTCAAGGAAATAAGACAGGACATATACAAATGAAAAACTATACCATGTTCATGGATATGAAGAATCAAGATAGTGAATATGGCCATACTGCCCAAAGTACTTTAGAGATTCAGTGCTATCTCCATCAAACTACCATTTACTTTCTTCACAGAATTAGAAAAAAAAACTACTTTAAATTTCATATGAAACCAAAAAGAGCCTGTATATCCAAGAAAATCCTAAGTATAAAGAACAAAGCTGGAGGAATCACGTTACCTGACTTCAAACTACACTATAAGGCTACAGTAACCAAAACAGCATGGTAATGGCACCAAAACAGATGTATAGACCAATGGAACAGAACAGAGGCCTCAGAAATAATGCCACAAATCTACAACCATCTGATCTTTGGCAAACCATACCAAAACAAGCAATGGGGAAAGGATTCCCTATTTAATAAATGGTGCTGGGAAAACTGGCTAGCCATGTGCAGAAAACTGAAACTGGACCCCTTCCTTATACCTTATACAAAAATTAACTTAAGATGGATTAAAGACTTAAATGTAAGACCTAAAACCATAAAAACTCTAGAAGAAAACTGAGGTCGTCCATTTAAAACATAGGCATGGGCAAAGACTTCATGACCAAAACACCAAAAGTGACTGGACAAAAGCCAAAATAGACATATGAGGTCTAATTAAATTATAGAGCTTCTGCACTGTGAAAGAAACTATTATCAGAGTGAACAGGCAACATACAGAATGGGAGAAAATTTTTGCAATCTGACAAAGGGCTAATACCCAGAATCTACAAGGAACTTAAACAAATTTACAATAGAAAAAAAAAAAAAACTTCAAAACGTGGGTGAAGCATATGAACTGGCACTTCTAAACATAAGACATTTATATGGCCAACAAATATATGAAAAAAAACTCATCATCACTGTCATTAGAAAAATGCAATTCAAAACCACAATGAGATACCATCTCACACCAGTTAGAATGGTGATCATTAAAAATTCAGGAAACAACAGATGCTGGAGAGGATGTGGAGAAATAGCAATGCTTTTCCACTGTTGCTGGGAATGGAAATTAGTTCAACCATTGTGGAAGACAGTGTGGCAATTCCTCAAGGATGTAGAACCAGAGATACCATTTGACGCAGAAATTCCATTCCCGGGCATATATCCAAAGGATTATGAATCATTCTACTGTAAAGACACATGCACATGTATTTATTGCAGCACTATTTCAATAGCAAAGA
>NW_012118744.1:58132-58524 GCF_000951035.1 Colobus angolensis palliatus | reverse complement strand
AGGAGTGGTGAGAGAGGGCATCCCTGTCTTGTGCCAGTTTTCAAAGGGAATGCTTCCAGTTTTTGCCCATTCAGTATGATACTGGCTGTTGGTTTGCCATATGTAGCTCTTATTATTTTAAGATACGTTCCATCAATACCGAATTTATTGAAAGTTTTTAGCATGAAGTGCTGTTGAATTTTGTCAAAGGCCTTTTCTGCATCTATTGAGATAACCATGTGGTTTTTATCTTTGGTTCTGTTTATATGCTGGATTACGTTTATTGATTTGTGTATGTTGAACCAGTCTTGCCAGGCTTGCATCCCAGGGATGAAGTCCACTTGATCACAGTGGATAAGCTTTTTGATGTGCTGCTGGATTTGGTTTGCCAGTATTT
This sequence comes from Colobus angolensis palliatus, assembly GCF_000951035.1. Taxonomy (NCBI): domain Eukaryota; kingdom Metazoa; phylum Chordata; class Mammalia; order Primates; family Cercopithecidae; genus Colobus; species Colobus angolensis. The sequence goes on along the minus strand of NW_012118744.1, from coordinate 58,148 downwards.
TATTGAGGATTTTTGC
>NW_012118744.1:53239-57197 GCF_000951035.1 Colobus angolensis palliatus | reverse complement strand
TGATTGCACTGTGGTCTGAGAGACAGTTTGTTATAATTTCTGTTCTTTTACATTTGCTGAGGAGTGCTTTACTTCCAACTGTGTGGCCAATTTTAGAATAAGTGTGATATGGTGCTGAGAAGAATGTATATTCTGTTGATTTGGGGTGGAAAGTCCTGTAGATGTCTATTAGGTCCACTTGGTGGAGAGTTGAGTTCAATTCCTGAGGATCTTTGTTAATTTTCTGTCTCATTGATCTGTCTAATGTTGACAGTGGAGTGTTAAAGTCTCCCATTATTGTTGTATGGGAGTCTAAGCCTCTTTGTAAGTCTCTAAGGACTTGCTTTATGAGCCTGGGTGCTCCTTTATTGGGTGCATATATGTTTACGATAGTTAGCTCTTCTTGTTGAATTGATCCCTTTACCATTATGTAATGTCCTTCTTTGTCTCTTTTGATCTTTGTTATTTTAAAGTTTGCTTTATCAGAGACTAGGATTGCAACCCCTGCCATTTTTTGTTTTCCATTTGCTTAGTAGATCTTCCTCCATCCCTTTATTTTGAGCCTATGTGTGTCTCTGTATGTGAGATGGGTCTCCTGAATACAGCAAACTGATGGGTCTTGACTCTTTATCCAATTTGCCAGTCTGTGCTACCATTTAGTCCATTTACATTTAAGGTTAATATTGTTATGTGTGAACTTGATCTTGTCATTATGATATTAGCTGGTTATTTTGCTAGTTATTTGATGAAGTTTCTTCCTAGCATCGATGGTCTTTACATTTTGGCACATTTTTGTAATGGCTGGTACCTGTTGTTCCTTTCCATGTTTAGTGCTTCCTTCAGGATCTTTTGTAGAGCAGTACTGGTTGGTGACAAAATCTCTAAGCTTTTGCTTGTCTGTAAAGGATTTTATTTCTCCTTTGCTTATGAAGCTTAGTTTGCCAGGATATGACATTCTAGGTTGAAAATTCTTTTAAGAATGTTGAATATTGGCCATTACTCTCTTCTGGCTTGTAGGGTTTCTGTAGAGAAATCCACTGTTATTCTGATGGACTTCCCTTTGTAGGTAACCTGACCTTTTTCCCTGGCTGCTGTTAACATTTTTTCCTTCATTTCAACCTTGGTGAATCTGACAATTGTGTGTCTTAGGGTTGTTCTTTTTGAGGAGTGTCTCTGTGGTGTTTTCTGTATTTTTTTAAATTTGAAGGTTGGTCTGTCTTGCTAGAATGGGAAAGTTCTCCTGGATGTTATCCTGAAGAGTGTTTTCCAACTTAGTTCCATCCTCCCTGCCACTTTCAGGTACATCAATCAAATATAGGTTTGGCCTTTTCACATAGTCCCATATTTCCTCGAGGCTTTCTTCATTCCTTTTCATTCTTTTTTCTCTAGTCGTGTCTTCACACTTTATTTCATTAAGTTGATCTTCCATCTCTGATGTCGTTTGGTCTCGTTGATCAATTCGGCTACAGATACTTGAGTGTGCTTCACAAAGTTTTCATGCTGTGTTTTTCAGGTCAATTCGGTCATTTATATTCTCTAAACTGGTTGTTCTCGTTAGCAATTCCTCTAACCTTTTTTCAAGATTTTTAGCTTCCTTGTATTTTGTTAGAACGTGCTCCTTTAGCTTGGAGGAGTTTGTTATTACCCACCTTTTGAAACCTACTTCTGTCAATTCATCAAACTCATTCTCCATTCAGTTTTGTGTCCTTGCTAGAGAAGAGCTGTGATCTTTTGGAGAAGAGGCATTCTGATTTTTGGGATTTTCAGTCTTTTGCACTGGTTTTTCTTCATCTTTGTGGCTATATCTACCTTTGGTCTTTGACGTTGGTGATCTTTGAATGGGGTTTCCGTGTGGGTGTCCTTTTTGTTGATGTTGACGCTATTCCTTTCTGTTCATCAGTTTTCCTTCTAATAGTCAGGCCTCTCTGCCGTAGGTCTGCTGGAGTTTGCTGGGGGTGTACTCCAGACCCTGTTTACTTGGATATCACCAGTAGATGCTACAGAACAGCAAAGATTCCTGCCTGTTCCTTCCTCTGGAAGCTTTGCCCACATAGGCACTCACCAGATGCCAGCTAGAGCTCTCCCGTATGAAGTGTCTGTCAACCCCTGCTGGGAGGTGTCTCTCAGTCAGGAGGCACAAGGGTCACGGACTCACTTGAGGAGGCAATCTGTCCCTTAGCAGAGCTCAAATGCTGTGCTGGGAGATCTGCTGCTCTCCTCAGAGCTGGCTTGTAGGAACATTTAAGTCTGCTGAAGCTGTGCCCATAGCAACCCCTTCCCTCAGTTGCTCTGTCTCAGGGAGATTGGAGTTTTATCTACAAGCTTATGACAGGGGATATTGCCTTTCCTTCAGAGATGCCCTGTCCAGACAGGAGAAATCTAGAGAGGTAGTCTGGCTACAGTGGCTTTGCAGAGCTGCAGTGGGCTCTGCCCAGTTCGAACCTCCTGGTGGCTTTGTTTACACTGTGAGGGGAAAACAGCCTACTCAAGCCTCAGTAACGTCAGATGCCCCTCCCCACACCAACCTTGAGTGTCCCAGGTTGACTTCAGACTGTTGTGCTGGCAGCGAGAATTTCAAGCCGGTGGATCTTAGCTTGGTGGGCCTCACTGGCATTCCAGGTGCCACTAGGTCATGAAACAAACTCCTGCAGCTAGCTCAGTGTCTTCCCAAAAAGCCATGCAGTTTTGTGCTTGAAACCCAGGACCCTGCTGTCATAGGCTCCTGAGGTAATCTCCTGGTGTGCAGGTTGCAAAAACCATGGGAAATGCATAGTATCTCGGCCAGAATGCACTGTTCCTCATCGCACAGTCTCTCACAGCTTCCCTTGGCAAGGGGAGAGAGTTCCCCAACGCCTTGCACTTTCCAGGTGATGCAACACCCAACCCTGCTTCAGCTTGCCCTCCGTGGGCTGCAACCACTGTTTAACCAGTCCCAATTAGATGTGCCGAATACCTCAGTTGGAAATGCAGAAATAACCTGCCTTCTGAGTTGATCTTGCTGGGAGCTGCAGACCGAAGCTGTTTCTATTCGATCATCTTGCCAACCACCTTGAATATACTTTCTTCTCTAGCTCACATTTGGTCACACGTCAGGCATAAAGGGTGCCAAAACAAACTTAAAAATATATAAATTATACAATGTCTTCTCTTAGATAATAGAATTAAACAAGAAATAAATAACAGAATGATAGAAAACTTCAAAATACTTAGAGATTAAACAACTCACTTCTATTTGTTATTATACTTCAAGTTCTGAGATACATGTGCAGAACATGCAGGTTTTTTACATAGGTATACACATGCCATGGTGGTTTGATGCACCCATCAACCCATCACCTACATTAGGTATTTGCTGTATTTTGAAGGACCTCTTCAAGGAGAGCTACAAACAACTGTTCAGTGAAATAAAAGAGGATACAAACAAATGGAAGAACATATCATGCTCATGGATAGGAAGAATCAATATCATGAAATTGGCCATACTGCCCAAGGTAATTTATAGATTCAATGCAATCCCCATCAAGCTACCAATTACTTTCTTCACAGAATTGGAAAAAAACTGCTTTAAAGTTCATATGGAACCAAAAAAGAGCCCGCATTGCCAAGACAATCCTAAGCCAAAGGAACAAAACTGGAGGCATCACACTACCTGACATCAAACTCTACTACAAGGCTACAGTAACCAAAACAGCATGGTACTGGTACCAAAACAGTGACATAGACCAATGGAACAGAACAGAGTCCTCAGAAATAAGACCACACATCTACAGCCATCTGATCTTTGACAAACCTGACAAAAACAAGAAATGGGGAAAGGGTTCAATATTTAATAAATGGTGCTGGAAAAATTGGGTAGCCATGAGTAGAAAGCTGAAACTGGATCCTTTCCTTACTCCTTATACAAAAATTAATTCAAGATGGATTAGAGACTTAAATGTTAGACCTAAAACCATAAAAACCCAGAAGAAACCCAGGCAAT
>NW_012118744.1:48786-52634 GCF_000951035.1 Colobus angolensis palliatus | reverse complement strand
CACTATTCACAAGAGCAAAGACTTGAAATCAACCCAAATGTCCATCAGTGACAGACTGGATTAAGAAAATGTGGCACATATACACCATGGAATACTATGCAGCCATGAAAAGGGATGAGTACATGTCCTTTGTGGGGACATGGATGTAGCTGGAAACCATCATTCTCAGCAAACTATTGCAAGAGCAGAAAACCAAACATGGTGTGTTCTCACTCATAGGTGGGAATTGAACAATGAGATCACTTGGACACAGGAAGGGGAACATCACACACCGGGGCCTATTGTGGGGACGGGGAGTGGAGGGATAGCATTAGGAGATATACCTAATGTAAATGACGAGTTAATGGGTGCAGCACACCAACGTGGGACATGTATACATATGTAACAAACCTGCACGTTGTGCACATGTACTCTAGAACTTAAATGTAATTTTTAAAAAAAGGAAAATGTAAAATAAATAAATAAATAAAAGTAAAATAAAATAAAATAAAATAAAATAAAATTCAGCCTAGCATTGATGAGCATTTAGGTTGATTTCATGTCTTTGCTTTTGTGAATAGTGTTTCAATGAAAATATGTATGCATGTGTCTTTATGTTAGAAAAATTTATATTCCTTTTGGTATATACCCAATCATAGGTCGAATGATAATTCTTCTGTGAGTTCTTTGAGAAATCACCAAACTGCTTTCCATGATGGCTGAACAAATTTACATTCCCACCAGCAGTGCATAAGCATTTCTTTTTCTCTGCAACCTTGCAAACATCTGTTATTTTGACGTTGCAGTAATAGCCATCTGACTCGTGTGAGATGATATCTCATTGTGGTTTTGAATTGCATTTATCTAATGGTTAGTGATGTTGAGCATTTTTTTCATGTTTTTATTGGCCACATATATGTCTTCTTTTGAGAAGTGTCTGTTCATGTCATTTGCCCACCTTTTAAAGGGATTGTTTTCTACTTGTTAATTTCTTTTCATTCCGTATAGATTTTGGATATTAGACCTTCGTTGGATGCATAGTTGGCAAATATTTTCTCCTGTTCTGTATGTTATCTGCTTACTCTGCTGATAGTTTCTGTTGCTCTGCAGAAGCTCTTTCAGTAATTATGTCCCATTTGTCAATTTCTGTTTTTTTGCAGTTGCTTTTGGCATCTTCATCATGAAATCTTTGCTGGGTCCTATGTCCCAAATGGTATTTCTTAGAATATCCTTCAGTATTTCTATAGTTTTAGCTTTTAGGTTTTACAATAAAGTCACCTTGAGTTGATTTTTGTATGTGGTATAAGTAAGGGGTCCAGTTTCTCTATTCTGTATATGTCTAACCTGTTATCCCAGCAACATTTATTGAATAGGGAATCCTTTCCCCATTGCTTACTTTTTTGTCAAAGATTGCATTATTGTAGGTGTGTGGCATTATTTCTGGACCCTCTCTTCTACTCTTTTGCTCTATGTGTCGGTTTTTGACCAGTACCATACTGTTTTGGTTATGAAAGCATTGTAGTGTAGCTTGAAGTCAGGTAATGTGATGTGGCTGGCATTGTATTTCTTACTTAGGATTACATTGGATTTTTGAGCTAGTTTTTGGTTTCTTATGAATTTTAAAATAGAATTTTCTAGTTTTGTGAAGAATGTCTTTGATAGTTTGATGAGAATAGCATGGTATCTATAAATTGCTTTGGGCAGTGTGACCATTGTAACAATATTGATTCTTGCAATCCATGAACATGGAATGTAATTCTTTCCATTTGTTTGTGTCATTTCTGATTTCTTTGAGCAACGTTTTGTAATTCTCTTTGTAGAGACCTTTCACCTCCCTGTTCAGATATATTCCTAGGTATTTTATTCTTTTTGTGGCTATTGTTAATGACATTGCATTCTTAATTTGACTCTCAACTTGAATGTTGTTGGCGTATCAAAATGCTACTGATTTTTGTATACTGATTTTGTATTCTGAAATTTTGCTGAAATGGGTTATCATAGCAATAATATTTTGAGTAGAGACTATATCAAGGATCATATCAAGGATCTTTGGGCAGAGATTTCTAGGTATAGAATCATATTACATGCAAACTGGGACCGTCTGACTTCCTTTCTTCCTATTTGGATGCTTTTTACTTCTTTCTCTTGACTTATTGTTCTGGCCAGGACTCTCATATTATATTAAATAGTATTGGTGAGAGTGGACATCTTTGTATTGTTCTGAGTTTCAACCAGAACATTTCAATTTTTCTCATTCAATACGGTATTGCCTGTGTGTTTACTATAGATGGCTCTTGTTATGTTGAAGTATATTCCTCCTTCAATGCCTAGTTTGTTGAGGGTTTTTCAATATGAAGTCATGTTGAATTTTATCAGGAGATTATTTTGCATCTATTGAGATAATTATTTGTTTTTTGTTTTTAATTCTCTTTATGTGATGAATCACATTTATTCATTTGCATATGTTGAACCAGTCTTGGATCACAGGGATAGCCTAGTTGATTATGATGGATTACCTTTTAGATGTGTTGATGGATTCAGTTTGCTATTACTTTGTTGAGGATTTTTGCACCTGCATTCATCAGAGATATTGACCAGAATTTCTCTCTCTCTCTCTCTCTCTCTGTGTGTGTGTTTGTGTGTGTGTGTGTCTGCCAGGTTTTAGTATCAGGACGATGCTGGCCTCACAGAATGAGTTAGGAATGAATTCCTCCTCTGCCAATATTTGGAATAGTTTTTATATAAGTGCTAACAGCTCTTCTTTACAAATCTGGTAGAATTCAGCACTGAATCTCTCTAGCATTGGGCTTTTTCTGGTTGGTAAGCTACTTTACACTGATTCAGTTTTGCAACTCATTGTTGGTCTGTTCAGGGATTCAATTTCTTCTTGGTTCAATTTTGGGAACTTGTATGTTCCCAAGAATTTATTCATTTATTCTAGACTTTCTAGCTTGTGTGCATAGTGGTTTATTTGGTAGTCTCTGAGGGGCTATTTTTATACTTATGTGGGGTTAGTGGTGACATCTTCTCTGTCATTTTAAATTATGTTTATTTAGATATTTTCTTTCTTTACTTTATTGGTCTAGCTAGTGGTCTATCTATTTTATTATATGGAACTTCTCTATTTCTTTATTAGTCTAGCTAGTGGTCTACCTATCTTATTAATTCTTTAAGAAAAAGAACTCCTGAATTTGTTTATCTTTTGTATTTTTTTTACATCTCAATTTCCTTCAATTCAGTTCTGATTTTTACTTATTGTCTTCTATCCTTGGGATGGGTTTGCTCTTGCTTCTCTACCTCCTCCAGGTGTTACATTAGGTTTTTAATTTGACATATTTCTAACTTTTCAATTTGGGTGTTTAGTCCTATAAACATTCCTCTTAACACTGCCTTAGCTGTGTCCCAGAGATACTGGTATGCTTTATTTTTGTGAGGTTTTGGCCCGGATTATGTTTCTAATACTGTCAGTGGTGAGGTTAAGTCTAACACTATTATCATGTGGTTATCTAAGTCTCTTCCTAGGTCTCTAGGAGTTTGCCTTACTAATATGGGTGGTCCTGCACTGGATGCATATGTATTTAGGCTAGTTTGTTCTTGTTGAAATGAGCCCTTTACCATTATGTAATGCCCTTCTTTGTCTTTTTTATCTTTGTTGGTTTGAACTATGTTTTCTCTAAAATTAAAATAGCAAGCACTACTGTTTTCTGTATTCTGTTTGCTTGGTAGATTTTAATTTTCCCATTGGTAGATTTTGTTTTTCCCATCCGTTTACTTTGAGCCTATGGGTGTCATTACATGTGAGATTAGTCTCTTGACACAGCATACCAGTGGGTCTTGCTTCTTTTTTAAACTTATCACTCTATGCCTTT
>NW_012118744.1:36846-39611 GCF_000951035.1 Colobus angolensis palliatus | reverse complement strand
TTTGTGTGGTTCCTTTATAGTGTCACTGGTCTATATTTCAATGTGATTTTGTAGTGGCCAATAACAGTCTTTCTTTTCCATATTTAGCACTCCCTTCAGGACCTCTTGTAAGGCAAGTCTGGTGGTAATAAATTCCCTTAACATTTGCTTATCTTAAAAACACCTTATTTCTTCTTCACTTAAGAAGCTTAGTTTCACTGAATATGAAATTCTTGGTTGAAATTACTTTTATCCAGTCTGTCACTGATGGATATTTGGGTTGACTCCAAGTCTTTGCTATTGTGAATAGTGCTGCAATATACATATGTGTGCATGTGTCTTTATAATAGCATGATTTGCAATCCTTTGGGTATATACCCAGTAGTGGGATGGCTGGGTCATATGGTACCTCTAGTCCTAGATCCTTGAGGAATCGCCATACTGTTTTCCATATGTGGCACATATATACCATGGAATACTATGCAGCCATAAAAAAGGATGAGTTTGAGTCCTTTGTAGGGACATGGATGCAGCTGGAAACAATAATTCTCAGCAAACTATCGCAAGAACAGAAAACCAAACACCGCATGTTCTCACTCATAGGTGGGAACTGAACAATGAGATCACTTGGACTCGGGAAGGGGAACATCACACACCGGGGCCTATCACAGGGAGGGGGGAGAGGGGAGGAACTGCACTGGGAGTTATACCGGATGTAAATGACTAGTTGATGGGTGCTGACGAGTTGAAGGGTGCAGCACACCAACATGGCACAAGTATACATATGTAACAAACCTGCACGTTATGCACATGTACCCTAGAACTTAAAGTATAATAATAATAAAGAAAAAAAGAAATTACTTTTATTTAAGAGTGTTACAGGGGGAGGTTCCAAGATGCCCAAATAGGAACAGCTCCAATCTACAGCTCCCAGCATGAGTGATGTGGAAGATGGGTGATTTCCACATTCCAACTGAGGTACCGGATTCATCTCACTGGGACTTGTCAGTGGGTGCAGCCCACAGAGCAGGGTGGGGCATTGCCGCATCCAAGAAGTGCAAGGGGTAAGAGAATTCCCTTTCCTAGCCAAGGTAAGTCATGACAGAAGGTACCTGGGAAATCAAGACACTCCCACCCTAATACTGCACTTTTCCAGCAGTCTTAGCAAATGGCACACCAGGAGATTATATCCCATGCCTGGCACAGAGAGTCCCACGCCCACGGAGCCTCACTCACTGCTACCACAGCAGTCTGAGATTGAACCACAAGGCAGCAGCAAGACTGGCAAAGGGGCATCCATCATGGCTGAGGCTTGAGTAGGTAAACAAAGCAGTTGGGAGGCTCAAACTGGGTGAAGTCCACCACAACTCAAGGAGACCTGCTTGCCTCTGTAGACTCCACCTCTGGGGGCAGGGCATAGCTGAAAAAAAGGCAGCAGAAACTTCTGCAGACTGAAACAGCCTTGTCTGACAGCTTTGAAGAGAGTAGCGGTTCTCCCAGGAAAGTGTTTGAGATCTGAGAATGGACAGACTGCCTCCTCAAGTGAGTCCTTGACCCACCAGTAGCCTAACTGGGAGACACCTCCCAATAGGGGCCGACTGACACCTCATACAGCCAGGTACCCCTCTGAGACAAACGTTCCAGTGGAACGACCATGCAACAACATTTGCTGTTATGCAATATTTGATGTTCTGCAGCCTCTGCCACTGATATCCAGGCAAACAGGACCTGGAGTCGACCTCCAGCAAACTCCAACAGACCTGCAGCTGAGGGTCCTGACTGTTAGAAGGAAAACTAACAAACGGAAAGGACATCCACACCAAAACCCCATCTGTATGTCACCATTATCAAAGACCAAACATAGACAAAACCACAAAGATGGGGAGAAACCAGAGCAGAAAATCTGAAAATTCTTAAAACCAGAGGACCTCTTCTCCTCCAAAGGAACACAGCTCCTTGCCAGCAACAGAACAAAGCTGGATGGAGAATGACTATGACGATTTGAGAGAAGACGGCTCCAGAAGATCAGTAATAACAAACTTCTCTGAGCTAAAGGAGGATGTTTAAAACCATAGCAAAGAAGCCAAAAACCTTGAAAAAAGATTAGACAAATGGCAAACTAGAATAAACAGTGTACAGAAGACTTTAAACGACCTGATGTAGCTGAAAACCATGGCACGACAACTACATGACACATACACAAGCTTCAGTAGCTGATTTGATTGAGTGGAAGAATGGGTATCAGTGATTGATGATCAGATGAATGAAATGAAGCAAGAAGAGAAGTTTAGAGAAAAAAGAGTAAAAAAAAAACGAACAAAGTCTCCAAGAAATACAGAACTATGTGAAAAGACCAAATCTACATCTGATTGGTGTACCTGAAAGTGACGGGGAGAATGGAATCAAGTTGGAAAACACTCTACAGGATATTATTCAGGAGAATTTCCCCAAAATAGCAAGGCCTAACAGACATCTACAGTACTCTCCACTCCAAATTAACAGAATGTACATTATTCTCAGCACCACATCACACTTATTCCAAAATTGACCACATACTAGGAAGTAAAGCACTCCTCAGCAAATATAAAATAAAAGAAATTATAACAAACTGTCTCCCAGACCACAGTGCAAACAAACGAGAACTCGGGATTAAGAAACTCACTCAAAACTGCTCAATTACATGGAAACTGAACAACCTGCTCCTGGATGACTACTGGGTACATAATGAAATGAAGGCAGAAATAAAGATTTTCTTGGAAACCAAAGAGAACAAAGATACAACATAC
>NW_012118744.1:16475-36796 GCF_000951035.1 Colobus angolensis palliatus | reverse complement strand
AACAAAGATACAACATACCAGAATCTCTGGGACACATTTAAAGCAGTGTGTAGAGGGAAATTTATAGCACTAAATGCCCACAGGAGAAAGCAGGAAAGATCTAAAATTGACACCCTAACGTCACAATTAAAAGAACTAGAGAAGCAAGAGCAAACACATTTAAAATCTAGCAGAAGGCAAGAAATAACAAAGATCAGAGCAGAATTGAAGGAGAAAGAGACACAAATAACCCTTCAAAAAATCAATGAATCCAGTAGCCGGTTTTTTGAAAAGATCAATAAAATTAATAGACCACTAGCAAGACTAACGAAGAAGAAAAAAGAAGAATCAAACAGATGCAATACAAATTATAAAGGGGATATCACCACTGATCCCACAGAAATACAAACTACCCTCAGAGAATACTATAAACACCTTTATACAAATAAACTAGAAAATCTACAAGAATTGGATAAATTTCTGGACACATACACTGTCCCAAGACTAAACCAGGAAGATGTTGAATCCCTGAATAGACCAATAGGAGGCTCTGAAATTGAGGCAATAACTAATAGCCTACCAACCAAAAAAATTCCAGGACCAGACGGATTCACAACCAAATTCTACCAGAGGCACAAATAGAAGCTGCTACCACTCCTTCTGAAACTATTCCAATCAACAGAAAAATAAGGAATCCTCCTTAACTCATTTTATGAGGCCAGCATCATCCTGAAATCAAAGCCTGGCAGAGACACAACACAAAAAGATAATTTTAGACCAATAGCTCTGATGAACCTTGATGCAAAAATCCTCAATAAAATACTGGCAAACCGAATCCAGCAGCATGTCAAAATGCTTATCCACCTTCATCAAGTTAGCTTCATCCCTGAGCTGCAAGACTGGTTCAACATATGCAAATCAATAAACGTAATCCATCATATAAACAGAACCAAAGACAAAAACCACATCATTATCTCAATAGATGCAGAAAAGGCCATTGACAAAATTCAACAGTCCTTTATGCCACAAATTCTCAATAAGCTAGGTATTGATGGGAAGTATCTCAAAATAATAAGAGCTATTTATGACAAACCCACAGCCAATATCATACTGGATGGGCAAAAACTGGAATCATTCCCTATGAAAACTGGCAAAGACAGGGATGCTCTCTCGCAGCACTCCTATTCAACATAGTGTTGGAAGTTCTGGCCAGGGCACTCAGGCAGGAGAAAGAATTAAAGTGTATTCAATTAGGAAAAGAGGAAGTTAAATTGTCCTTGTTTGCAGATGACATGACTGTATATTTAGAAAACCCCATCATCTCAGCCCAAAGTCTCCTTAACCTTATAAGCAACTTCAGCAAAGTCTCAGGATACAAAATCAATGTGCAAAAATCAGAAGCATTTCTGTACAGCAATAACAGGCAAACAGAGAACCAAATCATGAGTGAACTCCTTTTCACAATTGCTTCAAAGAGAATAAAATACATAGGAATCCAACTGACAAGAGATGTGAAGGACCTCTTCAAGGAGAACTACAAACCACTGCTGAACGAAATAAAAGGGGACACAAACAAATGGAAGAACATTCCGTGTTCATGGATAGGAAGAATCAATATTGTGAAAATGGCCATACTGCCCAAGGTAATTTATAGATTCAACGCCCTCCCCATCAAGCTACTAACGACTTTTTTCACAGAATTGGAAGAAACTACTTTAAAGTTCATATGTAACCAAAGGAGAGCCCACATTACCAAGACAATTCTAAGTCAAAAGATCAAAGCTGGAGGCATCATGCTACCTGATTTCAAATTATACTACAAGGCTACAGTAACCAAAACAGCGTGGTACTGGTACTAAAACATAGATATAGACCAATAGAACAGGACAGAGCCCTCAGAAATAATACCATGCATCTACAACCATCTGATCTTTGACAAACCTGAAAAATGCAAGCAATGGGGAAAGGATTCCCTATTTAATAAATGGTGCTGGGAAAACTGACTGGCCATACGTAGAAAGGTGAAACTGGATCCCTCCCTTACACCTTATGTGAAAATTAATTCAAGGTGGATTAAAGACTTAAATGTTAGACAGAAAACCATAAAAACCCTAGAAGAAAACCTAGGCAATACCAAGCAGGACATAGGAATGGGAAAGGACTTCCTGACTATAAAACCAAAAGCAATGGCAACAAAAGCCAAAATTGACAAAAGGGATCTAATTAAACTAAGGAGCTTCTGTACAGCAAAAGAAACTACCATCAGCGTGACATGCAATCTACAGAATGGGAGAAAATTTATACAATCTACCCATCTGACAAAGGGCTAATATCCAGAATCTACAAAGAACTTAAACAAATTTACAAGAAAATATCAAGCAACCCCATCAAAAAGTGGGTGAAGGAGATGAACAGACACTTCTCAAAAGAAAACATTTATGAGTCGACAGACACATGAAAAAGTGCTCATCATCACTCGCCATCAGAGAAATGCAAATCAAAGCCACAATGAGATGCCATCTCACACCAGTTACAATGGTGATCATTAAAAAGTCAGGAAACAACAGGTGTTGGAGAGGATGTGGAGAAATAGGAACACTTTTGCACTGTTGGTGGGACTGTAAACTAGTTCCACCACTGTGGAAAACAGTGTGGCGATTCCTCAAGGATCTAGAACTAGAAATACTATTTGACCCAGCCATCCCATTACTGGGTATATACCCAAGGATGATAAATCATCCTGCTATAAAGACACATTGACACGTATGTTTATTGCAGCACTATTCACAATAGCAAAGACTTGGAACCAACCCAAATGTCCATCAATGACAGACTGGATTAAGAAAATGTGGCACATATACACCACAGAATACAATGCATCCATAAAAAGGGATCAGTTCATGTCATTTGTATGGACATGGATGCAGCTGGAAATCACCATTCTTAGCAAACTATCGCAAGAACAGAAAACCAAACAACGCACGTTCTCACTCATAGGTGGGAATTGAACAATGAGAACACTTGGACACAGGAAGGGGAACATCACACACTGGGGCCTGTTGCGGGGTGGGGGCAGGGAGGAGGGCTAGCATTAGGAGATATACCTAATGTAAATGACAAGTTAATGGGTGCAGCACACCAACATGGCACATGTATACATATGTAACAAACCTGCACGTGGTGCACATGTACCCTAGAACATAAAGTGTAATAAAAATAATAATAATTAAAAAGCTGATCATGTTGGCACATGACTATAGTCTCAGCTACTTGGGAGGCTGAGGCAGGAGGACTGATTGCTTGAGCCTGGGAGATCAAAGCTGTAGTGAGCTAGGATCACAGCACTGCACTCCAGCCTGGGTGACAGAGTGAGACCCTGTCCCAAAAAAACTAAAATAAAATTTCTTCCAGCTCTGAGAAGCTTGATCCAATATAAATGTCTTAAGGTAAGTTTTTACAGTTATGTTTTTAGAATACATATGTACACACACACACACACACACACCAATAAGATTTTCCCAGGCAATTTCCCAGGAATTTTCCAGGAATTTTCTGAGGAAAATTCCTTCCATGTATCCTCCCTTGAAGCTTATATTTCAGCATCCCAATGTTCTAAATCATTATCACCTAAGGTTTTCTGGGCAGCAAATGTCAGCTATTAAAAGGCTTCCTTTATTCTGAAATAAGTCACTGAACTATCTACTCAGGAATGTAGATGTTGCAGAGAACTCCAGACAAAACTCTTGTCACATCTACTGTCATAATGGTCAGGGTACTCACCAGACAGGTAAAATGGCTGTCTGGTGAGTACCCTGGAAATACACAAAATGGCTGAGCCTATAACTGCAACAATTGAGAAACATCAAGTAGAAAACTGACCTCTGTTGCTTGAAACAAATCAAAGATATCAAGGGTATAATTGCACAAGTTGGAAAACTATTAAAATTTTAGAGTATTGTTGCCTTTATGAAATACTTTTAGTGTTTTTCCATTGAGTAACGTCAAGAAAAAATGAACATTTATAGCACATGGTAAACATTGTGCTCTGGTTATCAAAGCATTTGTAGGAGATAGCTTTGGTCACAGAGCCTCTGTGTTCTCCTCTGAATCCTCACCACGGCTATGGGACACAATGCCATTAAATCACTATAGTGATCAAACAAATTTTAATAAAATGAATCTTATGCTTAAGATGGCTAGACAGAGATGAAGACAGCTTGAATCAGCCTTGAATTGCTGTCAAAAAAAATATTGCTTCATCTGTCTTCTCTCCCACCCTGTGGGTTTAGGTCAGTTACCTGGAACTTGAATGACTATCAGGAGCAAATCTTAGCTCAGATAGAAAGATGGATATTTGGAAGGATTTTTGAAATGAAAACACGGATTTTGTTGTTTGCATAGCATAACCTAATTGTATTACCCCTTTCAAATCTCCAAAATGTCTTTCTGTTTTTACATCCTTTGTTTTTATTGAGTTGTGGAAAGAGTTCTCTTTCTCTCTCTCTCTCTCTCTCTTTCTCTCTCTCTCTCTTTCTTTCTCTCCCCTTCTTCCTGCAATAATGAAAATAACTCAACTGCTCTGGTCAGCCAACTAAACTTCCTTGCATAATTATGTATGAGAAATGGAAACTACTTCTCCTCAATTAAACATAAATTAATTCAGAAAAGACCAACCACAATTTGACCACTTGAGGCTCCCCAGCTAACAGTGGGCCTTAAAATAATATTTTTTTATTTTTAAAATGTCATTAGCTTTAGGGTGCAAGTGGTTTTTACTTACATGGATAAATTGTATAGCGATGAAATCTGGAATTTTAGTGGCCCCATCACCTGAATGGTGTACATTGTACCCAACACATTTTTCATCACTCACTCTCCTCTCACCTTCCCTCCTTCTTTGTCTCCAGTGTCCATTATACCACTCTGTATGCCTTTGCATACTCATAGCTTATCTCCTACTTATAAGTAAGAACATGAGGTATTTAGTTTTCTATTTCTGAGATACTTCACTTAGGATAATGTCCTCCAATTCCATCCAAGTTGCTTCAAAATAAACTATTTGATTATTTTTTATGGATGAGTAGTATTCCATTCTGTATATATACCATATTTGCTTTATCCACTCATCAGGTGATGGAAACTTAGGTTGGTTCCATATCTTTCCAATTGTGAATAAACATATGTGTGCAGGTGTCTTTTTTATATAAAGACTTTTTTTCCTTTGAGTAGATATTCAGTAGTGGGATTGTTAAATCAAGTGGTAGATCTACTTTTAGTTTTTTGAAAATTATCCATACTATTTTCCATAAAGGTTGTACTAATTTCTATTCCCACTTGCAGTTTATAAGTGCTCCCTCATTACCACATTCATGCAAACATTTATTGTTTTGGGTTTTTAATAATGGCCATTCTGGTTCAGGTAAGATGGTTTTCTCATTGTGGTTTTAATTTGTATTTCCCTGATGATTAGTTATATTGAGTATTTTTTCATATGTCTGTTGGCCATTTGTATATCTTCTTGTGAGGAATGTCTGTTCATGTCACTTGCCTGTTTCTTAATGGGATTATTTGATTTTTCTTGCTGCTTTGTTTAAGATTCTGCATATTAATCCTTTTTCAGATGCATAGTTTGCAGATATTTTCTCCCATTCTGTAGGTTGTCTGTTTACCTGTTGTTTATTTCTTTTGCTGTGCAGAAGCTTTTTAGTTGAATTAGGTCCCATTGATTTATTGCTTTTTTTGTTGCATTTGCTTTTGGGGACTTCGTTATAAATTCTTTGCCTATGGCAATGTCCAGAAGTGCTTTTCCTAGATTTTCTTCTAGAATTTCTGTGGTTTAAAGTTTAAGTCTTTAATCCATCTTCAATTAATTTCTATATGAGTGAGAGATGGATTTAAAGAGTCAATATCATGAAAATGACCGTAATGATCAAAGCAATCTACAGAGTCAATTTCAATCAAAATATCAACCCTGTTTTTCACAGAGTTAGAAAAAAAAAAGACCATAAAATGCACAGGGAATCAAAAAAGAACCCAAATTGCCAAACTAATCCTAAGTAAAAAGAACAAATCTGGAGGCACTAAAATTACCTGACTTTAAATTATACTACAAAGCTTTAGTAACCAAAAGAGCATGGTACTAGTATAAATGTAGACATATAGACCAATGAAACAGAATAGAGAACCCAGAAAGTCAAATACTTATTACCAACTGATATTCAACAATGCAGACAAAAATGTATACTGGGGAGACATTCTATTCAACAAATGGTGCTAGGGACATCAGATAGCCACATGTGGAAGAAAAATAGTATTTTAAAAAATAGCAAACTTTACCTCTGCCATAGACGTTCACTCCCATTTCATTTTTACCAACCCCATTATCTTGCAAAGAAACCCAGAATATGACATAATGCTCATATCTGGACGTTTGAAAAATATATTTGAGGTCTGTCATCACTATTTGGCCATAAATTAAAGGCAAGCTGGAGTCACAAGTAACAGCCCTATTGTGAATGCCTGTGAAGCAGTGCAAAATAAAAGTAGTTGTCCATAACCAACAGTCTTTTTCCAGTACAAGACGTGACTGAAATGCTTCCAGCATAAATTTTGAGCAGATTTCTTTGAATACTAAGTCCTCCAAAGACTTCCCAAAGGGCTATTACTAAGTCAGTGAATTTAGTTCTCTCTGTGTCCAGCTGCAATTCCTCTAGTGGATATCATCTTGATATTACAAAAAAGGAACTTGATTCTTAAAGCCTGTTCTTCTGGATATCTGTGGTTCTGAGTTTATGTGGCATGAAATCTTGTCTAGCAAGGCTTTCAAAACCAAAAAAATGGCCATAGATTTGG
Organism: Colobus angolensis palliatus; assembly: GCF_000951035.1. Taxonomy (NCBI): domain Eukaryota; kingdom Metazoa; phylum Chordata; class Mammalia; order Primates; family Cercopithecidae; genus Colobus; species Colobus angolensis. The sequence goes on along the minus strand of NW_012118744.1, from coordinate 29,965 downwards.
GTATCTAAGGTAGGGTCTTATCCAATGTGTTGCTGAATATTTCCAATTACTATGCATATTGCGTTAGGAAGAAGAGGGTGATCCATAAAAGTATTTTTATCTATGATTTCATATATTTAACTTTACCAAGAGGTGGAAGAGTTGACTAAGATGAGAAGGAAGCATAACAGACCTAAGTCCTGAGCTTCCACTCAACAATAGGACTCATTGTTGGTGGAAATACTAGACCCTGAACAACAACAACAACACATTTTTATTGAGCTTTAGCTGTGAATCTGCACTGTTTTCAATGGATGCAGGAAATCAAAAGACACAGTCATGTTTTCTCAAGGAGCTCTTACAATTCAATAACCCTATTGACACTCAAATTTGTGCTTTCCTAACACTGTGTTTACAGGACAACTAAACATTTTGGAGGTTGTATTGTCAAATGTATGTTTATAATGAATGCCCCTTGTGCTGGGTTGTGGGATGTTTGAGGGCAGTTCTTTACATTTATGTTTCCATTATACCTAACAAATATAGTGGATACCCACTGAGATATGTTTGAATGAATCAAAAATTTAGCAAATAAAAGACATATATGAATTACATAAAACAAAATCAAAAATTAGTCAAGGTTGAAAGCTTCTAATCTCATCTTTTTCCAATGTACTCTCCATACTTCTATCAGAGTAAACTTTCCCACAAATACAATCAGATTACTGCCATAATTAAATAGGTCTGCATTGCTTTGGGGACAAAATCATGAATCTCTTAAGCATAGTATACAGTCATCCATGACTTGCTCTCTGCCTGCCTCATCTCTCACCATATCATGGGTTATACTATTATAACCATTGTTAACTCTCTGACTACACCATAAGTTTTCTTAGGATAAAGATCTTGTCTAATTTATCTGTATGGCATCGGTTCCCCAAACAGGGTGTCTTAATACTTACAAAATATTATCTATGTACCAGATCACTCCAATGACACTGGAATGCTACTACACATTTAATTATTTTCATCCCTTATAAAAATTTGTCAGATAAACAATTCCATATGCCTCTTTATGAATTAGTAAACTCAGGTTCTTTTCCTGGGTGTCCTGCTATTTATTTGAATGTATATATGCCTGTATCTTTATTCATAAAAGAAAAATAATATCACCTGTACTTTATACCTGACATAGTGTTCTAAGATGACATACTTTCTGGAATAAGATAGGGCAGTGGTCCCCAATCTTTTTGGCACCAAGGACCAGTTTCGTGGAAGACAATTTTTCCACTGACAAGGGAGTGGGGAATGGGTTCAGGATGAAATTGTTCCACCTGAGATCATCAAGCATTAGTTAGAATCTCATAAGGAGCACACAACTCGGATCCCTTGCATCTGCAATTCACAATAGGGTTCAAGCTCCTATGAGAATCTAATGCTGCTGATCTGACAAGAGGCAGAGCTCAGATAGTAATGCTTGCTCGCTCACCACTCACCTCCTGCTGTGCAGCCTGGTTCCTAACAGGCCAGGAACCGGTGCCAGTTTAGCTCGTGGCCCAGAGGTTGGGGACCTCTGAGATAGGGTATATACAAATACCCATGTGCACAAGTGTTATAATAAGCAAATGTTATCAATGTAAAGTGGTAGTTATAATAATAATTTCTATAAATTGTACTAAGTCTAGAGTCAGGTTGGCCGGATTTAAATCTTGACTCAGCCACCTGCAATCAGGCACTATCTTTTCCTCGCTTTCTTTATCTGTAAAGTAGAGATAATAATTGTACCTATTTCTTTGGGTTGTGTTGAAGAATAAATGAGTAAATTTATGTAAAATTATTAGAATATTACCTGGCACATAGTAGATACTCAACAAATGTTAGGCATTTTACTCCAGTAATCTGTAACTTGATTGTGGCAGCAGCTATCAAATTATCCATCAAATAAAGATATCAGCTGTACACATCTGATGGCTTCCCAAGCCCTAAGAGCTAAACCCTAGCATGCTCAGAGATGAACTTGCCTCTAAATTCTATCCCCAACCCTAAAATGTAATATATATGGCCAACTCTTATGAACTTTCCAAACACTTAAGGTATGCCACCTGGTACTCAAGACTGAATACATTTTTATTTTTTTGGAAATTGTGAATTTGCTCCAGTAACCAGGGACAATTCCAAGTTTATATATTTCCATGAAAAATGTGAGAGCCAACTCCCCCCAAGTAGGTGTGATATAAGAGGTTCCCCAAAACCTGTTTCCAAGTAAATCCCTACTGAAATTATCTGGCCCCACTGGTCTCCTGCCTGATGAGAAAACCAATTGTTAGAGCCCTCTTTAATCATAACAGCTCCAGAGAATGAAAGGGTGGGGAGAACGTTCACATACTTTTATGTTTATTGCTTCTTAAAGTTTTAAATAGAGTAACTCAGCTCCCTTGAGCCAGTTCAGCAAGGCGTATATCATGAAAGTTTCCCAAGTCCAGTTAAGAAGATATCATAGCAAATTTGATTTGGAAAGGAAGTCAAGAAGAGAGAGGAAGGGATGTACACAGAAAGTAAATGTGTTTGACCTTACACATTTGAATTTACAAGGTAGGTGGAACCAGTAACCCTTATTGATCATAAAGCCACAGACTCACAAGGATAAAAGATTTTTGCCATGTCTCAAAACAAAAGAGAACTTAAAAAAGTAAACTGAAGGCAGGGTGGGAGCTAGGGGTGATTTTAAAGGGATGAAAGAAATTTAAGTCCTATTTTAAGTGCTGGAAGAATAAGCCTGGAAAGGGAAAGGAATACATCAAATGACTTCCTCTGCCAAAACTAATCCAAAGGTGAGATCTAAAGATGAGAGTTCACTCTGCCAGCATAACTCTGTCTCATCCCCATACCAGTCACTCATCTGCCAGTAGATAGGGTAGCATCATCTTGATTTCCAGCAGTCTGTTAAAGTAAAATTTATGATTCTTGCAGAGAATTCTAAGTGTATTTTTAGTATGTGTTTTCTTTACCCTCCTCTGACACATTTATTTCTAATGTTATTTTTTAAATGATCTATTTCAGTTGCTTCTTCAGATCACACACAATTCCCAATAACTAATTTTGAATTTTTCATCTGGTTCCAGGAATGAGCCAGTGCCCAACAGAGAACTCATATTGCTCTTGGAAAACTGCAGTCTCCCAAAAGAGGAGTGTAGCATGAACCTCCAATTCATCAGTCCACTGGACCTCTCTAGGAAGAGTTAATAGGCCTAGATGGAAAATATGAGGCATATTGCAAGCCCAAAACTTCTCAGACTTTCAATTCAGAATCATTCCTTTTGAACCTCTACAGTCCCAGAAGATGAATATGTCCAATTCTGCAACTCTTTTCAACTTTGCTTATGGTTAACATGGACCATCAAATAAACCATTTTAATTAAACAAATTAGATGTCTCTAGCAAGGAAAGAGTTGACTTAGTCATACAAACAGTCGAATTCATTTTTCAAATCAATCTAACAAAATTAAGTCAATTTGGTCAAGGAAATATCCTGCTAGCCAATGCAAAATACTAGTTCATTCAAATAGATAATTCAGTCTACTAGGTCAGTTCTGCCTCATAACTAATTAATTCAGTATAACTACTTGTCAGTTCTATCAATCAATCAATTTATTTAATATATCAAGCAAGCATATTTACCAGATAGATTCACTCCATTAAATAAACTGATAAGAATAGACAGAAAATTGGGGGGAGGGGGCAGAGAGCTCCTGAAAGATTTTCACATATAACATAAAAGTTTGCTCTTTTTTCTGGTATATGTTAAATGTGCCAAGCCAAAGCAAACTCATAGAAATGTCTGAATTAAGAGATAATTTATGGAAAATAAAATTTCAAATAGTAACTTATTGTTAGCATGATATACTCAAGATGGACCATGGGGACATTTTTAGATGTGTTATTCACACCTTAAAATACTGATGCAGATTTTTCCATTTCACTGTGAGTAAGACTCTAATCAGTTTTCATTCTTAATATACCATTCCATAAATGATTATCTGCATAATCAATAGCACCAAAAAGCATTTAGTAAGAAACTTACCACACAGAGGTATTGGACCAAAATTTACACAAGCTTAGGCATGCTCACTGGTAGCTCATAGTCTAAGTTGAGCCAAATACATAGTTATAGGAAAATATATATATATATATATGCTCATATGTGTGTGTGTATATATGTACATACATATATGTACATATATATACACACACAAATGAGATCAAAACACTAAATGCAATTTGTGAACAACCATTAAGATATGTGCATTCAGGTCATACACTTTACCATAGGAGTAACATGGAATTAGTAGAAATATTTTTCTGTTTGAATAATGTGATAGCAAGGGAGTCTTCACCTCTCCTCTCATTAATTCCAGAAGACTTCATAAAGCGTTGGAGACCCATCTTGACTTAATCAGATTATCTTACACTCTCACTTCCCCTTCCTCCTACCATACACATACCACATATCTACCTGGTACAGTCACTGGAACATTTAAAAATTCTCTAGAGTATGCTCTTTGTTGACTCTAACCTCACTGCCATCCTGGTGTATTATGATTTCCACTTAAGATTTAAATAATAAGATTTCACACTAAATGCCTTAAATTTAGGGCATGTGCAGGTGCCCAAAAGAAATGTAGTAGCTGTGAAGAAATTTAGTAGCTGTGAAGAAACTTCTGTATTTCTAAAGTGTTATTTTGAAATGATTAAAAGAGAAAAATGGCATGTTCTTCAGAAAGACACAGGAATTAGAAATATGGAGACTTCCTTATACAATTATCTTTTCTATTCTAAGAAAAAAATGGAAGAATCCAGAAAAACATAGTAATTCAATATGTCTTAAGCTCCTACTATGTCAAACTCTAGGCTCTTTGAGGGCAAGAATTACGTATTTTCATCTTAAGATCCCAGCACCAGAATGTCTGGCATAAATATGCATTTAATAGTATTTGATAACCAAATGAATTCATTAATAAAATGGTACTTTGTAGCCAGCAATGATGACTAAGACATTAAGACATGGTTAATGTTCTCAAAAAGCTTATGAAATAATAAGAAGAATCAGTTGTATATACAGTGTACCGAAATATAAAATAAGTGCTATAATGAAATACCAGAATAAGGTCTATGAGAGTAGAAAGAGAACCGTTAATTTGGACTCGGGATATCTTGGAAAGCCCCCAGAAAGAGACAGCACTTGAGCCGAGCATCATTTCAGATTGTTATACAATCATTTTGCTACCAGGAGCTGTTTGACCTGATTACCTTAACCCAGCCATTTTGATGAGGCAAACAAACAAACAAACAAAAAAACACCTTTACACTTTCAGCTGTTTTATAAATTACCAATAATGTGTAAAACAGATTGCCTTACCCCATTCCCAAGACTCATCATAATGCTAGTCTTTACAAGCAGGAGAGGTTCAGGGATAGAGTGGGAATTTGGCATATTTATACTTTTTGTTTACCAAGAATTGTGTGTTGACCATCCTTGGTCACCTCATAAGTGGCCAGCAATCATACTCGTATCTTAATATACCCTTCAAGTATTCTGATTTTTCCATAAACATCAGAGATGTTGGAGAGAGAAGATATTTGAGCCACATTATGATATCCTATTCTGAGATCCAGACTGTACAGGAAATCTTCAGTTAAATATCTCACAGTAATCTCAGGCATCTCAGTAAAATACATATATTTAATATCATAATGCTCTTTTAATTGAAGGTTTTCAAAAGTTTAATTGATAACTCCTTAGAAGTTAGCCTAGTTGTCTCAATAGATATGTATTTTTTAATTTCCTTTTTTCCTAACTATAAAAGTAAAAGACATGTCAATTTTTAAAGAAAGAAGTTAATACAGGAGAAAGCGAAAAACTCTACTAAATAGTATTGGAGTTAGGTAGAGTTGTGTGCTACACACAAAAACTGAGAGGTTTAAAACAATAGTAACTGCCCCTAGTTGGAACAGTTTCATTGAAATGACAAAGTCAAAATGTCTTGCTTTTGATTTTTGGCAGTAGGAGATGGTGGCTGAACTGGAAAACGTGGGATACCAGAATAAAAGAGATTGATTAACTAGTAATAACTAAGAACATTATCAGAATGAAAACTATGTCATCAAATGAGACTCCACTAATGTCAACAGCTACATAAAGATACACAGTGACTTTATAAAAGGAAGAAGTGAATACAAGCCTTTCAATACTGCATGGAAGCAAGAGATAAAGCAAAGAAGACAGGATTAAATAGTAACAAAAATAGATAAGAAAGCTTTAAATTTGTACATATGTGTTTATATTTCTTTAAACCTTACTCTACGTAACATACTATGATATATCAAAGAAAGAATAAAGATTAATATTATGCTTTTATTTTACTTAAAGAATAATATGCTAAATAATCTCCACACTCAACTATCATGAACTACAGCATGTTTTGCTAATGGGTCTACATGACAAATATATAAGATTCCACCATTCTACTGTCACTCGATACTTAAATACCTGGAGAAAATAACTGGATCGAAGTCTGTAAATCTGAATCTATATAGCAGTGGTTCTTAACTTTTTGAGGATTTCAGATCCTTAGAGAATCTGATCAAAACTAAGGACTCCAGAAAAATGCACATATGCATATACGCACAGAAATTTTTTTGCTTATGATTTCTTGGGTTTCATAGACTTGAAGTTAATGGCCTCTGTCTTGGTTCTTTTGGCCCTGAGCTTGCTTTCCTGGCTAAATATATAAGTTTATTAGCTGTATATTAGCAGAGTCACTTCCAGAGACATGTTTCTTGCTTTCTCTCTTCTTCAGATACTATGCTGATGAAGTATGGATAGTGACAGAGCTCAACTTCATTTGGGGTCCTTAGGAGACTGGCATGTTGCCACAGCTGCTAATCCTGTCATGGAGGCTAATGTGCCAGCTCATGTATAATAATAAGAGTAAAAATGACAGAACAGGAACTCCCCAACCTTTTTTTTTTAACCCAGCATATTTACAGGCATGCAAAACTCGACTGGAGATGTAATATTTTTTGCCTTCTTTCTAGATTAATTTTTCTTCCTGATTACAATTAGCCAAACTTGAATAGAGACATTACAGACAGCTCAACCCCACCTCAGAGCTGTGCAGACAGCTCTTGCTGCCAAGTTGTCTATCACCAAGACAACTAGGCCAATGTGCTTTGCTCTGGGTAAATACCTCATCAGGGCCAGTTGCAGAAGGAGCCTCTTTGCAATGACCTCCCATCAGATAAAATTCCTTACTCTTAGCAATCCAAATTATGTTTTGAAAGTACATGGGTATAAATAATAATCATTAATATTTTAAATAGTTCTTTATGCTGATGAAAGGAGGTTTATTTCCAGAGATATTCTCATATGCAGGCAAGCTGATTTGAGGGATCTAGAAAAGCTCTAGTCACCCCAGTATATCTGAAGTTCATGTTTGTGAGTCCTTATTCTTTTTTCCTTTGAATTCATCATAACTTTCTTCCAACACCTTCTGTTAAGCTACAAATTACCCTGAAGTGGTCATTAGTAATATAGCAATATTTCTGCCTCTAGTTTGTTTAAAATATTTTGAATAAGAGATGATAAAACGTGAGATAGTTAGCATTCTCACCCTAAATGAAAAATGGAAGACATGGGTTAACTCTTTAGACACAGTGGCATTTAAGTAAGTGAAACTTTTATAAGTTCAGTATATGTGAATGAGTCAAAAACAGAAAATGCTACTTTCAACAGATTCAAAGAAAGATTTTTTAAATCTCAGCAAAATGTGCAGAGTTTCTGTGTCCTTCAGGATCAGGCAGAGGTGTCAAATCATTTTACTCCTCCCATCCAGGCTCTGTTAATGCTGATCCATCCTCAGGAGCAGCCCCTCACAGCTTTATTGTTTGCTGGTCTCCTTGGTGGCAGGTGTCTGCTAATCAAAGGCTTAAGAAGCTTGGAGTTTAGGAGTCAGCCCTGACTGGAAGGAAAACTTTCCATTCAGCCTTGGGCAACAATATTGGAGATTTTTTTGAATGTTGTAATAAACTCTGTGCCAAGTGGGGGCCCAACCTCCCCCTACACAGCCCCAGGAATCCAAAGAAAGAAGTGTTTTCAATTCTCTTTCAGGACGTCTGATCTCCTACACTGAGACCAAATAAAAACAGTCTGGGCTAATTATGTCTCTCCTACCCCCATCCATTGTGGAATCCGCCTGGGAAAAACTCAGGAAAGCTGGTCTTAGGTCAGTGTTGGTCTTCCATGGAGGCAGAAAAATTCTCTCACTTTCCCTCCATGGACTGTCCTGGACAGTAAAGAGCTCCCACCTTAGATATCTTATGTGGAGGGGAGCTGTGGGAAGCAGGGCAGGGCCTAAGATGATGTAGCTGAAATATTGAGGCCTAAAAAGTTCTAACACCTGTGTTGGTATTTTCTGTGTGCTTACTATTTTGTATTAGCATTTCTCTTATCAAGTAGAATGGGAGGAAGAGTGGAAAGAATTGCTTGGGAGTTCAAATGGCCAGGGAATGAATCTAGTACCCCTGATTACTCTTAATAACTGTAACATTAGACAACATATTCCACAGATCAAAGCTCTCATCCCAGTTCTCTCACTTGCAAGCTATGTGACCTTGGACAAATTCCTACTCCAACCTTGGTTCCCTCATCATAAAAATGGGGAGGTTTAACCAGAAGCTCTCTAACAGCCTAGGAGATTAAGTAACTTCTGGGATTCTGAATCTGGAAAACACCCAGATGGGATTAGATACTCGGAAAGTTATTGTCCACCCCATTCCCAACCTCCATCCATCTCAACAGGGTTTGGCCATAGCTTCCCCAAGCCATTTATCTTGGGGATCTCCTAGCCCTGGAAAGGAGAAAGAGGAGTAGGCAATACAAGACCATGTTCACAACAAAAATCCAGGTAGTCATGGTCAAAGCAAGAACAACTCAAAACTGCAGGTTTCCAAGCCATAAATGCCGGTTTATGAGCTGATAATAAGGTAAGCTTTTCCCTAAGAATTTTACCAAGCAAACCTTACCATATGAACAGGAGGTATCCCAGAGAACACAGCTCAAGACCACCACACCCAGAGCTCAGAGCTTAGGTAATGCATTCAAGTATGTTAAGGGAACAGCAAATGATCTAATGGAAGGGAATCATGGAACATGAGGCTGGGAAAGTTCTTGAGGACAGATAGAAGGAAACACCTCTAAAAACCTAAGAGTAGGACACAAGGACAGAAAGGTCTTTCATGCTGTGGGGGTTATCAACTATGATCCAGAAGAGATGATGCAAAAGATCCAGATAAACCACAAACAAAGATTAAAATGAAGAGTGTTGAAAATCAAAACTCCTTTAAGTACCTGAATGAACAAAAGGTTAAAATGCTATTTGTAAAATTTCAGGCACTGTCATAGTTTAGTAGGGAAAACAACTGGGAGAGAAGAATAAGATAGTGACCTACTAAGGAATCCATAGAACTCTTTTTTTCCTTAATGTAGAATCTTCACCACTTACAACTGTTGGGGGTAGAAATATGAGGGAGAATATAGTGAAAATGTAAAAAAGATGATCCTTACAATAGAAATACAGGCTATTTCCATACTCAAAATATATTCTAGTATGAATTTAGTAAAATAAACCAAATAAATAAAACTATATCAAAAACAGAGCAAAGCTAAACTCAAACTTAATGCTTTTGTGTTCGTGACACTAAATAGATTCTAGTGAATTATCCCCTTTTAACTAGCTGGTTGGTATTGTATAGATGCAGCCAGCATCTAGTCTGCTCTCAATTGTGCCCTCAGCCCTCAGGACCCTGGGGGTCTGAAATCTTAGCCAACTTTGCAATTTAATCTGAAACCCAAAGCAGTTCAGACTCCAAGTAACCTGTTAGCCTCTGCTAGCAAAACATCATTCGTGGTTTGAAAAATACCATTTTTAATAACCTCTTTTCAGTTCTTTGGCAGGTCCCCAGCTTTACTTCAAAGTTGATTTTCCCCAGTGAGAGTACAGCTGGTAGAATCCAGAAGTACAGTGTGCCACACTCCCTCTACCCCACGCTGTGAAGGCCCAGTGCTAGGGCAATGAAGAAGGATGGAGTGGGAAAGCAAGCAGGGGGATGGGCAAGCTGTGGATCACATGCAAATGTCCTCAGCTCAGGCCTTACCAGAAACAAAACAATGTATCACCCTTAACAGTGAACAACTGGAGGAACTAAATTCAAAATTGGATTTGGGGTTGTATCATTTATTTTAAAGTAAATTTAATTTTTAAAAGCACTATAATTTGGGCTACTTCATGAATACCATGTTTATTTTTTCTTTACAGTGAACCACTCTTCAGATATCATATAAACAGATGCCAAGAAAACAATCTATGAAGAGAGACAGTGGAGGCAGAACTGGAGGTAAGGAAGTCCAACTTCATCTTTGGAGATTTAGGGTCTCTTAAGACAAGTGCAGAATGAACTCTTCTTTAACTTCAAGACAGTAGCCTTAAAGTCCTGAATTTACTCTTGCAGTTTTTGCACAGGACTAGTGAAGCTGGGGTTGCCAGTAAAATGACCACTTTGCTCAAAATGTCTCATTTAAACTCCAAGTCTTCTTAAAACAGCAGGGTAGGATTTTGGCCAGAACGTGCTTTCTAGTACAAACACTAGTGCACTTTTACAAGGCAGGTAAAGCCCAAAATTATGTTGCTAATTAATTTTATATTTCCTCTAGCTACCTAGAACTAACTGAAGCCCAACATTCCCCAGTTGGGATTTTGCCAAGAATTTAGATAATGCCATTTATGGACCAGGCCAACAGCTGAGGTCATGCTTTCTGTCTAAAGGGAAAAAAGAAAGAAAAAATAAATAGGGAAGGATTCGTGGAAAGTGCATATTAGGGGATTGGGGCAGACGGGAAAGGAAAGAGACAAGAAGTAAAAATCTTTCTATAGCAACCAAGCCCAAATACACACACACACACCAAAGGAGGGCCTGGAGGCTTTGAGTTTGTATGATTTTGGAGTAAACGTGAAATAAAACAGTAAGGGCAATGATCACAGGGAATGTTACAGAAGTGACAGCTTAATCTACGAGAATTAACTCTCCCCCACAAAATGGAAAGAATATAAAAAGCAAAAAGCCTGATGTCTTGCATCATGGCTGATACAAATGCTCTCTGTAATGTGCATGCTGGGAATGTGAATCGCCTGCTACTTGATTAGGGGTTCTGTAATTATAAGTAAAGTCTCTTTTTTTTCCAGCACAAATTCAGATTCCAAGGACTAAAAAGAACCTTGAAAAGTCACAGTATCCTGAACACTAGAGCTGGAAAAGAAAAAAAAAAAGCCTTTAAATCTCCTCTAACCTAATTGTCCCATTGTAGAGATGAGAAAAATGAGGCCCCAAATAAGGAAGAAACATGACCAAAATATGTCACATAGTAAGTTAGTGGCAAAGTGAAGAATAGAACCCAAATCTAGTTGGGTGGTTCCTAAATATCAATTCATAATGAAATTTGCACTAGTCCAAATGAAAAATGAGCAAAACAGGAACTATGTGGTGATTGCTTTGTAAAGTTAAAAATTTTCCACTATTTTTAATTTTGAGATTATGTCTTCTTATTTTTTGATGTGAAAATACCTCTTCTTTTTTGAAATGATGAAAATCACAGAGAGTAGCTGTTGTTTTATAATGTCCTTAATTAGCAAAATAATACTTTAGCAGCCCTATATGACACCTGGATATTTTTTGGAAAATATTTGGCATGTGAAAACCATAAGTCTTGTATCACTAGTCTAGTCCAATCTCCTGCCATTAGGCAGAATATCACCACTCGACCCAATTTGTCTTCTGACCTTAAGAGATTTTGTACCTACTGAATATGCCACTTAAAAGTGTTACATGGTGAACAATGCACTAGAAAAAGACTGGCTGGAGCCAGGTGTGGTTGAGTGCATCTGTAGTCCCAGCTACTTGGGAGGCTAAGGCGGGAACATCGCTTGAGCCCATAGGTTTGAGAAACACACAGGTTTGGCTGGGATGTGGGCTGGAGGATAAACCAAAAATGAAAAGAAGCACATGACAGAACATGGAGAAACAAACTGGCTTGTGATAAATACCTCATCCTATTTTTTGTTATGGCAACTTCAAAGTATTATAATACCCTAATTTCGTAAGCAATAGCTCTTCCATTCCCTATTTATATTTCTCATTTGTGGCTTAATTCAAATTTTCATCCTGAGGAAAAAAGTCACAGACACTCAATTTCTGTGAGGTAGGTACATTGTATAAAAGAAGCTTAGAGAGGTTAAGTGACTTGCCCAAGATCACATGGTTCATGGGGAATTGAGCCAGGAATAAATCCTAGAACTTCTTTCTAGATCTCATAATCCTTCTTTGAGTCCACATGTTTATTCTGTATGCATGTTAACTCAGTTTCTTGGTATGACCCATCAGCTGGACAATGATATTGTGGTATGTGCTATCTGTCTAGATGCTACTGTGCGGTATCACAACTGTAGGTGCCAGGCCCAAGAAACATCAGGCTCCAGGACCCAGGGGATTACAATATTACTGGGAGTATAAATGTCTCTGGCTCCTGGCCACCCACTGATGTGATATGTGGGAGATAAGTGCCCCAACAGTCATATTGCCATAGCTATCTGTTGCTACCACTTCTAGTGAGATGAAAACCAGAGGAGTGTACTTGTGTGTCAAAATGCATGCCCAGGTATCATCATTATCATAAAACTTTCAATGGTCTTCATTGAGACTACTTTGCTTAGGGATTATCTAAGACACATATTTCATCCTAGCCACCACCATCTTCCACCACTCAATCAAGACTCAATCTGATTATCTAAATGGATTTCAGCATCATCTTAAACTGAACGGAATTTTAAAGTTAAAGCAAGTAATACTAACCAAAAACACTACATAACATGTTATAAAGTCAAACCCAAAGGCCTTTGAGATTCCTGCTATTTGAAACTTTCATTATTTGGGATTGTTGCTATTTGGGATTCTGACCGTTTGGGATAATCTCCATTTCTGTACCCCTTTAGGTGGGCAGGAATCATTTTAAAAGCAGATGACAAAGACTGCCTCCTGGCTCCTGGTTAGTTGGTGGTTAGCAACTTTCAGGGCCCTGACTCAGCAAAGTATAGGAAGGAACCTCATAGTCACTTAGCTGTGGACCAACTAGAAAACTGCCTTTATTCATAACAATAACATTTGAAAAAGAAACCAGTGTCTCTATCTGAACAGGCACAAGACCAATATAGATCTCGGATCTGGCCCATCGATAGATGTTTATCTCTCAGACCCTCAAAAAATAAAACAGGGAGGGGCGGAGCAAGATGGCCGAATAGGAACAGCTCCAGTCTCCAACTCCCAGTGCGAAGGACACAGAAGACCGGTGATTTCTGCATTTTGAACTGAGGTACTGGGGTCATCTCACTAGTGAGTGCCGGACA
>NW_012118744.1:11690-11927 GCF_000951035.1 Colobus angolensis palliatus | reverse complement strand
CAGGAAGAGCTAACTATCCTAAATATATATGCACCCAGTACAGGAGCACACAGATTCATAAAGCAAGTCCTTAGAGACTTAAAAAGAGACTTAGACTCCCATACAATAGTAATGGGAGATTCAACACTTCACTGTCAACATTAGACAGATCAACGAGACAGAAAGTTAACAAGGATATCCAGGAGTTGAACTCCTCTCTGCACCAAGCGGACCTAATAGACATCTATAGAACTCTCC
>NW_012118744.1:0-8277 GCF_000951035.1 Colobus angolensis palliatus | reverse complement strand
AAAAAAAATACAGTTAGATAGAAGGAATAAGAGCTAGTGTTTAGTAGCACAATAGGGTGCCTATCGTGAACAATAATTTATTATATATTCCAAAATAACTAAAACAGTGAAATTGGAATGTTCCTAACACAAAGAAATAATAAATTATTGAGGATATGGATTCCCTAATTACCCTTTTTTGATCATTACATGTCACATGCTTGTGTTAAAACATCACATGTGCCCCCAAAATATGTACAACTATTATACTATCTATGCTCATCCTTTCATATAATTCCTCCTTGGCTATTGATTCTCAAATGTATGCATCCAGATGGGATAGTTCTCTGGAATTTCAGCCTTCCCTAGATCTCTCCAAGTGGATTTTCCACGGGAACCTCAAACTCTACTTGACTGAAATAAAACTATTCTTCCCATTTTCACAAATGAAGAATTTGAGGCTCAGCGAAGTTAAAGAATTTCCCCTGGGTCCCAGTAAAGAAATTAAACCCAATCGGTCTGACTCTGAGTCTTATGCTCTTTCCATTTTTGTTATACTGCCTTTTATAATATTAGGGAGAAAAAAAAAAGCAGAACATTACGCATGTATCTTGTAGCTCTGAAACAGAGTAGCAAGTTTTACTGCGGAATTGATCCTTTCTGCTCTAAGAAGCTTGAATCCTGAATTTTCTAGATTACATTTTAAAAAATAAATCCCTTGAAAATCAGGGGCAAAATTATTAAGTGGAAGAAGCTGGAGAAGTCCCTTCCACTCTCTGGATCACATTTTCCCTGATATTTAAAAAAGATCTCTACATTCTCTTACATCTGTGCCATTATAGGGGTCTATGGAAGACAGAGCTCTGTATAAGGTACAGACATTATGAATAAATGCTCATGCCATTCATCCTGTGTAATAGCTCAGCTGCATTCCAACACCATTCTCCAGGACCCGCAGGACTAAAGGCTGATCATATATATTCCTGATATTCTCATCTACTCCAGGCACCCAGCCCAGCATGATGCACTTGTCCACACAGCCCTGACTCACCTCTGGCAATACCAGCTCTTTATTCAACTGGAGAAGTAATCAGGTAAAAGTGGAAATTCTATGACATATTTTCCCACACAGGATTCTGATATGTGCCCCCCAAAGTCACTTACTAGCTGCATGACCTTGAACTTGTCACTTAATCTCTCTGGCCCTCAGTTTTCTCATCTGCAAAATAATTAAGAAATAATGCATGTAAGAGCACCAGGCATATACTAGGTACTTAATAAATGTTCTCTTCCTTCAACATCATCCTTTAATGGGGCATGACAGGGTTTCCTTGGATTCATCAGCTACTATCAAGGTCTGACCTATACAATTTTTTGATCATCGCCCCCAGTGTCAATCAAAGAACATTTAGCCAGGTGTGGTGGCACGTGCCTGTAGTCCCAGCTACTCAGGAGGCTGAGGCAGGATAGCTTGAGCCCAGGAGTTCAAGGCTGCACTGAGCTATAATTACACCACCACTGCACTCCAGCCTGGGGAATGGAGCAAGATCTCAAAAACAAAAACAAAACCTGAAGAAATGTCACTCATGGTGATTCTTAATTTACTTAACTGTAGCAATTCAGGCTGCATTTGAGTTCTTATAGCAAACTTAAAGTCATAACACGTAGTCAGCGAGCATCTGCTTAAATGCTTCCTGTGACAGGGAACTTAGTCCCTTCTAACACTGCCCATTTCATCTTCAATCAGCTCTGCTGTAACTTCCACCCAATAATCTTAATTCTGTCTCTTGGAGTCAAACCTTACAAATAAAATTCTCTTTCTCATGACAACGCTGTAGAAACTGGAAGACAGTAGCCATGCCCCCACTCCAGACTCAAGGCTTCTCTTCTTAATCTCTATTTTGTATGTATTCCTCTTTGAAAGATAACTGTCATATCTGAGCAAAATACTTGAGGTATGGTTTTACAAACTCAGCAGCAAAGGAATAATCACCTGCATTCTAGATACTACACTACTATTAATGCAGCCTCAATTTCCATTAACCTTTTTGGCAGCCATATTAAACATAGACCCATCTTGTAGAGTTGCTATTTTTTTAATTTTTAATTTGTTTTATGAAACTGGTGCAAGATATCATATTTTTCATCAAATTTATTTTGTTATTTTTGGATCATCTTTGCAATTTAGTACATTCGTGGATTCCTAGTTCTATCATCCATCATATATATTTACCCTCCCTTTACAGTTCTCTCTTAACACTTGATGAGTATACTGTTATTGCATCTCCATCCAAGCCATTAATTAAAATGTTGAAACCAAGATGAAGTCAGGTACAGAGCCCTACAACTCACCACTAACGACTTCTCTTTGCAGTAGTGAAGCAAAATTTTTTCCTACCTCAGTATACCTGACAGACCTTTCCACCATCGATTTACATTAATCACAATAGCTCACAAAACACCAGAGATACCCAAGGAGTGGCAGGACTCCTTAGAAGAAAATTAAATAAAGGGAAAACCTGTGTGGTTTGGAGAAACATTTATCCAAGTGATTCTGATAAATCTCTCAGAGAATGTGCCCTCATCTCTTGCCCTTTTTAAGAATTCCTACCTCAGGGAAACACAGAATAAATAATTAGCAACTTTTGTAAACGGTTTCTTCATCTGTATGTTGGAGCTAATAATATACAACTCCTAGGACTGTTATGAGGACTAAATGACTAATACATATAAAGTAGTTAGCACAATGCCTGGTATGTAATAAGTGCTCAACATAAGTAGTACTTAAAAAACCTTTCAGACTCCAACTAAAGGAATAATCTTCTAGCTTATGTTTCCTCTGTCTTGTTCACCAGGCTGTCATAAAAATAAACATTTTTGTCATGTTCCTTTCTGCAATGTAAATAAACTATAATCATTACCTCCCGTATCTATTTGTTAAATGACCATATGCAAAAAGGCCACATTTCCCAGCCCACATATCTGAGTACAGGACACAGTCCCTGAGGGGCTATAATAGCCACAAATATATTAAAATTTAATATTTTCAAGCTGAGGCTCTACCATATTGTCTGACTCCCATCCACCCACTACCACCCCAACTATGAATGGCAGAATCAAGACCTCCACATTCTTGAAGGCCCACATCATTTCCCTTCCTGTTGTGATGTTACCTGATCCTGCTGTTTTCAGTAATGGTGACAGAATCCAGGTAGGGTAATCCAGATTGGCCATGCAATAAGATAATTCCAAGATGTCTATGGCTGCAGGACAGATTGTGATACTCCACTCTGTTCATACCCATATCTCTCTGTTCACACTCATATCATGATATCCCCACCTCCCAAACCCCACCTTGGGTCACTGTGGTTTGCATGTCATATCTCAGAACTTCTGGTAACCAAAAGTGGATGCTGAAGTAGGACAAGAGCTGAATCTGGAACCAGAGAAATCTATGAGTCTGTAACATTGGAAAACATTGTATGCTATGACTTTTCTAATTGACAGGTTAAGAGTAATCGACATATTATTATAAAAATAAAAATTTCCCACATCTACATTGTGCTTTGTGGTTTATAAAATACTTCAATGAGCACTTTTCTCCTTTGCTCATCAGGACAGTTAAGTAGCTTCATTTGAGGGAAACAGTGCTGAAAAATTAAACAGAAATTATCCTCATCAAACTTAAATATGTATTATTCCTCCACACATATACAATAATCATTTCTGTTGCAGCTCCCAGCGTGAGTGACACAGAAGATGGGTAATTTCTGCATATTCAACTGAGGTACCGGGTTCATCTCAATGGGGCATGACGGACAGTTGATGCTGGTCCATGGATGCAGCCTGACCAGTGAGAGCTGAAGCAGGGTGAGGCATAGCCTCACCTGGGAAGCACAAGGGAGAAGGGCATTCCTTTTCCTAACCAAGGGAAATTGAGACACACAACACCTGGAAAATTGAGTAACTCCCACCCTAATACTGCGCTTCACTGAGGGTCTTAGCAAATGGCACACCAGGAGATTATATCTCACACCTGGCCTGGAGGGTCCCATGCTGCACAGAGCTACCCTCATTGCTAGCACAGCAGTTGGAGATCTAACTGTAAGGCAGCAGTGAGGCTGGGGGAGGGGTGCCCGCCACTGCTGAGGCTTAAGTAGATAAACAAAGCCACCAGGAAGCTCGAATTGGGTGGAGTCCACAACCGCTCAAGGAGGCCTGCCTGCCTCTGTAGACTCCACCTCTGGGGAAAGGGCATAACTAAACAAAAAGCAGCAGAAATCTCTGCAGATTTTAAAGTCCCTGTCTGACAGCTTTGAAGAGAGATGTGGTTCTCCCAACACGGAGGTTGAGATCTGAGAATGGACAGACTGCTTGCTCAAGTGGGTCCCTGACCCCTGAGTAGCCTAACTGGGAGACATCCCCCACTAGGTGCAGACTGACACATCACATCTCAAATGTCTGGGTACACCCTGAGACGAAGCTTTCAGAGCAAGAATCAGACAGCAACACTCGCTGTTCAGCAATATTCTATCTTCTGTAGCCTCCGCTGTGGATACCCAGGTAAACAGGGTCTGGAGTGGACCTCAAGTAAACTCCAACAGACCTGCAGCTGAGGGTCCTGACTGTTAGAAGGAAAACTAACAAACAGAAAGGACTCCCACACCAAAACCCCATCAGTATATCACCATCATCAAAGACCAAAGGCAGATAAAACCACAAAGATGGAGAAAAGGCAGTGCAGAAAAGCTGGAAATTCAAAAAATCAGAGTACATCTCCCCCTCCAAAGGAACATAGCTCATCGCCAGCAACAGAACAAAGCTGAACAGAGAAAAATTTTGACGAGTTGAAAGAAGAAGACTTCAGTTGATCAAACTTCTCAGAGCTAAAGGAGGAACTACGTAACCAGCGCAAAGAAACTAAAAATCTTGAAAAAAGAATGGATGAATGCATAACTAGAATAATCAATGCAGAGAAGACCTTAAAAGAACTGATAGAGATGAAAACCATGACACGAGAACTACATGAAAAATGCACAAGCTTCAGTAATCGACTCGATCAACTGGAAGAAAGATTATCAATGATTGAAGATCAAATGAATGAAATGAAGTGAGAGAGAAATGTAGAGAAAAAAGAGTAAAAAGAAAGAAACTAAGCCTCCAAGAAATACAAGATTATGTGAAAAGACCAAATCTACGTCTGATTGGCGTGCCTGAAACTGACAGGGAATATGGAACAAAGTTGGAAAACATTCTGCAGGATATCATCCAGGAGAACTTCCCCAACCTAGAAAGGCAGGCCAACATTCAAATTCAGGAAATACAGAGAATGCCAAAAAGATACTCCTTGAGAAGAGCAACTCCAAGACACATAATTGTCATATTCACCAAGTAGAAATGAAGGAAAAAATGTTAAGGACAGTCAGAGAGAAATGTCGGGTTACCCATAAAGGGAAGCCCATCAGACTAATAGCAGATCTCTTGGCAGAAACTCTCTAAGCCAGAAGAGTTTCAACCCAGAATTTCATATCCAACCAAACTAATTTTCATAAGTGAAGGAGAAATAAAATCCTTTACAGACAAGCAAATGCTTAGAGATTTTGTCACCACCAGGCCTGCCCTACAAGAGATCCTGAAGGAAGCACTAAACATGGAAAGGAACAACCGGGACCAGCCATTGCAAAAACATGCAAAAATATAAAGTCCATTGATGCTAGGAAGAATCTGCATCAAATAATGAGCAAAATAACTAGCTAATATCATAATGACACGATGAAGTTCACACATAACAATATTAATCTTAAATGTAAATGGACTCAAAGGTCCAATTAAAAGACACAGACTGGCAAATTGGATAAAGAGTCAAGACTCATCAGTTTGCTGTATTCAGGAGACCCATCTCACATGCAGAGACACACATAGGCTCAAAATAAAGGGATGGAGGAACATCTACCAAGCAAAGGGGGGGAAAAAAAAGCAGGAGTTGCAATCCTAGTCTCTGATAAAATGGACTTTAAACCATTGTTTAAAACAAATGGTTGTAAAACCATTTGTTTTTGTCAGGTTTGTCAAAGATCAGATGACTGTAGATATGTGGTATTATTTCTGAGGGCTCTGTTCTGTTCCATTGGTCTATTTCGGGTCAGAGTTAGCTCAAGCGGTTACCTCCTCATGCCAGACTTTCTATCTTCAACTCAATTCTAATTAGCTGAGTCATTCACTTCATGCCTTACCTATTATAATTAGCTCTTTTCTTCAAGATTTACCAATCCCTCCTTCTACCCTAAATAGCATCCCTAAACAGCTACACAGTGTTATGACCTGCTACAGTTAAAAAGATGGAAAAGTTGTCATTCATGGTTTGGTACTCCACTAACTTTGGCCTGATGTGAGACCAGACACAAAGAATGCCTTCAGGAGCTGGCATGCGGAGCCAAGAATCTTGGGGCCACATACAACCTAGTCTCAGCTCCAGCCAGATGAAACTACTGGATGCTGTGAGGTCACATACTGCTTCCCAGACAAACCAAGGCAGAGCCCAAAACTCTGCATTACCTCCTCAAAATGGCCTCTCATCCCTAAAAAAAAAAAGAAAAAAACCTTGTCCAACTTTGGGTGCAACTAGCCTCTTTTGAATCTCTCCTCAACCAACCCTGGCCCCTGTATTTCCCTGCCTTCTTATTTGATCTGTTTTCTATTCTGGTTCTCAGCTGAGTATCAACTTCTGTTAAGTACCTGATTCTTTGCTTTGGCATGGATCAGCATAGTCTTCAGCCATCTTCCTAGGTTTACTGACAACAGGCTCGAGTTCTGCAGAACTGGTTTAAAGTGGTCAAAATAGATTTGTACTGACCAGAATTGAGTTCCTTTGTCAAAAAATATTTGAACTGATCAAGACCAACTTGTGACCATTTTAAACCCATTTGGGCCATTTTATATTACTAATGCAGGAGCAAGCCACTGAGGGAATCAGGACAAATCAGGAATGAGATGAAGCAGCTTCAATCTGCTTAGAAGAGCAGTGGGAGGAGAAAAAGGACCTGATGTTAAGGATCATACCATTTGTCATGGTGGTGCTGGAGGGGGGATAAGAAAGTCCAAGAGGTAAGATCAAACTACTGTGGACCCCAGGGGAAGAGCTAAAATAAACTGATGCTCAGTAACGCAGGATCAAATTACTGGTGTGAGACAGGAGGAGGAAATATGCTGATGCTCTCCAAACAGAATCAGACCACTGAGATGCATAGATTGCTGAATGGGGATGCTTTTCTATAAGGTGCCATCAAACTGCTCTGGGAAAGGGAAGGAAAAGAAGAGGAAGATGAAGATTGTAAAGGGTCTAGTAATCTGTAAGACAGAGTCAGACCCCTGTGGAGGACTGATGATAAGGGATGCTGTTTTAAGTGGCAGGACAAAACCACTGTGAAAGAGAGGGGAGAAAAAGAGGCTGAAATTTCTTAAAGGAAACTTAAATTCTTTATAGGAAAATAAACAAAAATATGGTGCTCTGTAAAACAGAATCAAACCCTGCTTTTATATTTAATAAAGGGTGTTTATATATATTATTATTATCATTTACTCTGCCCTCTGATGGTTGGGTCAAACCACGTTCCCACAAAGGCTTGTGCAGTAATTCTCAGATGCCCCTAATGGTTGCTAGGCAACAGTGTGGCAGCTGCTGGACGAACGTTGCCCTTTTGACATTAACCCCTGCATTTCTGAAAGGGAAATAAGAAGTACATAAATGAAAAAAATGGGGAACAAAGTGAGATGATAACATCAAATGCTAGGTAGGGAGGAGTGGAAGACAAATTCACAGATCTTCAAAAATAAAAGGGAGACAGTAAAGTAATTGGTGAATGATGGCTATGTCGAAAACGCAACACTTTGACAAAAGTACAGTCCTATAGACTTAGAAAACATCAAGTCAAGTTCTACAAAAGACTTCTGGAAGATGGCCAAATAGGAACAGCTGCAGTCTCCAACTCCCAGCATGAAGGACACAGAAGACCGGTGATTTCTGCATTTTGAACTGAGGTACTGGGGTCATCTCACTAGTGAGTGTCGGACAATCGGTGCTGGTCAGATGTTGCGGCCCGACCAGCGAGAGCTGAAGCAATGCGAAGCATCGCCTCACCTGGGAAGCGCAAGGGGGAAGGGAATCCCTTTTCCTAACCAGGGGAACTGAGACACACAACACCTGGAAAATCGGGTAACTCTCACCCCAATACTGCGCTATAGGATAACGGGCACACCAGGAGAATATACCCCACGCCTGGCCGGGAGGGTCCCACGCCC
>NW_012118743.1:8207-8735 GCF_000951035.1 Colobus angolensis palliatus | reverse complement strand
TTAGTTATTTTTCCTGATGATCTCCCTCCCTTTGCCCACCCTCCACCCTAGACAGGCCCCACTGTGTGGTTTTAGTATATCAAATAATTACTAAAATGCTTAAGCCTAGTTTAATAATGCTTTTAAGAAGAGATCTGATGCCATTTGGAATCTATGTGAATAGGCTGATAAAACAGCTATCTTGTGTTGAGAAATTTACAGCTAGGAAACTCTAAATTTGCATTTCTAAAGGGGCAACTCTTAGGTGAAATAAGATAGAGAATTTGTGTTTTATTCAAACCAAAGAAAACATGGTGTGAGTAAAAGTTCAACCAAGATTATATGGCGAGGTATAGCAGACACACTTACACATGGAGATTGCATTAAAGATGCAAATATTTCAACTGAATTATTGGCTTTGGGGTGGAGCCTTTTAAGGAACAGTCCAAATGTGTGTGTCTCTTTTAGACTTCACGTGACCTAATATCTAAAAAGCTTAATCAACTCAAAAAAGCCTTAATTTAGAATTTGATTTTAGAAAGTTTGTCA
>NW_012118743.1:0-1512 GCF_000951035.1 Colobus angolensis palliatus | reverse complement strand
TGGGAAAACTGACTAGCCTTATGCAGAAAACTGAAAAATGGGTCCTTTCCTTACACATTATATAAAAATTAACTCAAAATGGATTAAAGACTTAAATGTAAGACTTAAAACCATAAAAACCCTAGAAGAAAACCTAGGCAATACCATTTAGGTCATAGGCATGGGCAAAGACTTCATGACTAAAACACTAAAAGCAATGGCAACAAAAGTCAAAATTGACAATTGGGATCTAATTAAACTAAATAGCTTCTGCACAGAAAAAGAAACTATCATCAGAGTGAACAGGCAACCTACAGAATGGGATAACATTTTTACAATCTATCCATCTGACAAAGGGCTAATATCCAAGAAAAAATTTTTGTAAGCCCTTTATAACTGTCTAAAATTTGCATAAACCTTCAGTTTTATTCCATCTTTCTTTTAACCCAAAACAATATTTGCACCCTCTAAATTGAAGAAAGTTACTTTATCTTACAATAAACCATATTCCCATGCCTTTTTATTAAAAATATAATTTTCATTTGTAGTGTAAGCAGTTGTAATTATGTATCAGGTGCACATTCTTGGACATAGGAACTGCAGGTAATGCCGACTCTTTTCCAGCCTGTCTAGGGGCATCGATAATTCTATGTCCCCGAGCCTTACTTGGAATATAACGGCTCCAAAGCAGGCAAGTTGAATGATTATTAAAAGTCATAGAAACAGTTTATAACCTTAAAGCATCCAGCAAGTACAGTATCTGATGTGGTTTGCCTGTGTCCCCACCCAAATTTCATTTTGAATGATAGCTCCCATAATTCCCACATGTGGTGGAAGGGGATCGGTGGGAGATAATTGAATCATGGGGGCAGTTTCACCCATATTGTTCTTTTGATAGTGAATAAGTCTCACGAGATCTGATGATTTTATAAGTGGTTTCCCCTTTAGCTTGGCTCTCATTCTCTTTTCCCTGATGGCATGTAAGACATGCCTTCTACACATGAAGGCTAAAGGTTTTCTCATAATTCAAAGTAATCTTTAATGTCCCCAAAAGTGAAAAAGTTCTGATAATGTAATGCAAAACAGAGAAGGGCCTTAGATTTTGAAACAAATATGTCCACTTACATTTCTTGGGGTTCTATTAGGAAAACAGAGAAAAAGAGTTTCTCTTAAAATGGGGTTTGTAGTGCCTCCTCTGCTTCTCTCAAGGAGTCTCAGGCTGTCAGAAATTACCTTACATCCTCTTATGTGAGCATAAAGGGTTGCAAGAACACAACCAGAAGTAAATGAAGGAATGAGTAAGTTGATTGAGAAGAAAATAAAAAAACCTTTTTTCTCAAAAAAATCCATTTTTTTCCCTCAAAAAACAACATTTAAGAAGAGAAAAAAAATAAAGACCTTTTAAAATATATGTATAGCTTGGATATGTACTTTTAATCAATCTGATTTTAACTCTAGAGCTCTTTTATTTATTATTATTATTTAATTTTTAAAATATCTTATTATCAGACTCTAGTTGGGACAAACAGCCAA
>NW_012118742.1:3955-5756 GCF_000951035.1 Colobus angolensis palliatus | reverse complement strand
ATGACTTGGAAGGTCAACAAGACGGCTGTAGCTTCAGCAACTCTTTTGGAACTACAAGGGAAAGACAAGTGTAGGGGAGAAGTTACCAAAGCTGTCTCAGTTCAGAAATTCTTGAGGCACTGAAGTAATGCTAGCAACATTTTGTTTCCAGACTTTTTGTCTCTTGAGAGATACAAGCTCTTATGTGTTTAGGTCACCATAACTTTGAGTTTGTTATGATATGTTGCCAGACCAAGTTGTGACTCACATACATCACACCGTGTTAAATTCCTTGAAAAATAAGGACAACTTCATCATTCAAGGTATCATTACAATAACATCTCATTGTGTGAGGTGATCTGGGTGACTTTGTGTTTGAAACAAATAAATGAAAAACTGACTGCAAACTCTCCCTTACAGAATTTTTGTGAAGATGGAATGAAAAGAAAGCGCGTAAGTTTACCTGCTTAGCACAGCCCCTGACACATACTGGTTACTTGGTTCATAGTGGCTAACATTATAGGGCTACCACAAAGGGAAACAAGCTAGAAAAAAATCCTGTTTATCCTTGGAGTAAAAAGCAGGGACAATCATTTTTATAGCTTAGCCGTTGGCAGTCTGTATTGTTATTTTCCGAACCTCTTTTTGTCTGACAGTTCATTATTCAGGAGGATTTCAGCTCAAAAATAATTGAGAAGGCAAGGCCTTAAGGAAAGGCAATGGATTTCATGAGACTGGAGTTACAAAAGGAGTGCCCTTCTATTTGAAGAGAGTGCCAGATAACAATTTGTGATCTCTGGATGTTATGTTTCTGGGACATGACCGCACCCTGTACCCAATATCTGAAGGGACTATGTCACTGTTGAGTGCTCGGGTAGGATGTAGATTCAGGAAAAGGCAGCTGTGCCTGCCGCTGAGAGTGTTCGTTGGGCATGGGCCGTTTGTTGCCTCTTCATTCTTCTTCATAGGTCGCACATGCAAATTCAGGTGGAGGTGGTATGTAACATGTGGTGGAAATTTGGGCTGTGATGTCAAAAGGTCACTCATTGGGTAAGCAGGTCTATTCTGAGCTGACTCTAGTCAGCCATACTGGTTCCAGCCAGTTTCAACCTGTCACCCAATTTTGTTGCAAAGGGAAGGGATTGTAACAAACTATTTCCTTATCTGCTGCCCTGCAAGGCAACCTGGAGAATTTGTTGTTAGTTACCACATTCTCTAAGCCTGTAGGACAGTTTCCAGAGGTTGGCTTACTCTTTCCTGATTCTCTACTCCTATTTGCCCGTAGTATAGTCAGGAACATAACATGGAGGAGGAAGGGACTCAGTGGCTCTTTGTGAAGTTTTTATTTTATTTTATTTTTTGAGAGAGTCTCACTCTGTTGCCTAGGCTGGAGTGCAGTGGCATGATCTCGCCTCACTACAACCTCTGCCTCCCAGATTCAAGAGATTTTCCTGCCTCAGCCTCCTGAGTAGCTGGGATTACAGGCGCATACCATCACACTCAGCTAATTGTTTTTGTATTTTTAGTGGAGACAGGGTTTCACCATGTTGGCCAGGCTGGTCTCGAACACCTGGCCTGGCCTCAAGTGATCTGTCTGCCTTGGCTTCCCAAAGTGCTGGGATTACAGGTGTGAGCCACCGCATCGGCCTGTGTGAAGTTTTTTAAATGGTGAAAACATCTGTAAGAACCTTCCCCACAACCTGTGATGGTCAGTGTGACAAATGACTAATAATTAACTTTGAAACTTTCATATGGATGTCATTCCCAGAATGGAACCTGAGTGAGATCACTATTCACATGCCAAGGATTTTTTTTTTTTTTT
>NW_012118742.1:0-1855 GCF_000951035.1 Colobus angolensis palliatus | reverse complement strand
TTAGTAGAGATGGGGTTTCACCGTGGTCTCGATCTCCTGACCTTGTGATCCGCCCGCCTCGGCCTCCCAAAGTGCTGAGATTACAGGCGTGAGCCACCACGCCCAGCCGAGCCATCTGTTTTTTTGAGATGGAGTCTCACTCTGTCACCTAGGCTGGAGTGTGGTGGCGTGATCTCGGCTCACTGCAACCTCCGCCTCCCAGGTCCAAGTGATTCTCCTGCTTCAGCCTCCTGAGTAGCTGGGACTACAGGCATGCACCACCATGCCTGGCTAATTTTTGTATTTTTGGTAGAAACAGGGTTTCGCCATGCTGACCAGGCTGGTCTTGAACTCCTGACCTCAGGTGATCCTCCTGCCTCGGCCTCTCAAAGTGCTAGGATTACAGGCATGAGCTTCTGCACCTGGCCATAAAAGAGCCATCTTGAAGGCCTTTCTCTGGTCTCAGAAGAGACGTTTTGGACAGAAATCAAGATAAATAATGACTGCAGCTCATCAAATATATTAAAAATCTGTGAGTTCATAATGACACTGAAGGAAAAACTAATTGGTCACCATTTGGAGGTCGTTAGGGCATTATAACTCATTTACTGTCATTACCCTGAAAATAAGGAAAGAATTAAGCATTTTCCTGTATTTCCTGTATGCGCTATGCCGAGGATAGCCAAACTATTAATAAAGGAAAGTTTTTCTTTACATAAAAAAATCCAGCTTATAATTGTAGGTGGAAAAAAATGAAAGGATTAGAAAATCACCATTTTGCAACTCCTGAAGATATAATGGATTTAGACAACGATCTTCCGTGGATGCTAAAATAAGTAGATTAAAGGTTGATGGAGGAACTTTACAAATGAAGAATTAGGCTACTACTTGAACCCACCTGATCGATCTTAACATCACTAAATGTGGGCCAGCCAGACATTCCGTGCCTCTTGATGTGATACAATAGGAAGTGCACAGCATCACCTATGAAGTGTTCTTGCCTAAAGTAGATTGAACCAAATAGAATCAGATCTCTAAATCTAACTACCATTTTGCTGGAAATGCCGGGGATGGAGGAAAAGTTAAATGACATTATGAGAAAGCAACCAGCCACATCTAAAATGTGTAACATTCTAAAGGATAAATGATTCTCCAATAAATTTATTGTACGAGAATAAAAGGAGAGATGAGGGACTCATAAAATAAAAGAGAGTTAAGGGACTTTATAACCAGATAAAATGTGTAGACCTTGTTTGAAGCCTGACTGCCTTTGAGACAATCAGAGAAATTTTAACACACACTGGGTATTAGATGAAGTAAGTCAAGGAGCCCTTGTTAACTGTGTCAGGTGTGATAATGGAAAGATGATTATGTTTTAAAAAGTTTGTTAGTTAGCAATACATACTGAAATGCTGATTAATCATATGATATCTGGGTCTTTAAAATATGCCGGTGTCCTAAAATACTAAACAAAAAGATTTAAAGAAAGGTATAGCCATCAGGCAGAAATGTTTCAGAGATGACCAGGAGGGTAGAATGGGAAAAGTATTCCTTGGTTTAGGCAGTAGGTGAGTCATTGGTGACTTTACAAGAGCATCTACAGACAGATGGGTGGTTGAGGAGCAAGCCAGACCAAATATTTGGGGAGTAGTTAGAGGAAAGGGGGTGGACAAGTGCAGTCAGCGAGAAATTACTTATTTTTTCCTTTGAGACAGGGGTCTCACTCTATCGCCTAGGCTGAAATGCAGTGGCACGATCTCAGCTCACCACAACCTCCACCTTCCAGGTTTAAGCAATTCTCCTGTCTCAGCCTCCTGAGTAGCTGGGATTACAGGCATGCGCCACCACACCTGGCTAATATTTTGCATTTTTTTAG
>NW_012118741.1:5988-6281 GCF_000951035.1 Colobus angolensis palliatus | reverse complement strand
GCCCGCCACCACGCCGGACTAATTTTTTGTATTTTTAGTAGAGACGGGGTTTCACTGTGTTGACCAGGCTGGTCTCAAACTCCTGACCTCAGGCAATCCATCCGCCTCGGCCTCCCAAAATGCTGGGATTGCAGGCGTGAGCCACCCAGCCCGGCTGCAAAAATCTGTCATTCGAACTCATTCCTTGCAAGCACTGTGCACTAAAATTCCAAATGGATAAAAATACTTAATATTTTAATATATTCTAAATAAAATCAAAGGGTAATACTATCACAAATGGGTAATGATATCAC
>NW_012118741.1:0-943 GCF_000951035.1 Colobus angolensis palliatus | reverse complement strand
CCATGGATCTGTGACTGATCTCCTATCATTCCTGACCTTCTGAACCCAGATTCCCACTGGGCACGGTGACTCACGCCTATAATCCCAACATGTTGAGAGGCTGAGGCCGAGGAACGCTTGAGGCCAGGAGTTCAAGACCAGCATAGGCAACATAGTGAAACCCTGTCTCTTGTAGTCCTAGCTACTCGGGAGGCTGAGGCAAGAGGACTGCTTACGCCTAGGAGTTCAAGGTTGCAATGAGCCATGATCATGCCACTGCACTCCAGCCTGGGTGACAGAGCGAACTCCTGTCTCAAAAACAAACAAACAAACCCACGGCAATAAGTTTTGAAGAGGATTCTAAATTCAGTAGAGATTCCGAGCATTGGGGTTGAGAGGTGAGAATCAGTTATGCCCCTTTATGACTGTGGTTTCTGAATCAATTATGAACTGAACCCAGGTGTCTGAGAGATGACATAATTTTTTATTTTTTATTTTTTACTACTATAAACCTCATATTAGGAAATATAGCTTGCCATAATCAGAATTAGGTTTGCTACTGTTTCGCAGTCAGGGTTGAACTTCTCCAGTTTGAATAATAGTGAGCCTCCCTTCCACAGCCGCAGAGTCTCTCCCAAGGGAGGGCAGGTCAGCCCTGCAGAGGATAAGCTGATCCTAGAAGGAGAAGGTGCCTGGCCACACATCATTACGGGGCAGCTAGGTGTGATAATATCTTCCAGTTTATGAACTAAATACTGTTGATTGGTTTAAAAAAAGTAAGAGTATTATTTAAATGCATAAAGTTATTCAACAGATAAACTAAATAATACTATTAATGCTATATCTTTTTTTTTTTGAGATGGAGTGTTCACTCTTGTCACCCAGGCTATAGTGCAATGGCATGATATCGGCTCACTGCAACCTCTGCCTCCCAGGTTCAAGCGATTCTCCTGCCTCAGTCTCC
>NW_012118740.1:7214-9150 GCF_000951035.1 Colobus angolensis palliatus | reverse complement strand
AAAAAAAAAAAAAAAAAAAACTCCTGACCTCAAATGATCCACCCACCTTGGCCTCCCAAAGTGCTGGGATTACAGGTGTGAGCCACCACACCTAGCTAAAGACAGCCTTCTAAGAGAAAAAGACTTCCCTACAAGTGTGTATGGGTGCGAACATCTGGCCTGACCCAGTGGAGTTTGCTGTTCCCAATTACAAAATTCTTTATATTTTTGGAAGTAATGTTCTTTCTCCTATTGAAGAGGGGTAGCTGGAAGGGCACGTAATATTCCGTGGCATAAAACTGAGGGATGAAAACAGGTAATAATCCAAGATTCCACTTTGAGACATCAATCATAGCACCTGATTTTCAGCATTTATATGGAATACATGCCACAGAGTTTATTAATAGGCTGCTTCTATTTTCACATTAAAAAGTATAAAATCACAAATATTTCCTGACTTTTGATTACCTACATATTTTTATTGAATGTCAGGAGCAAACACTGAAGTGTTAATATTGATTTGTCACTGCTGTTTGTTGAACAACATGAGAACCTTGATCCATGCTAATCTGATCTTCAGTAACCTGGGTTTATTTTGTATCTGGTGAAAGGGGTTTCTTTCTGGGAGGACTAAAGACATTCATTATGGTCTGAGAGCAATATAGCCAGATCTCTAAGAAGGTAAGGATAGAGACACAATGAGGATGATTGTCTAACCAGGAGCCTTTGACACTTTCATGTCTTCATTTATTCTTGAGAAAAAAAAACAGAGTAAAAATTAGTACAGAAATATTTTAATGAAAAAGAATTCCAAAGTTCCTTATTGTTTATGAATGCAAATAATGAATGCTTTGAAGCATTCAGGACCTTGGCCGGCATGTTTGACATACAAAAAACAATTTCTCATCCTTAAAACTCAGAAAGAGAAAAATTTGAGGGCATGAGAGAGATGCGGTGGTCAGAGGATTGATGGTTTTCAAACCTAGACAAGGTTCTAAAACCCTTTCTTTGTGGTGCTCATAATCAAATGGAGAGGAAAGATAAAGAAGATACAATTTCAGGAAGTGGTAAGTGGCATCGAGAATCATTAATCAGGGTCTATTAGGTTCCTAGGGCTGCCATAACAAAATACCATGGAATAGGAGGTTTAAAACCACAGAAGTTTGTTTGCTCATGGTCCAGAGGCTTGAAGTCCAAAGTCAGGGTCAGCAGGGCCACACAGCCTCTAAGAAGCTGAGTAGAATCTTTCCGTGCCTCCACTAGCTTCTGGTTGTGGTCAGCAATCCCTTGGCATTTTTTGGCTTGCAGCTGCATCACTCCAGTCTCTGCCTCTGTTGCCATGTGACCATCTTCTCCCTGTGTCTGTCTGTACATGGCATATTCATGTGTGTGTGTGTGTGTGTGTGTGTCTGTCTGTCTGTCTCTGTCTCCTAAGAACGTCAGTTCTATTGGAGGAGAGCCTACCCTAATGACCTCATGCTAACTTGATTGCATTTGCAAAGACTCCATTCCCGAATTAGGTTATATGCAGATACCTGTGAGTTAGGACTTTAGCATATCTTTTTAGGGGACACAATTCAACCAGTAAGACAGGGTGAGACATGGAGAGGACTGAGGCGGGGTGTGAGGACGCTGTTTGGATGGATAGCCATAAGCCTGCCTGAAGCAAGGAAGCAAACCCCGCAGGTGGCTGAAAACAAAGCTGTGCGCTCCAGGGGTGCCACAAGTGCAACAGCTTCAAGATGGGCTTGTACCGGTTGCCAGTGTGGCTGTGGCTGTGATATGTGGGACAGGAGATGGCCAAGCCTTGTAGGGCGTGGGAAGATTTAGGGCTTGCTTCTAGATGAGATGAAAATCACTGGCGGCTTCTGAATGGAGAAGTACCTGTAATTCAATTTATGTTTAAAGGCAGGTGCTATGGTTTGTATATGGCTTGTCCCCACCACATCTTATGTTG
>NW_012118740.1:0-584 GCF_000951035.1 Colobus angolensis palliatus | reverse complement strand
AAAAAAAAAAACCAAAAAGGTTAGGCTCAAGATCAATTACAGCAGCAAAGGAATGACCTAAACGTAGAATTTATTATGAAAAGGGAAGCAGAGAGTAAAAGTTTGGAAAATCTGAAGGCTGGCCATGTGGCAGAGAATGAAAGAGCATTTTTGGGAGAAGAATCCAGGGGTACAGCTGAGAGACTGTTTGCTAAAGTAATTAGCATGACTAAAAGAGAATCATGTGCTAGTAGTCAAGAAAATAAGAGAAAGGCCTTGAAGCCATTTTGGAAATCTTTAAGGAGCCCCTCGCATCACAGGCCAAGAGACTCTGGAGAATAGAGTGGTTTTGGGGGGCAGCCCCTGCTGCCCTCCTGCCCTGCACCGCCTCAGGATGCTACTGCCCCTATCCCAGGTGCACCAGCTCTAGCCTTGACTTAAAAGGCCCCAGGTGTGGCTCCAGATGCTGCTCCAGAGGGCACAAGCCTTGGAGGCTTCTGCATGTGCCCAGAATGCAAGAGCGATGGAGGCTTAGCTTCCACCTAGATTTCAGAGGGTATATCAGAAAGCCTGAGTGTGCGGGCAGAAGCCTGCTACAGGGGCAG
>NW_012118739.1:2816-3795 GCF_000951035.1 Colobus angolensis palliatus | reverse complement strand
TCTCCTGCCTAGGCCTCACGAGTACTGGGATTACAGACACGTGCTACCACTTCTGGCTAATTTTTTTGTATTTTTAGTAGAGATGGGGTTTCACCATGTTGGCCAGGCTTGTCTCGAACTCCTGACCTCAAGTGATGTACCCGCCACTACCTCCAAAGTGCTGGGATTACAGGCTTGAGCCACTATGCCTGGTCCTTATTTATTTTAGTTCTTCACTATGGTTTCTTTCAGCCCATTGAGTGTACTTGAGGCAGTTGATATTTTAATTTTAATTTTATCTTAGATTCAGAGGGTACATGTGTAGGCTTGTTACATGGGTATGTTTAGTGACGCCAGCATTTGAGCTTCTAGTAAACCTTTCACCAAAGAATGAACAGTACTCAACAGGTGGGTTCTCAGGCCATGTCACCCACTCTCCTTACCCTTTCAGAGTTCTCAGAGTCTATTGTTTCCATCTTTATTCCCTGTGTACTCATTGTTTAGCTCCCACTTATAAGTGAGAACAGAGTATTTGCTTTTCAAAGTAAATTCACTTAGGATAACGACTGTATCCATGTTTCTGCAAAGGAAATGAGTAGTATTCCATGGCATATATGTACCACATTTTTTAAATTCAATCCACCATTGATGGACATTTATGTTGATTCCATCAGTTTGCTATTGTGAACAGTGCTGTGATAAACAAGTGCAGGTGTCTTTTTTTTTTTTTTAATAAAATACTTTCTTTTTTTTTTTTTTTTGGAGACGGAGTCTTGCTCTGTCACTCACGCTGGAGTGCTGTGGCGCAATCTCGGCTCACTGCAAGCTCCGCCTCCCAGGTTCACACTGTTCTCCTGCCTCAGCCTCCCAAGTAGCTGGGACTACAGGCGCCCGCCACCACGCCTGGCTAATTTTTTGTATTTTAGTAGAGACGGGGTTTCACCGTGTTAGCCAGGATGGTCTCCATCTTCTGACATCAGGATCCACCCGTCTAGGCCTC
>NW_012118739.1:0-1271 GCF_000951035.1 Colobus angolensis palliatus | reverse complement strand
TTTGAGATGGAGTCTCACTCTGTTGCCCAGGCTGGAGTGCGGTGGCGTGATCTCGGCTTACCACAACCTCCACCTCCCAGGTTTAAACAATTCTCCTGCCTCAGCCTCCTGAGTAGCTGGAACTACAGGCGTGCACCACCATGCCCAGCTAATTTTTGTATTTTTAGTAGAGATGGGATTTCACTACGTAGGCCAGGCTGGTCTCAAACTCCTGACCTTGTGATCTACCTTCCTTGGCCTCCCAAAGTGCTGGGATTACAGGTGTGAGCCACTGCGCCCAGCAGTTGACTAAGATTTTTTAAAATTTGTTTCCCAAAGAAAAAAAAAAAGAAAAAATAGCTACAAAACAACAAAGTTACATCGGTCCTTTAAATCTTGATCAATGTATCTGGGAAAGCTGTCCTGTCCCAGAGGACTAAAACCAAGGCACAAATCTATGCCAGCTCAGGTCGGGGCACTGCCATATCCACTAAAGTGCACGATCCCAGAGTTTCAGAGAACATGGATCCAATTGCCTGGTCTGACAAAGGCCAGCTGCTCCTGAAGTGCAGCCCACTCCTTCTTCCCCAGCTTTTATTATGTGGTGAGGAATGGGAAATGGTAGCTTATTTATGCATGCCACATTTTTGTCTATGAGTAGCAACCTCTCCCTTCATCCAACACTCTGCTTGTTGTTGTAAGTGTTTAAGCAGGTATCACTGTTCTAAATTAGTTAATTGTAAATCTCTCTTTCCAGCTCAATTGTTGCTTTGGTAGAGGGGTATTAGACAATAATGTCAAAGAGGAAGGAAATGAAAAGAAGGAAGACATATCATGCAGCATTTTATAGTTCACTGGAAAGAAAAATATATCTCTGATGAGTGAAATGGGAAGTCATTGAGGGTTTTTAGGAAAAGAGTAACATGATCGGAATGAGATTGCAAAAGGAAAAGTCTTGCTGCTATGGCTTAGCAGTTTATTAGATATGTTTGGTTATAAAAAAAATGTGATGGATGGTGGTTGCCTAGTGAATATAAGAAAGAGTGTTTTCAGGTACATGCAACTGCTATCATCTGTGAAAGCAGATTTTGGCAATAAGATCAAGAGTTCACTTTTAATAGATGATACTGTATAGGGCTTGAGATATTTA
This sequence comes from Colobus angolensis palliatus, assembly GCF_000951035.1. Taxonomy (NCBI): domain Eukaryota; kingdom Metazoa; phylum Chordata; class Mammalia; order Primates; family Cercopithecidae; genus Colobus; species Colobus angolensis. The sequence goes on along the minus strand of NW_012118739.1, from coordinate 142 downwards.
CGAAACACTCAAATAGAGATGTGAAAGAGTTGAACAGAGCATGGAGTTTGATATAGGTATTTGATAATCAACATATGAATAGTATTTAAACTATTGGACTGTGCCAACCAATGGGTTCTGTGTCTACAAATGTCTTCATTTC
>NW_012118738.1:6535-7718 GCF_000951035.1 Colobus angolensis palliatus | reverse complement strand
AAGGAAGGAAGGAAGGAAGGAAGGAAGGAAGGAAGGAAGGAAGGAAGGAAGGAAGGAAGGAAAGGAAGGAAAGAAGGAAGGAAAGAAAGAAAGAGAAAGAGGGAGGGAGAGAGAGGGAGAAAGAAAGAAGGGAGGGAGGGGAGGAAGAGAGAGAGGGAGAAAGAAAGAGAGAGAAAGAGAGGGAGACGGGAGGGAGGAAGGAAGGAAAGGGAAGGAAGGAAGGAAGGAAGAAAAACAGAGAGAGAGAGAGAAAGGAAGGAAGGACGGAAGGAAGGAAGAGGAGAGGGGAGAGGAGGGGAGAGGAGAGAAAAAGAAAAAGAAAGGAAGAAAGAAGGAGAAAGCAAGCAAGCCAAACTGCCCGGTCTACTGGTTCACACCTGTAATCTCAACACCTGAGAGGCTGAGGCAGGAGGATTGCTTGAGCCGGAGACATCGAGGGTGCAGTGAGCTGTGATCCCGCCACTGCACTCCAGCCTGGGTGACCGAGTGAAACCCTGTCTAGAAAAGAAAAGAAACAGGCAAAACTGTATTTTATGTTGCTTGGAGATACATACAGAGTGAAACTTTGGAAACAATAAACATGAAATTCAGAAGTGTAGCTGTCTGACAGAAGGGCTTTGGAGTTGGCAGAGAGACTCTGGGAACTTTAATGACATTGATGGTTTGATTTTTTTCTTCTTAGAGACAGGGTCTCACTGTGTTGGCCAGGCTGGTCTCAAACTCCTGGGCTCAAGCGATCCTCCCCTCTCAGCCTCCCAAAGTGCTAGGATTACAGGCATGAGTCATTGGTGCCCTGTTGGCACAATCTATCGTAGAACATTCTCATCTCCCCCAAAAGAAACCTCACACCTGTAATCTCAGCACTTTGGGAGGCCAAGACGAATGGATCACCTGAGGTCAGGAGCTCGAGACCAGCCTGGCCAACATGGTAAAACCCCATCTCTACTAAAAATGCAAAAATTAGCCAGGCATTGGCTGGGCACAGTGGCTCACGCCTGTAATCCCAACATTTTGGGAGGCCGAGGCAGGCGGGTCACAAGGTCAGGAGATCGAGACCATACTGGCTAACACGGTGAAACCCTGTCTCTACTAAAAATACAAAAAAAAATTAGCCGGGCGTGGCGGCTTGTGCCTGTAGTCCCAGATGCTGGGGAGGCTGAGGCAGGAGAATGGCGTAAACCCA
>NW_012118738.1:0-815 GCF_000951035.1 Colobus angolensis palliatus | reverse complement strand
CGCCACACCCAGCTAATTGTTTTTTTTTTTTTTTGAGGTGGAGTCTCGCTTTGTTGCTCAGGCTGGAGTGCAGTGGCGCCATCTCGGCTCACTGCAAGCTCCGCCTCCCGAGTTCATGCCATTCTCCGACCTCAGCCTCCAGAGTAGCTGGGACTATAGGCGCCCGCCACCACGCCCGACTAATTTTTTGTATTTTTAGTAGATACAGGGTCTCACTGTGTTAGCCAGGATGGTCTCAATCTCCTGACCTCGTCATCCGCCCGCCTTGGCCTCCCAAAGTGCTGGGATTACAGGTGTGAGCTACCGCGCCTGGCCAAATTTTTTTTTTTTTTTTTTTTTTGGTATTTTTAGTAGAGATGGGGTTTCACCATGTTTGTCAGGCTGGTCTCAAACTCCCGACCTCAAGTGATCCACCCACCCAAAAGTGCTGGGATTGCAGGTGTGAGCCACCACACCCGGCCTCAACTTTTCTTTTAGAATCAGAAGGTACATGTACAGATTTGTTATAAGGTATATTGCATGGTGCTGAGGTTTGAAGTATGACTGAACTCAGGTACTGAGCACAGTGTCCAACAGGTAGTTTTTCTGCCCTTGTCTCCCTCTCTCTCCTCTCTATAGTCCCCGGTGTCTACTGTTACCATCTGGTATGTTTTGGCTGTGTCCCCACCCAAATCTCATCTTGAATTGCCACCTGTTGTGGGAGGGACCTAGTGGGAGGTAATTGAATCATGGGGGCAGGTCTTTCTTTCTTTTTTTTTTTTTTTGAGACGGAGTCTCGCTCTGTCGCCCAGGCTGGAGTGCAGTGGCCGGATCTC
>NW_012118737.1:7691-8322 GCF_000951035.1 Colobus angolensis palliatus | reverse complement strand
CTCAGCTCACTGCAAGCTCCGCCTCCCGGGTTTACGCCATTCTCCTGCCTCAGCCTCCGGAGAAGCTGGGACTACAGGCGCCCGCCACCTCGCTCGGCTAGTTTTTTTTATTTTTTATTTTTTATTTTTATTTTTAGTAGAGACGGGGTTTCACCGGGTTAGACAGGATGGTCTCGATCTCCTGACCTCGTGATCCGCCCGTCTCAACCTCCCAAAGTGCTGGGATTACAGGCTTGAGCCAGTGCGCCCGGCTAAACAACATTCTTTCTAAAAAATAAAAAATAAAAAGATTTCTTGTTATGAAATGAATAAATGTCCCACGCACTTATTTGTGTGTATGTTTATAATTATACACAATTTGATCACATGTGTAGATTCCTTTAATCACCACCACAGTCAAAGCACTGAACAGCTCCATTCTCACAAAGCTCTCTTGCATGTTATTCCTTTATAACTCTCACCACCCCCGGTCCTCCGCCCCTGCTAACCACCAATCTCTTCTAGTTCCAGAATATTATATAAATGGATTCATATACGTAACCTTTTGAGATTGTCTTTTTTTCACTCAGCATAATTCCTTTGAGATCAATTCAAGTTGTTGTATAAATCAGTAGTTTGTTTTCTGCATACC
>NW_012118737.1:0-1081 GCF_000951035.1 Colobus angolensis palliatus | reverse complement strand
AGAATACACTCAGACACATACACACATATATAAAAAAATTAAGAGTGTCTGTCCACCAAAATACACCATCAAGAGAGGAAAAGGCTGGGTATAGTAGTTCATGCCTGTAATCCCAGTGGTTTGGGAAGCTGAGGCAAGAGGATCACTTGAGCCCAGGAATTCAAGACCAGCCTGGGCAATACAGCAAGGACCCGTCTCTACAAAACATAAAAAAAAACTATCTGGGGCTGGGTGTGGTGCCTCACATCTCTAATCTCAGCACTTTGGGAGGCTGAGGCCGGTGGATTACTTGAGGCCAGGAGTTTGAGAACAGCTTGGCCAACACAGCGAAACCCCATCTTTACTCATAATACAAAAATTAGCTGGGTGTAGTGGCACATGCCCGTAATCCCAGCTACTTGGGAGGCTGAGGCATGAGACTCGCTTCAACCCAGGAGGTGGAGGTTGCAGTGAGACAAGATTGGGCCACTGTACCCCAGCCTGGGTCACAGTTCGAGACTCTGCCTCAAAAAAAAAAAAAAAAGAAAACCAAAACCAAAACCAAACCTAACTGGACATGGTGGAATGCGCCTGTCGTCGCAGCTACTTGGAAGATTGAGGCAGGAAGATTGCTTCAGCCGAGGAGTTCGAAGCTGCAGTAAGCTAGGATGGCACTATTGCACTCCAGCCTGGGTGACAGAGTTGGACCCTATCTATAAAAAATAAAACATAAAAAAACCAAAATGTTCCTTCCTTCAGGTATTTTTAAGAAGAGAGAGGGAAAGATTACTCCACAGGGTGGAAGATGATGTTTGCAACACATGTAACTGACAAGGGCTGGGGCCTCCTTCAAGAGAGCCTAGTGCAGGGAATGCAGGTGACAGACAGCCCAGCAGGACCCTAGTGCAGCGCCCTGGGGGGATAGCACCCCATCTCCTGTACCGTGCAGGCACTCATGCACAACCATGCTGCAAGATGCAGGATTCAATTTCTCTATCAGGCAACCTTGGCTTTTGAGCACCCCATTGTCTAAAAAATAAACTTTCGGCCGGGCGCGGTGGCTCAAGCCTGTAATCCCAGCACTTTGGGAGGCCGAGACGGG
>NW_012118736.1:2830-3441 GCF_000951035.1 Colobus angolensis palliatus | reverse complement strand
AAAAAAAAAAAAAGAATACGTCTCTGACTCATTCTTCGACAAACAACTCCTCCCAGACAGCTTAATAAATTAAATGTAGTTGAAAAGGGCTCTTAAATATTTTTTTAACCGTAAAGATGAGTAATTCTTAATGAACCTACAGATGTATAGATCCTGTGTTTAAAATTTCCAAGCATTTAGGGAAATGTAATTCATTTCATAAGTAAATGTAATTCATTCCATATGTAAATATACATGAAATTTAGTTCATTTCATATGTTATATGAGATCAATAAAATATTCTCTATTTTTTCCATGTATACTGGAAATCATGTTAAGCATGACTTTTAAAATTCCTTTTAAATATTATAATCAGTTACATAAAAATGGATTTTGTGTAACAATGATCTATTCCTACTTTCAGCAGTTTTTAGGATTTTGCTGCAAAAAGAGAACTAAAGAGTGATTCAAAGCAGGACATTAGCCTCTGCTACAGACATGGTTGCATTCAAAATTCTCTCACTTTTTTAAGAAAATCGGAGGCCGGGCGCGGTGGCTCAAGCCTGTAATCCCAGCACTTTGGGAGGCCGAGACGGGTGGATCACGAGGTCAGGAGATCGAGACCATCCTGG
>NW_012118736.1:0-1740 GCF_000951035.1 Colobus angolensis palliatus | reverse complement strand
TTCACTATGTTGGCCAGGCTGGTTTTGAACTCCTGACCTCAGGTGATTCACCTGCCTTAGCCTCCCGAAGTGCTAGGATTACAGGTGTGAGCCACCACACTCAGCCCATGCATTTATTCTTACTAAGAGAACTCCTGACTTCTCAGGAAAACACTCAGGGTCCAGTGAGGACTCAGTGGGAGGCTTTGCAAGGCAGGGATGGTGCAGGGGTGGGGAGCTGATGGGTTCTCTTTAGGGAAACGAAGAGGGCTCTGAAGTTTGTGAGAAATGTCCTTCTGAGAACCAACCAACACTCTTCCTTAACAGACACCGGAGAAAGCAGATGAGTCGTGAAAGTTGGGAGGGAGCCTGTGAAAGGCACCCACGATCTCCATGTGGCTGTAGCACCCATCAATTTGGGGGGTCTCCAGACGGGTACTAATCCCTGCATTCTCAACAAGTCTCTGGAGCTGACATACTCGGCTCCAATTCCCACACTGGCTCTCCTTCCCCCATCCGTCAAATAAACCATTAATTTGTGGAGGGCGGGAACCTATGAAAACAGCAATCTGGTACTGGTAATTCAATTGGGAAGTAACAGATTCGAGAGGTGTGGAGGTTCCAAGTTAGAAGCTCTCTTCAGCCACTTCACCTGACGAGCAAGTCTTCCTATCGGAGAATGGCGAATGTACCATCCCTCCCTTAGCTCCAGGAAACTTGGCCATGACTACTTTAAAACCAATAGAAATGTATTCCCTTGGTCTGATTTCATCAATAAACCTCCTATAAGCCAGTATATTTTGACAGATGTGTGCACCGTAATTTCAAACGCAAGGTTTATCAAAGTTGTCTCATTCTTTCTCTAAATTCGACAAAAACCATCACCACCCCATGAAAAGATGTTTTTCTTTTTCAAAAAATTGTTTTCACCTTTAGCTTAGAGGTGAAGAGACACTTAAAAAAATTTTGTTTTGCCCTGCTGTAATCCTGGAGTACATGACCTAAATTCGTTATTTGATATCATTATAGTTTTTCACTTTGTTCTTAAACATGCCTTGGCATCTATTTTGAATGCCGCTGGAATGTAGAAGAGGGACAGATGGATATGGTAATCCGGAATGCTGACTTCAGTTGTTACTGTAGGTGCAGGCCAGAGCTAAATTGTTCAGGGAATGAGGCTGCCACAGCTGTGCAGCTGAATGGGGTGTTAAGTCGTGGCAGATGAATGCAGATGGGACACGCAGGGTGTGCTTTTCTGTTCATGATGAGTGCACGTACTGAATAATGGATGCAATGAAAATCAGATGAGCGTAACTTTTTGGTGTGCTTGTTTAAGTCATTATAGCTAATTCAGCAGGCAGGCACGAACAGAAGCAGGTTTAATTAATCTCTAATGTGTATTACCTCGGATTACCTGACATTCATCTGCGTGTATTGCTTTATTATGTAGTTCAATTAAGTATTTAGTATCTTCTCTATTGTTTCCACCCATTAAATACAGGTCAAACCTCATTGCAAAGAACTTCAGAGAAGCTAAGGGACTGGGCCAAGAGTGTCAAGAGCAAGTGCTCAGCTTCCCCCGTGGTGGGGAAATAATGATGATGACCAGTGGTTACTGGGTACTTACTATATTCTAGGAAATACTCTAAGCATTTTACAACAATTAACTCATTTAAACCTCCCACCCTGGGATGTAAAGGAGAAGTTCATGCATTTATTCTTTTTTTTTTTTTTTTTTGAGATGGAGTTTCACTCTCGTTG
>NW_012118735.1:5846-6408 GCF_000951035.1 Colobus angolensis palliatus | reverse complement strand
TTAAATTGAAAATCACACACGTTCTCTTTTGTTTACAGAGAAGCAAGAAGTTTCATGAGACAGTCACAGTTCTTTCTGTGCTATTGAACAGAAAATTATTTGAGATAGTTGTTGAATATTAAATATATGTTTCATGTTTAATCTCCCTGGAATGAAACTTTGAACATCAGTGCATGTAAAATGTACTTTTCACTTAATTTATAGAATTTGATTTTACTTTAATCTATCACTGCATAAATCGCCTAAGAAAAATCTCTGGCCCTTAACTGTGTTTCTGTTTTATTAACTGAACAAGTAAAATGAATTGTGATGCTGGGGGATTAAAATCCAAACAATTTGATACCTTGTTTCTTCAGTAGAGCCCTCAACAGTCTTGCCCTGTGCAGTTCCCACCAACTTCTTTGAACTGAGACTCTGTGGCCCACAGAGACCATTTAAATCTTGTGATAATTTTGTATTCATTCAGTCCTTTTTGTTTCTAAAAGTGGTAGCCATACCAAGATCCTCCAGGATCTAGTCTATCCTATTCTTTAAGGGATCTTTTTTTTTTTTTTTTTTTTTT
>NW_012118735.1:0-611 GCF_000951035.1 Colobus angolensis palliatus | reverse complement strand
GTGAAACCCCCATTTCTACTAGGAATACAAAAATTAGCTGAGTGTGGTGACACATGCCTGTAATCCCAGCTACACGGGAGACTGAGGCAGGAGAATCGCTTGAACCTGGGAGGCGGAGGTTGCAGTGAGCCGAGATTGTGCCACTGCACTCCAGCCTGGGCAATGGAGCAAGACTCTGTCTCCAAAAAAAAAAAAGAAAGAAAGAAAGATTTCTCTTGGAATAATTACGTTTTAGAATCCTGAACACTTTTTTTTTTTTTTTAAATAATAGGGTCTAACTCTGTTGCCCAGGCTGGACTGCAGTGGTCCACTCATGGCTCACTGCAACATCAACCTCCCGGGCTCAAGTGATCCTCTTGCCTCTCGAGTAGCTAGGACTATAGGTTTGTGCCACCATGCCCAGCTAATTTTTGTATTTATTGTAGAGATAGGGTTTCACCACGTTGCCCAGGCTGGTCTGAAACTTTTGGGCTCGAGCAGTTTGCCTGTCTCTGTGTCCTAAAGTGCTGGGATACAGGCGTCAGCCACTGCACCCAGCCTGTAAAATCCTAAACATTAAGGTCCCATATTGTAGTAGTAGTAGTAGTAGTAGTAGTAGTAGTAGTAGTAGT
>NW_012118734.1:2705-3472 GCF_000951035.1 Colobus angolensis palliatus | reverse complement strand
ACTCCAGCCTGGGCAACAGAGCAAGGCTCCGTCTAAAAAAAAAAAAAAAGAGAGAGAAAGCAGTGGCCCAAGTCATTAAGTCTCCTAGCTCAAAGACTCTGCTTAGGTATTTCTTTCATGATTGTTACCAGGATTTCTCAAGAATTATGCTAACGGCAAGGGGTATTCTTTAATTAAAGATTTTTTTGGGGCCAGGCATAGTGGCTCACGTCTGTAATCCCAGCACTTTGAGAGGCCGAGGTAGGCGGATTGCTTGAGACCAGGAATCTGCTGGGCAACATGGCAAAACCTCATTTCCACAAAAAAATACTAAAAGCCGGGTGTAGTGGCTCACGCCTGTATTCTCAGCATTTTGGGAGGCCCACGCAGGTGGATCACCTAAGGTCAGGAGTTCAAGACCAGCCTGGTCAACATGGTGAAACCCCGTTTCTACAAAAATACAAAAGAAATTAGCTGGACATGATGGCAGATGCCTGTAATCCCAGCTACTCAGGAGACTGATGCAGGAGAATCGATTGAACTTGGGAGGTGGCGCTTACAGTGAGCCGAGATCGCGCCACTGCACTCCAGCCTGGGCAACAGAGGAAGACTCTGTCTCAAAAAAAAAAAAAATTAGGTGGACATAGTGGTGGGTCCCTGTAATCCCAGCTACTTGGTAAGCTGAGGCAGGAAGCTTGCTTGAGCCTGGGAGGCAGAAGCTGCTGAGATCATGTCACTGCACTCCAGCCTGGACAACAGAGTGATAGCAAAACCCTGTCTCAAAAAAA
>NW_012118734.1:0-943 GCF_000951035.1 Colobus angolensis palliatus | reverse complement strand
CATGCTAACAATGTAATATTACTGGAAACTAAATTGTTACCAATAAAATGTAAGAAGGGAGATGCTTTGTTTCACCAAAAAAAAAAAAAAAAAAATGTAATTTTTTCCCAGAGAATTATTCCCAAGATGGACTCATGCCCCCATACAATTCCCTTGGCTAAGCTCTCACTGGCTGGCCTGCTTCCAGATGTTGTCAGTCAAGGTGTCTGAGGGAGCTAAAGTAGGAAAAAGAAGTGTTCTTCCTCTCACCATGACAATATTACATTTGCTATATTTTTTGTCTTAGAAACAGGGTCTCACTCTGTTGCTCAAGTTGGAGTAGAGTGGCAGAAACATAACTCACTGTAACCTTGAATTCCTGATCTCAAACAATTCTCCCACCTTGGCCTCCCAAAGCACTAGGATTACAAGAATGAGACACCACACCTGGCCTTTACCTTCTTAAAGGTTTTTCCCCACTCCATTACCCATTTTCTCAGCCCCAGCCTGTTTATATCACACTGGGAAGAAAAGACAAATAACACACATTGCTATATAATGTTATTCAATTTACTTTAATAAGCATGAAAAAGGTAACAGAAAAGAGGCAATGGCCAAAGACAAATGTTAAAGAAAAGAGTAGGAAGATCCAAGGAATAAATGGCTGTTATTAGCATTTGCTGGCTGGGATCACTTTAACCCATGAAATCACCTAATGTGTGAGTCATGTGAACTCATGACTGCGCTGAATCATGTCATGTGTTCAACCAAACCTGCAATGAAAATAACCCAGAAGTCTTGAGATGCCAATGACTCTCCAAGCAAAATAATGCGGGTGGCAGATCTACCCTAGAAAAATAAAAAAACATAAATAGGCCGGGCGCAGTGGCTCAAGCCTGTAATCCCAGCACTTTGGGAGGCCGAGACGGGCGGATCACGAGGTCAGGAGATCGAGACCATCCTG
>NW_012118733.1:1381285-1409817 GCF_000951035.1 Colobus angolensis palliatus | reverse complement strand
AAGTATACATATGTAACAAACTTGCACATTATGCACATGTACCCTAGAACTTAAAGTATAATAAAAAATAAAATAAAATAAAATAAAAAATATAAACTTTTTTTGTAGAGATGGGTCTTCCTATATTGTCCAGGCTGGTCTCAAACTTCTGGACTCAAGCTATCCTCCCACCTCAGCCTCCCAAATTGTTGGGATAACAGGCATGAGCCATTGTGCCCAGCAGCATCTGGATTTCATATTTGTATTTACAAAGAAATAAAATGGCATTCCAATGGCAAAACAGGCAATTGGAAAATCATATTTATGATATATACACCATCTCATTGTCATTAAAAAAATTTCTGGGAACAATGTCCTTGCCTTAACAGAAAAGTTGGAGTTACCCAACTTCTTATGCTTGACCCTTCACTCTTTCCAATCTGTCTCCCTCTTTGACCAAAGGTGTTCAAAATCCATGTTTCTCAAATTTATGGGAAACATGGATCACCTGGAGATCTGGTTAAAATGCAGATTCAGTAGGTGGGGCCTGGGAATCTGCATTTCTAACAAATCCCAAGTGCTGCTGATGCTCTGCTCCAGGGCCTATACCACCACTTGTGAGACAGAGCATCCTAAGAAGATTAGCATCCCATGCAGTCACAGAAGATTTAGACTGCTTAATCCAATACACATTTAATGAGATGCTTCATTGTTCTTGTGCTAATTGATAAGTAGGCAGAAACAGTCAGGGATTTAAAATCTCCATTTGATTTTCATAAAGTCAAGCCAAGCCCTTCTGGAGCTGATTTAAGAGCAAAAACTAGGAGACTTGTGAAGGGCCCTCTAGAGATCCTGGAATCAGTAAGTTAGGGCATGATCTCTTCATCTTTTGGGGGGCGTTGCTCACCCTTTTAAGAATAACTTTAGAAATACAGGTATTCTCCCCAGAAAACTTATACATAGCAAACAAATAATTTTGTATGTATCTGTTCTTAAACTCTTGAAAATCCACATAAGAAGATTGTTCAAGGATACCGATTTAAAATACACTGACCTGGGAGTGTCCCGGGAGCTAGAGAAAACAAAGAAACAAAGACATCATTAAACTCTCAATGGGATATTAGACAATTTCTTGTAGTAGAATTAAGCTAATTACCTAAAAGCATGGATGAAGAAAAAAAAAAGTAAAAGTGGGAGCAGGAATAGACTTTGAGACTTCGTGACAAAAGTCATGGGAAATTTTCTATCCTAAAGAAGATCAGAAGCAAGAGAAGAAAAACAAAAATTTGTCTCAAAACATCTTACCTTTTACATCTGGTCTGACTATCCTGCCTCAGTCTCTCAGTAACTGATCTCTGGGCAGCTAGGCTCTGAATGTCCAGGGACACTTGCAAAAATGTAGATTCCTGGACCATGCCCCAGATCAAGAAATCTCGGGTTCAGAGTTCAGACATTCTTGCAATTTAAACATTTGCAATTTATAAACTCCCCAAGTGATTCTCATGATCATTACGTTTGACGTGGTCCTCAAACTCTCCTCAGATTACATTAATGAAAGTAAGACACCTCCTCCCCCAATTCAAAGATCAAAATTATATTTCTCTATAGGTTACCTATAAAAATGATTCTGAGAATAGTGATCTAAAATATTTTTGCATTGTGCTCATAATTAGAATAGACTTTTAAATTCAGCAATCTTGGGGAAATTTAAATCTGTTTCCTGCCCTGCCTCAACTCCTCATGCCTTTCTTTCTCTTGTCCTAGAAGAAGGCTCACTAATTGTCCTCTTCCCCTTCCCTTTTCTGGGACTTCACATACAAATTAACTATATTATAGATTATGTAGCACAGGAACTTTGATAGATAGAATAAATGAACGGATAATAAAGGAAATGTCTAAATGATACATACAGATATTACTTGGATGTAGCTAAGCCTATAAATATAGGTATATGGATATTAGTGTCTATGAAAGCCAAAATCTGTGGTTCTCAACCCTGGCTGCATATTACACTTTACAAAATCTCAGAGTCTTAATCTCAGTCCCTAAAGTTTCTAATTAGGAAGGTTGGAATAAGATGATTATGGTTAAGAGTTGGAGCCTAATTGTCTTTATCTAAAATAGAAAAAGAAAACCACCATTAATGATCCTAATAAACAATAAAAATACAAACAGTAAACATGTATTGAGTTTTTACTATGGAAATGGTGATAAATGTCTTATAGGCAGTAGCTCATTCAGTCTTTACAGCATCTCCTTGAAGTAGGAACTTTGAGGAATACCATGTTTACCACTAAAGCTCATAAAAGTCAGGAACTGTCTCAAGGTCATAACTGTGAAACGTAGAGCTCTCCCTGGAACTCTACATCTGATGCAGGAGCCCGTACTAAACAAAAAAACTCTGCTTTCTTGCATGTATCTATGATTAAAAACCATTGATATGGATGCATGTTTGTGTATAGATGTGTGACATATACATATACCTGTGTGTTGGAGAGAAAGAATCTGTGTGTCTGTGTGTGTGTGTGTGTGTGTATCCTGATACAGAGGCAATTCTGCAGCTCAGGACTTAGGGAGGAGAAGTGTCCCATCTGGGCTGTGCAAGTCCAAAGAACTATGTGAGAGCAATAGTTCTCTGATGAGACAAGGAGAGAAGTCAAGAGGAAGTGAAATGAGAAAAGGAAGCAACCTAGGAGGTTCCCTGATATAAACAAATTGGCTGTTTCACTGAAGGTCTACTCTGCTCCTTATTCCCCCTGCTGATGGAAAGCTGCCACTTCGTGTATTACATTCTTCTCAGCCCTCTTTGGATACTCTGGAAAGGTGAAATAAAGACCAGCCAGGATAAAATGAAAAGGAGAAGGGAAATAGTGGATAGAACAGCCAAAGTCACTTGACAACTAGCTAATTGGTGCTAAAAGCAGAGCGCTTTCTCCCTAGAGAAACGTGCATACTCAAGAAAAATTGCAGATTTTTAAGGGCTTCAACATTACACTGGGTCACCCTGGTCTAGGTGATCCATAAGTCCTTTGGATGCCCAGCAAAGTTAGACTTGGTCAACATAATGTAGCAGAAACCATACCTATCTTTTAGTTCCAATTCTGTCTTCCTATTATAAATAAGAAAACTGACCCAGAGAGGTTAAGTGGCTCACCTGTTGCTGCAGAGCTGCTTAATGACAGCCAAGTGCGGAAGGTGGGTCTTCTGCCCCTTTTACCAACCACATTCTACTAGGCTCTTATTCCAACATGTCTGGTGTCCTTATAAGAAGAAGAGGGGAGACACAGAGATAGAGGCTCACAAGTAGAGAAGGCCATGTGATGATAAAGGAAGAAATTGTAGTGATGTATTGACAAACCAAAAAACACCAAGGATTTCTGGCAATGCAAGAAACTCAAAGAAATGCATGAAACAGTTGCCTTTACAGAGAACATAGCACTGTCAACACCTTGATTTCAGGCTTTTATCTTCCAGATCTGTGAGAGAACAGATTTATGTTGTTTTAAGCCATCCAGGTTGTGGTAATCTGTTATGGCGGCTACAGAAAATAAATATATCCAGCCTACAGTCTGGGCTACGGCAAGAAACCCGGCTCTGATCTGCAATCTCTAGTTCTGTAGTAGAGCGCTTTGTTCCCTAAACAGCTAAGGCAAGTGAAGTGAATGAAGGGCCACTGGGAGCCTTGAACATGGAGTTCCAATGATTGAATTTCCTATATGAAATTAATCCGCACTAAACCATCTCCAATAATTTAAGTGCCTATCTCCAGCATGCGTGTTTTCTAATCTAAGCCTTTTTCAAATACTGTTTTAAGTTGTTTACAGCAGGAAACAGCCTCGGAGATGCTGACATTTGTATATAGAAGGACTTTTGGGAAGTGCTTACTGTAACAATACCTGTGAGTTACTAGGGAAACCAGGTTGGGCAGAAGGGGAGGTTGAACCACAAGGGAATTGCAACAGAGGTGCCAGCTGATCCTATAGGGAGATCTAGAGCTGGAATGGCCCTTTGGAGTCACCCCAACTGAGGCAAAGAGATAAGGTTTTTGTATCCCCACAGATCAGCTATTGGATGTAGGCTGCAGGTAGGGAGGAGCCATAGCTTTTGGGCAAGATGGGGTCCTTTAGTTACAAGCAATTCCTGGTTATAGACACAGCTGTGAACAACCAGGGGAAATGAGTGCCTGGGTCCTAAGGAGGGATCTCAAGGGTGGACCACAGCATCTACTACGTGTATGGATGGAAGTCTTTCTGCCTAATTATCATCTGTTATTAGAATGTGGCCATAAGAGATTCTACACCTGAACTAGAATTGCCTCACTCTGGGAAATAATCCACTGGGTGCTCTCAAATCATATCTAGTAGCAGGTCTGAGAGGTCTCAGCCCTGCATTCTTATGTCTTTCCTTCTTTCACCCACACATTTTCCATCTCCACCCATTGCAACATCTCTTAAAATCTCCATTTTAGGATGTCATCTGATCACATGTGGACAATAATAATTTCGTCTCTTTTTCTACTTACCCAAGGACTGTGAGGATAACCATTTAAGGGCTTGGAAATTGCCATTCATTTACTTGTTCACTTATTTACTCACTTGTCAGCCACCATACATTTTTAATACCTACTTTCTTTATACTATACTAAGCATTGAATATAAAAAAATGAAAGAAGACATTGTAAAAGGCCTTACTCATGACGATGAGGAGTTGAATTTTATCGAGACACAAAGACACTTAGATGGATTATGGGCATTACTGTGACTTGAATAAATTTGTGTTATTAAAGGAGCCTTTGTGGGTGGTAGAGAGGATGCACTGCAGGAAGGTCCCACAATACAAGGATGCAACTTGCAGGTAGAGAATTTAAACACAGGTTGAGTCACTCATCAAACCTCAGTTGAGTTACCATCTTCTGTCCTTCTCTAAGATCCACTTTGCTGTCCAAGTTAGCAACGTTGCAAGGAGTAAGTCGACAGCCTGCTTGGGTAGAGGGACTCACATCCTCCTCCTAAGTTACCAGCAACCCCTGGGGCCCAGCCACATGCCTTTGTGTATGCAAACACACCACATATGTGACCTCAGGTCACAAACACTCAGTGTAAAGCCCACAGCTGTCCACACAGACTGGATGCCTCTAAAAAGCGAGCCCCCAAAGGATGCATCATTCCATTTTGGCTTTTTCCTCAACAGCCTCAATAGCTTTGGGCCCATCCCTAATAGGTAAAGTAAATCTCTCAGTGGGTGGGATTTCCACATTAAATACAAGTTATAGATCTAAGTGTATGACCTAGCAACAGAGACTGTATCCCAAAGAAACAAAAGCAGGATAATTTTTTTTCTAATTAGCCAACTATAGACTGGAAAATAGAAGAGGAAATATCATATTAATAATCATTATTTTAAGATAATAGCTTATGTTCTTTAATGTAGTTCCAATATAAATGTCACTGTAAGAAATTATATTTCATTTCAATACTAACAAATCAGGTACTTAGTGTGCTGGGGGATAAATGATTGGAGCTACTTTAAAGCTGCACTAACCAGAGAAACTGCAAAAATATTTATATTCTTATAAAGGAAGGAAAGAATGCCCCTCACGGGTGTATTTAAGTATCCTCCATCTTTTGGATAAATGGTAATATTAAACAAAAAATGGAAAGATGACCTTAGAATAATAACCTCAAGACTCAACTGGGACTCAGCTTCCCAATGTACAAAAAGCATTTGCAATATGTTCAGGATGGAAATTTCTATGCTGCTTTATAGCTCATAGACTGCATTATGTACCTCACACAAAAATCACCAAAATACCCAACTCTGGACTGGCTTCCTTCCCATGGGGTGGGCCCTCCCATATGTAAAATTACTCACCATCCCCTTGCTTACTGCCTGTGATTCTGCTCAGTTACTCAACAATGTTTGTAAGGACAGGAAAACAAAGAGAAGGAGAAAACTAATACATTCGGAGAGGTGTTTCATATAGAGAATGGGATTGTTAAACCAAAACTAGGTCTGGCACTATTAGGGCTTTCTCTAGCCAGTTCTCCCTCCATTCTTCCTTCTAGTAACCCCATGCAAAAGCCATTTGGAAAATTTCACAGGATAAATGCTGTGCCTATACCTGAAGGCCATCCATTGGGTGAGCCCTTACATTCTTTGTCCTCTCCAACAGCTTCTATGTACACTGCATGGTAGAGAGTTGGTGAGGGCCTGGACCGATGAGTCATTTAGTTTTCAAACATCTCCAGAGGACTCTAAGTTTCCAGCTCTGAGTTTCCAATGCCATCATTGATACTTATGTGACTAGAAGCTGTTAGTTTGAATTGGTGCTTGGAGAAACAAACTCAATGAAAGTCACGAAGCCAATAAATCTCTGAAGAGTTACATGGAGTTGTCCTTAAAACAAATGACAGGCCCCTTCCCGTCAAGACACATACACAGAGAGAGACAAAACCTATGTCCATAAGGCCTTAAAGTTGCAATATTTCAAGCTTTTTTTATTCCAATCTTATATGTTTTGAATGACAAGGGAGTGAACAGATTCCTGATTATATAACCTCCAAGTACATCCACATATATGTTTTCTTTTAGTACTTATGAAATCTTGTATGGTAGGATAAAAGGAGTCCTTACTAAAATCTGCATTTGATGTATGAAGAAAAATAGGTTCCTAGAAGTAAGTAGCTTTCAACACTGCTGGTAAGTGAAAGAGTGAGATCTCTTGATAACCAATCTCATGCTCATCCAATGATTTCAGCTCTTCTTATTCTTCATTTACATTAATGTGGGTGAATAGGATTAATTCAGTCTAAGAATTTATTAATTCAGTAACAAAACAATTATTTGAAGTAAGTCTTTAGACTAAGTGGTTATTTGACAGAATTAATAGTCAAAATGGGTGGTTTGGTAGCCCTGAGTTAAAAAAAAATCTTCGACCATGTGAGAAGTTAGATAATGTGCATCGTCTGTCACACCCTGTACTCTCCTCGGTAACTAACAGATTTCTATAATCTCGGGATTGCCTAGGTGCCAAGTGCTTCCTAGCTGTTCCAGGAGACTATCAAAGCTAACACAATGAGCTCAATGCTGGTGAGGTCCAGGTATTCTTGGGGTTGAATGGAAGTCACTGAGGAGCAGTCTGTCAGCTTGCCTAAGAAATTTACAAGAGTCTATTAACCTGGCACTGTCAAAATATCCTTTATTTATGCTTCTCTATGGGGGAGTGGGAAAAGCAGCCAGAACAGCCTGCTGTAGCAGCTATCCAGCTGCTCATGCAGTTAATATAGCTGTAGAAAGAATGTGATTTATACAAGAGCACTTTCTCTCAACACTAGCATATGAGTCCGAAACCCACTCATTCTGGGAGACCCACGCCGTGCACACACTTTTGTGTGCTCTGGAGACAGCAGGATAACAAAGAGAGCTACAGATTTAGATCGGCACAGAAGATGGAAACACAATAGATATATGTACCAACAATATCTACAGACTGACCTATGCTCTTTATGATGTACATAGAACTAGTCCACTTGCTGCAGAAGGCAAGAATTTTGTGCATATAACAGAGTCAGGAAGGCAGAGGTTCTGTAAAAGTTTGGAATGCACATCAAAGGCTCCCTGCTGCTTTCTGGTGAGGGCAGCTGATTGAAGAACTAAATTGGAAAGCATGCACTCATTGCTTCCAGGATCAACATAGATGATCCTGCAGGTGAAAACAATTGTTGAACCAGTTTTTCAAGGTAAGGGAGCAGGACCAGACTCTATTTGGAGCCTTCTCCCCATTTTAGGTTAGAAAGCAGGAACAAGTTGTCTGTAATTTCTATGTATTGTTGCTGGACAGAAAGCATGGGTGTCCTGCAGTCTCACATACCTGATAGGGACCCTGGTTGCAACCACAGTAGCTGCTTTCCATGGTGTAGCTTCTGGACACCCCCATCTCTCTCCACACCACCACCCGGGCCGTGGAGGCTCGAGATTTCTCCACAAGGAAGCTGCAGCTGCTCATTGTGAATGCTGGTGCTAGTTTATCAAGGATTTTGGGAAGAGTCTACAATTAAAAAAAATCAAACTATGCTTAGTTGTGGGTGACTAGGGATAGTCATCATAAAAATAGCTTCTCAACATTGTTAAGCGTCTATCTATAAAACACTTGTTACTTTAAATCATTTATTAACCCTAAGAAATGGCTATCACTTTTAAAAAATCATTTTGCAGATAAGGAAACAGGCTAAGAAAAGTTAGAAACAGGCCAGGAGCGGTGACTTATGCCTGCAATCTCAGCACTTTGGGAGGCTGAGGCAGGTGGATCACCTGAGGTCAGGAGTTCAAAATCAACCTGGCCAACATAGTGAAACCCTGTCTCTACTAAAAATACAAAAATTAGCCGGGTGTGGTGGCGGGCACCTGTAATCCCAGCTACTCAGGAGGCTGAGGTAGGAGAATCACTTGAACCCAGATGACGGAGGTTGCAGTGTGCCGAGATCGCGCCACTGCACTCCAGCCTGGGAGACAGCGTGAGACTGCATCACAAAAACAAAACAAAACAAAAGTTAGAAATAAATAGCTGAAGTCCAGAAAACTCTAAAGTTGCTAGAAAGGAATCCAAATGCCAACTGGCCAACTCCATAATCTTTCAGTTCCACTTTTCTGCATTGCTATGGACCAAGGCTGCACACATACACTTGGCCTCATACATGAAAGAGACTATGGAAAGCCTCAGATTTCACAGGGACTTGAAATTTACAGACTACATCCAGCCTCACTGTTACTTAGCGGGGTCATACTTGGGACTGTTCACAATTTCACAAGGCCAAAGGGGCCAGTGATGATTCTAGAGAAGAAGCACACGTAGTTCACTTCTTTCCTAAGAGTGTATAATTGCCAAAATGAACTTTTCGTCTCATCTTCTAAGCCAAAAATCTGAGGCTTGATCAATTATGAAACTCCTGAAAATCCATCCTCTCTGGGTTCATATATTCCACTTTTTCTTGGGGTAAAAATACTTTATTTATGACTACTTAACCTCCATTTAGAAGGCATCTCTAGACACTTGACACCTCGATTGACAGAAAGGGATCTTCTAGGCACTGGACCTCCTCCCCAGAGGACAATGACTCAGAGTTGATAGTATACACAGTCCTGAGTCAGCAGAAATACTGCACATAGTCCCAGAACTTTTATGACATGAACAAGAAGGATTCTCTCATTTTAGTGTTGGCAGAATATGCATAAACTAACACATAATATAAAATCACATACATTAAACAATAGTGAAGCCTTAGGCTTTTAGACAAATTACAGGGAGAAAGTAGAGAAGCATAACAAGTTAATGAGAATATAAATGAAAGAATTGTTTTTAAAGAGATGCAGTTTTGTTAATTTTTAGAACATTGAGCAAATCTCTTACTATCTCTGGTACTTACTGTCCTCATGTTAAATGTAACTGTTAACTATAATTATTAATTATCTTATAAATTATGTTATATAAATATATTAGCATAATTATCAATATAATTTACTATGATCTCTAAATTCCTACATAGCCTCCAGACTTACAGATCATCTAAAAAAGGGAAATAGAATGCTAATGTTGTCTTCACCTGAGTGTCTACAATTGCCTCCTAATTGATTTCATCCTATCCACTCTTGTCCCTCCCTTCCTATAATCCCTCAATCTATTTGTTCCTTCAAAATGCTCATTACAATTACAGCTGAATTATTGTGTGTGTATTAGTTGTTTATTTTCTATCTCCCCAGAAGCCTAGAAGTTCCATGAGGGCAGGTCTGTGTCTTATTCGCAGGAAAATCCCTACACATCGAGCAGTATGTTGCTCGTAGAGGGTACTATATAATTATTTGCTTAAATAAATAGAATCTGCTAGTCCAGACCCCTGGGGGTCTGGTCAAATAGACATAAATATATTGTTTCTATATCCTGCAAGTAAAGTGATCAATAATACTTGCAAATAGTTTTAATTTATCATTAGCGTACTATGTTGCAAAAGTTTACTCTTACATTGTTTAAGTGACTTCACCTTTTTTACTTAAGTGAAACTATTTTTTTCTTCCATAGGTTGTCTCTCTCTCTCTTTCTCTCTCTCTCTCTCTTTTTTATAAAGGCTTTATTTAAAGCAGCTTTAGGTCCACAGCGAAACTGAGAAGGAAGATGCAGAGATTTTCCATATGTCCCCGACTCCTGTGCATGCATGGACTCCCAATCATTGACATCCCTCACCAGAGTGGGAGGTTTGTTGTAACTGCTGAACCTACATTGAAACATCATCACTCAAAGTCTATAGTTTACATGAGGATTCTCTTCACTGTTGGTGCTGTACATCTTACGGGTTTGAAAAAATGTATAATGATGTGTACTCAATAGTACAATATTATCCAAAGTAGTTTTACTGCCCTAAGAATCCCCTCTGCTCCACCTATTTATCCCTCCTTCCTTCCAAATTCCTGGCAACCCCGATCTTTTTAGTCTCCATAGTTTTGCTTTCTCCAGAATGTCATACAGCTGGAAATACAGTATGTAGCCTTTTCAGGTTGTTTTCTTTAACTTAGTAATATCCATTTAAGGTTCTTCCATGTCTCTTCGTGGCTTGATAGCTCATTCCTTTTCAGCACTGAATAATAATTTATTGTCTATTTATAACAAGTACTGGGCTGGAGATGTCTTTTCTTGTGACGTCCCCATTTTGGCTTTGGTATCAGAGTAACACAGGCCTCATAAAATGAGTTGGCAAGTGTGTCTCCTCTATTTTATGAAAGGATGTTTTTATGATTAGCACTATTTTGTTCTTAAGAGGTTGATAGAATGTATCAACAAAGCCATTTGGGCCCAAACTTCCATTTGTGGGAAGAATTTTCATTACTAATTCTACTTTTTTCCACTTAAAATAAACCTCATCAGATTGTCCAAGTCTCCTTGAATCAGTTTTTGTAGTCTGTGTTCTCCTAAGAATGTATTCACTTGTTGGCATTTAGTTGTTAATGATCCTCTTTTTTAATTTGTAAGATTTGTAGTGATGTCCCTTCTTTCAATCCCAATTTTGGTAACTTGCATCTTCTTTCTTTTCTTTGTCTGTCTAGCTAAATGATGATCATTTTGTTGATCATTTTAAGAAATCAAACTATGAATTATTGAATAAAAGCATGTTATTTATGGATGCTTTATTGTTCATATGATTTTTATTTCATTGATTTTACTTTGGCTTTTATTTTGTTCTCTCCTATACTTTGGGATTTATTTGCACTTCTTTTTCTTGTTTCTGAATGTGGATGCTTAGATTATTGGTTTTAGATCTTTCTGCATTTCTAAATATTCTAAAGTTCCCTCTATGTACTATTTTTGCTGCACACTATAAATTTTGACATATTGAATTTTTATTTTTATTCACTTAAAGATATTTTCTAATTACCCATTGGATTTCCCTTTCAAACCATAAGTTAATTTGATACACATTGTTTAATTTCCAAATATTCACAGATATCCCAGATTTCTTATAAAAGTTAATTTATAATTTAATTCTGTTGTGTAGGTGAATATTCTGTGCATATTTTCAGTCCCTTAAAATATATTGAGATTTATTTTATAGCCTATTATAGGGTCTATGCTGGAGAAATTTTGATGGGCACTCAAAAAGAATATATATTCTTTTGTTTTGAAAAGAACTGTTACATGTAAGTTAGATCAGGTATTCTCTACACTAATTTTCTGTTTGATTATTCTATCACTTACTGAGAGAAGATTACTAAAATATTCAACTATTATTATTAAATTTTAAATGCCTTCTTTCAATTTTTTCTTCTTGTATTTCAGAGTATATGTATTCACATACATTTATAATTGTTATACCTTGCTGATTACCTTCTTTCAGTATTATGAATTGCACCCTTAGCCCTAGTAATAGTTCTTCTTTTAATGTATATTTTGTCTTATGTCAATATAATCATCTTTATTATGGTTACCATTTGCATGGTGTATCTTTTTCCATCTTTTAACTTTCAACCTGTTTGCATTATTGAATCAAAAGCATGTCATTTATAGACAATATATACTTGAACCTATTTTTAAAATCTGGTCTTACAACCTCTGCCTTTGGAATGAAGGGTTTGTTCATTCATATTTAATGTCATCATTGATATTTTTGGATTTACATTTGCCATTTTGTTGTTTGTCTCTATATGTCTCATATATGTTTTGTTCCTCCTATACTATCTTCTCCTCTCATTATATCTTCAAATATTTTTTCAGACATTTATTTTCCTCTCCTTTTGGGCCTCCCATTTCATGTTGGTTGATATGCTTTATGCTATCCTATAGGTCTTTACAGCTCTTTACTTTTCTTTAATCTTGTTTGTCTGTTCTTTGAATTGAATAATTTGGGGTTAATCATCAAATTTATTGATTCATTCTTTACTATCTTGCCACCTCAAATCTGCTGACAATCCCATCTAGTGAATTTTTTATGTTATGATACTTTTCAACACTATCTCCTTCCTTCCTTCCCCACTCCCTCCCTCCCTCCCTCCCTCCCTTCCTTCCTTCCTTCCTTCCTTCCTTCTGTTTTTAATTCTCTATCAAAGTTCCATATATATTGAGTAATGGTCATCATATTTTGCCATTAACTTTTGAACATAATTTTCTTTACGTATTTGAACATATTTTAACAGTTGCTTGGAAATAATTATAAATCCACCATGCTGGCCCACTCTGTTTCTACTGACTGCTTTGTTTCCTAAGGATGGATTTCACATTCTTGATTCTTTACAAAATTGTAATTTTTGCTTGAAAACTGGACATCATAGATTATACCTTTTTTAGCATCTCTGGATTCTATTTTTTAAATGTTTTTTAATTTTTAACTACTTTCCTGGATTAATCTGCAGAGTATTTCTTTCTTTTTTATTCTGCAATATGTGTCACTGATGTCTCTACACAGTTTCTACATTCTTATTTAAATTATTTAGCTTGATATCTGTGGCTGCTTAGCATAGTGGTTATACAATAATTTGGGCAAATGTAGTACTCAAATATCTTGAGTGCATAAGACTTCCACTCTCTCTTGATTGATTTGTAGGTGATTTGGGAAGACATTCAAAATTGTGGCAGTTCTTAAGTCTCTTTGGGCTTTATTTCTCACTGGGCTCTCTTGGGTCTCCTCTGAAGAGACACATATTTTTCCATAATCCATGTGATACAGTTTAGATATTTGTCCCCACCAAAATCTCATGTTGAAATGTAACTCCCAGTGTCAGAGGTGGGGCCTGGTAGGAGGTGACTGGATTACAGAAGTGGATTTCCCATGGGTGGTTTTGCATCATCTTCTTGGTGCTGTTGTCACAATAATGAGTGAATTCTCATGAGATCTAGTAGTTTAAAAGTGTGTGGCACCTCCCCTGACTCTTTTTCTGACTCTGTTCTCACCATGTGAAGTGCCTGCTTCCCCTTCACCTTCTACCATGATTGGAAGCTTCCTGAGGCCTCCCCAGAAGCAGATGCCAGCATTATGCTTCCCAAGCAGCCTGCAGAATGATAAGCCAATTAAACCTCTTTTCTTTATAATTTATCCAGTCTCAGCAATGCAAGAATGGCTTAATACACCATGTATTTACAGAGAGCTTATCTTAGCTTTTCTATGACTCTCTCATTTCTAAGGTCTCCCTTGTAAATTTCTGGCTCTCTCTGTGTGTGTGTGTGTGTGTGTGTGTGTGGCTGTCCTTCTGTTGGTAAAACTGCATTGCTTGATGACCAAATAGAGTGGAGTCAGGAGCAGCCCCAGTCAAAAAGGTTACAGACCCCTGGTGTTCTTACACGAAGTTCTAGCAATTTTCAAGAATAAATGCTTCTCAATTTATCATCTGTATTTGGTCAATTTCCAGAGTCTTAAAAGGGCTGCTTTTCAAAATTTTCTTCTGTTTTATATTTGCGTTTTGCAGAGAGGATTCACTGACCTCTTTATACCAACATAACTAGAAGTAGTACCATTAAAGTTGATTAATAAAATTGAATAAATGTTGCAGAGTGAATTTGAAATATAATAGGGCACATAATTGTCTCTTCAATACTAAGGGTGAATGACCAAAAGAAACCTCTTAGATAAGTTTAGCATGTTTAGAATTGTTCCACTTTCGATGGTAATGAAGGAATCAGCCTCTCAGCATCAGCAGGCTGCTGACCATTGGCAGATATCATGATGATAACATTAACCTGTCTTACAAGGACACTCTTCCCTGAGTCTCAATTTTCCCATCTGTAAAATGAGTGGGTCCTTTCAATTCTGAGAAGATCCATTTGTATACACAAAAGTCTTTTTATGCAGATTACCAGTGTTAAGATAATTATTTACAGATCATTATGTTCTAGATTTAGAGTGTCAGTGATAGAGGGAGTTATATAATATGTGGGATCCCAAAAAGCAAAGCTATTTGGGTTGAAAGCAAGGGATGTGACCAAACCATACTCACTTCACTACTTCCACATATGTCATAGTAGCCCATGAATCACCTTTAAGGAATCCCAGGGCACCAACAAACTCGATGTAATTATCTATGTAGAAAATATAACTTCCTCATGTCACAAGGGAGAAAAGTGAGGCTCAGGCAACTGACCCATTCACAGTTAAAGGACCTTATAGGTGAGTATTAATGTATGGATGGATTAATCTCTTCAACAGCATTGCTATTAAATACCACTGTGCTTATTCTCATAGGCAGAAACTGGCATACCTATCTCTGTAATGTTATGCCTTTTACCTTAGCTTATGCTAATCTGGGCCTCAAAATATTTTTTGAATTTATTAATTAAACAACATGAATCATACACAAAAACTAAAATACAGTTAATAAGAACCCATGCTATCATTCCCTACAATGTCTGACTTCTGCCCCATTTCATGTCAGCTTCATACAGGAGACTGCTTTAAGGTTCTGTGTCTTATACCTTTTCCTGTGTATACAGGGAATTATCTATTAATATTATTACCTTTTCTTGGAAAAAGAGAAGTAAAAAACATGCTGACTCTACATTTAAGATTGGACCATGGTAGATTTTTTTGATTCAAGATGTATCACACGTAAGAGATCATTTTATATGGGTTGGGTCCACAGGAACTGCCCAGATGAATGCTTTAATTTACTAAACTAGTTTCCTAAATAAGATTAAGTTATTAAGCTTGTTATGGTTTATCACCATTACTCTGGTTGAGCCTTACAGCAAACAGGTTATTGAGGATAAGCTGTTGATTCTGCTATAAAAGCCTTGGGGTGGTTGTATTGATCACAGCAGTCTATTTTTGATGGACTGGGTGAAGAAGGCTAGAGAAGAGGGGACGTATTTCCAGGTGAAATGGTGATTTGGTAGATTTTTACCTCTTAATACTATCATTAACCCTGGGAATGAAGCTATTTTGCACATAGTAAATTGCATACCCAGAATAACAGACTTAGAAGAGGCGGATACTATCATAATTTTCTACTTTTTCTACATAAATTTTAAGCAAAGACCAGTTTTCATTTAGTGTTTGGGCAATTTTGCTTCTCTATTTCTTCTTGATTCTCACTATGCAATGGCTTGTTGCCTATATCCTGATGGAAAGATGTACTCTCTTCTTAACCCCTCCCTAATTTCCTGTGTGGTTTCATGGAGGAACAGTTGAGCTCTAACCACTAAAACTAAGGTAAAATAGAATTAGGGTCAGCGGATTACTGCTCTGTTTTTTATAGAATGCTCAGGCAGAGAAATATGGATGGTTTAATGGCTTATGTTTGTTTATCCCTTCCTATTTATTTGAAGTCCTTTTGTATTCAATATCATTCTGTTCCTTCCATAAGCTATGTAAGAGAGGCAGTATTTTTACTATCCTCATTTTACAGATGGGAGAAGGGTGGTGCAGCAAGGTAATGTTAATGACCTTATAATCACACAGTTAATAAATGAATAATTGCCAAGTCAGGCATTAAGATGAGTTCTTTTGTCTGTAGTTCTCATGCCTTTTATACAATATCAAACCACATAGAAAACAGAGGCAAAGCAACGAGGTAGTAAGTCATTATTCAATAAAAATTAGGAGAGGTTACACATGCCTCCAGCCTGCTTGTATTACAACCCTATGGTTAAAATAATCAAAGTGCTTATTTACAAAAAAAAAAAAAAAAAAAAAAAAAAGCTAAACAAATGAGTGGGGCATGGTCTTAAAGGTAAGAATAAAGAATATGGACACAGCATATCTGGTGTCATTCCCCACAGTGGCTTACCCTGTAGTTGACATCCTCTAGGATAGTAGATGTGCCTACAGTGCATGCTGCTTGCCACAAGGTTTCCTTGATGCTACAGCCATAAAGGAATACATTCTTCTTTTGGGAGTGGCCATGGAAGTCACAGAAAACCTACAATAGCCCAACAAAGGAGAAAATAAAACCTGGTCAGGTCATTGGTTTCTTAAATCCACTTGAATCATATCTACTCATGTTCCATTGCTCAAATAAGGTTTAAAATGTCAACTTTCTCAGATGGATGCTGTTGAGTTAGCAGAACCAGCCATGTGGGGATCATTGGTGTCTTTGGCAAGAGTGGTATTGATTGTATTGATGGAGTTATCAGGGGAGAATGTAGACTGTAAGGGTCTTAGGCGTGAACAGAATATGAAGAAACACAAGTCATGTATAGCTCTTTTGATAAATTTACTTGTGACTGGGTAGGAGGCATGGGCAAACCTGGAAAAGAAAATAGGAACAAGGGCATTTTAAGATATCTATGAGCATTTTAAACAATTGGATGAGAACACATGGACATATAGAGGAGAAAAACATGTTGGGGCATTTCAGAGGGTGGAGAGTGGGAGGAGGGAGAGGATCAGGAAAAATAACTAACGGTTACTAGGCTACTAGGCTTAATATCTGGGTGAGAAAATAGTCTGTACAACAAAGCTCCATGACACAAGTTTACCTATGCAACAAATCTGTACTCATACCCCTGAACTTGAAGGTTAAAAAAAATTAAAATATAAATCAAAAGGAAAGATCCATCTAAAAGGAATTGGTGAAATATACTAAAACAGAAGCTAATCAATCACTCTAATTTTTCTCTAGGTTCCAACGTGGTAAAGAATGACCATCAAAATACAAAGGGCTTATCAAACAAAGGATTACTTTTCATTCATACTAGAGATCAGCTAAGACTCTGCTTTGTACGTTTTCTTCATTCTAGGATCCAGGCTAAAAAAGCCCTAATTTGAAACATGCTATTCTTGTGGTAGAGAAGAAAAATGGTCAAAGGTAGAATCAGGTAATGGCCATTAAAGCTTCTATTGAAGTGCAGCAAATATCATATCTGCTTACAGTACACTGATCAAAGAAAGTCACATAACCAATTTTATCAGTGGTATGGGAAAGTACATTCCTCTTACAGGGAGGTTCTGCAAATCATAAGACAAGTGCAGTGATGCAAAATCTTATTATAAGGAGAGATGCTAATAATGGAGAAAAATAATAAAATCTAAAAAATGACCACAACTTTTTTTTTATTCTTGTATGCATGACCGTTTGCAATAGACTATGTTCCATCTTCATCAATAGGTGAAGTACATTTTCTTCACCTCTTGAATATGTGCTTAGCCATTGACATGGTTTGGCTGTGTTGCCACCCAGATCTCACATTGAATTATAATAATTTCCACATGTCAAGAGCAGGTCCAGGTGGAGGCAATTAAATCACGGGGGCAGGTCTTTCCCATGCTGTTCTCCTGATAGTGAATAAGTATCATAAGACCTGATAGTTTTATAAAGGGGAATTCCCCTGTATTCGCTGTCTTGCCTGCTGCCATGTAAGATGTGACCTTGCCCCTCATTTGCCCTCCACCACAAATATGAGGCCTCTCCAGCCAGGTGGAACTGTGAGCCAATTAAACCTCTTTCCTTTATAAACTCCTAATCTCACATATGTCTTTATTAGCAGCATAAGAACAGACTAATACAGCCATGTAGCACCTTTTGGTCAATAACAGTGAGCAAATATGCAAGCTGAGGCATAGTAAGGGGTTTGCTATCTTGCTGTTCCCAGGAACCTTGCATCAACAGTCATGTGAGTAAACATACACTGGGCTGCTGGATGATGAGAATCTGCAAAGTCATCCCGATTGACCCAGCTGACATGTCAAGCCAACCACCAGATATGTGAATGAATTTATCTTAGACCATCTAGCCCTAGCCAACTTGGCTCAGAGCAGAGGAATCATAATGCATAGCTTTTGTTTAAGCCACTAAGTTTTGCTGTGGTTTGTTATACAACAAAAGCTAAGCATTAGAATAATCTCTTCTCCTAGTCTAAATATTTGTTTCCCTCCCTTCCACATACAAAATATACTTACCTATTCCCCAAGGAAGATACCCCTAAAGAGCCCATTCCATCACAGTATCAATCTCAGCCCAAATTCCGTTATAGTTTCTATATCCTGTGCATGCCTTCTCCTTATCTATGAACAAAAAGGCAAGTCATCAGTTTTCTGTTCATCTACCTACAATGGTTGAATAAGGAAATAATATCCCCAGTAACACTCATGTTTCAAAGGTGATGAATAAGATGGGTATAGCAGTCACTGGTTCATAACAATTCTGTAATGCTCTCATCCAGGCATTGTGAAATGCCTGCATCCTTTGGGTAGGGCTAGTTGGTTGATTAGACCCTGGTTCTGCTCCCTGTCAGTAGCTGTAGAGTATTATTTTTTCTACAAATATTTACTCTTTCCTTGGGAGGTACTTATTTTTCCTGTATCTTTCTTGGCCATGCATGAAAAGGGCATTGGACAATATGACCCACTTGAAGGCAAAACTGCTAACTGCTCCAATTCCTGATGTAGAAGTTTGGGGTCCAAAGATCATTTTGGTCTCAAAAAATCACAGTCTCTTTGAATCAAAACATTAAAAGATTGGAAATGAAACACATGACAGTAAAAGAAAATATTTTTCTTTTTTTCTTGACTTTAATTTCTCTAAAAGAAAACTGACAGTCTAAAAAAATAGTAGCAATACAGTGCATGTTTATAGCATATATAAAAGTAAATGTATCGGGCCGGGCGCGGTGGCTCAAGCCTGTAATCCCAGCACTTTGGGAGGCTGAGACGGGTGGATCACGAGGTCAGGAGATCGAGACCATCCTGGCTAACACGTGAAACCCTGTCTCTACTAAAAAAAAAAAATACAAAAAATTAGCCAGGCGAGGTGGCGGGCACCTGCAGTCCCAGCTACTCGGGAGGCTGAGGCAGGAGAATGGTGTAAACCCGGGAGGCGGAGCTTGCAGTGAGCAGAGATCCGGCCACTGCACTCCAGCCTGGGTGAAAGAGCGAGACTCTGTCTCAAAAAAAAAAAAAAAAAAGTAAAAATTAAATGTATCACAATCATATTATAAAATGTGAGAAAAATAAATGGTCATATACTGTTATAAAGTCCTTGTAGTAGAGATGAAGCAGTATGTTATCTCAAGGTAGACTCTAATTAATTAAAGATAGATACTGTAAACAATAGGGCAAATGCTAAATTACTTTTAAGGGGTATAAATAATAATTCAAATGTGGACATATATTGGGATCATAAAAATGCTCAATGAATAAAAGAGAAAGCAGAAAAGATAGGAACCTCTAAGAACACAAGAAAAAATAGAAAACAGCAAAATGGTAAATTTCAACCCAAACATATCAATAATCATACTTATTGTAAATGGTCAAAACACACTAATTAAAAGGTAAAGAGTATCAGATTGGATAAATAAGAAAGATCAAATATATTCTGTCCACACGAAGTTCATTTTAAGACACAGGTTGAAAGTAAAAGGATGTAAAATATACTATGCAAATACAAAACAAAAGAATACTAGAGTAGCTATATTAATTATCAGATAAAATAGACATCAGAACAAGAAGAATTATCTGGGATAAAAAGAGATACGATGGTTGATATGTCCCTCCTGTCTTTGGTGGTTAAGTGTTACCACTTGGCCTCTGTACTCTGGGATTGTATAATCTCCATGAAATCAAAGACCCCCATCTCGCCGGGCACAGTGGCTCACTCCTGTAAATCCTAGCACTTTGGGAAGCCCAGCCAGGTGGATCACCTGAGGTGGATCATTTTGAGACCAGCCCAGCCAACATGGTGAAAACCCATCTCTACTAAAAATACAAACAATTGGCCAGGCGTGGTGGCAGGTGTCTGTAATCCCAGCTACTCAGGAGGCTGAGGCAGGAGAATCACTTGAACCTGGGAGGTGGAGGTTGCAGTGAGCCGAGATCGTGCCATTGCACTCCAGCCTGGGTAAAAAGAGCAAAACTCTGTCTCAAAAAAAAAAAAAAAAAAATCTAAATGGTGACATTCCCTACAAACCTGGCTTTCAAAGGAGAACAACTACAGAGTTTGTCAAGGATGAAGACACTAATGTATTTCTCATTGCTTCATGGAGGGAGTGTCTTCTGAGCCCTCTCACAGACAGGATAAACTCAGTATACATTTCTATCTCCTAGAGACTTTGCATACTCTCCCCTACATTATGCCAGCAAAGCTCTGGAATCTTGACCTTACTAAATGTAGACTATTGTTGAGCACAACATTCATTCAACCAACCAATTAAGCTGTTAGATCCATTTCCGGCTGCTCAAGCTAACAAATTAAATTTAGAATCTATAGATTGTATACTCATGTCAATGAAGTCAGCCAAATCTAGTGAATGTCTGCCCTTATTAGAATACTCCTACACATGTTGCCCAGGTTTCTAATGACATATATTATCAAATCTTGTAATTCTTTTGTGTGCAAGCTATTTCTTTTTGGGTAACAGCATGTACTTATCTTCTAAGATCATGCCGATACTTGGCTCTAGTTAGGAGATCAGGAGGCAACATGAGGTAGTTGTTGTGGGTCTTGAAAAAAATGGGCTCCCTCTCTAGAGGCATCTGTTCCAGGTGATGTTATTACGGAATTTTCCAGCAGGGGAAAGCTAGTCTCCTCAGTTGCTAGTGCTATTGATATGTGGAGGCCTGCATGATGTCCTATTCTACACTTTAGAGCAGTGGGTCTCTCTCTCTCTCTTTCTTTTTTTTTTCTTTTGAGACATAGTCTAACTCTTCCACCCAAGCTGAGAGTGCAGTGGTGCAATCATGGCCCACTGCAACCTTCGAAATCCTGGGCTCAAGTTATCCTCCTGCCTTAGCCTCCCAAGTAGCTAGGCCTACAGGCCAGCGACACCATACCTGACTAATTTTTAAAATATTTTTGTAGAGACAGGATCTTCCTATATTGCCCAGGATGGGTCTCAAATATTAATATACATCAGAATAACCTGGAGGTATTGTTAAAGCAGACTGCTGAGCCACATGCTGGCAAATCTGTGATTCAAGTATGTCTGGGTAGAGCCCAAAAATTTGCATTTCTATCAAGTTTCCAGGTGATGCTGATGCCCGGGTCCCAGGACCTTACTTTGAAAGCCTCTAGTCGAAAGGAACAAATAAAATAATTGTTTGAGGTTTAATCCTCTACGATCATTAATTTTCCACCAACTTTTAACTCTTACATCTCAGTTTCTCTCTGTGAATAAACACTCACCATTCTTATGAAAAGTGTGCAAACAAATTAAAACTCTGTCTTAGCAACAGATTTCTCAATAAAGCCAGAAGCTATGCCTCCTTGGTGACAGGATTCCTTAAATGCTAAATTCAACTGGAGAAAATAGCTTTTCTTCCTCCCTGATCCTTATAGACTCTGAAAGAGGAAGTAAATGACAAATTATAGAGCTATTCACCTGCAGGAATAAACACAGTTAAGCCCTGTGAGTTCTAGTAGCCACAGAAGATTCAGAGTGAAGGAGAAAGAGACATTGTTCTGCTTGTTGCTCAAATGATATCCCTAAAAATAAATGCCTGTTAATTCTAAGAAACATGTGTTTCTCCAAATTGCAGGGCGCAATTACAAGGCAATTATCAAGTTATTTAAGTTGAGGAAGCTTTTTCTTTTCTATCATAAGATTTCATACTTAAACTTCTTTTCAGCAAAATTCTTTAACAGGTAAGCAGAAACTGTTTCCAATACAATATTTATGGATTAATAAATAGCTCTATTTATTTTTTTTAAGACAGAGTCTCACTCAGACTGGAGTGTAATGACCCAATCTCAGCTCACTGCAACCTCCGCCTCCCAGGTTCAAGCGATTCTCATGGCTCAGCCTCCTGAGTAGCCGGGACTACAGGCGGCTGCCACCATGCTCAGCTAATTTTTTGTATTTTAAGTAGAGACAGGGTTTTGCCATGTTGCTCAGGCTGGTCTCAAACTCCTGAGCTCAGTCTTCCCGCCTCAGCCTCCCAAAGTGCTAGGATTACAAGCGTGAGTCACTGCCCCCAGTCTCAATAGTCCTATCTTGTTATTGATCAATTGATTCAACAAATGTTTACTGGGTACCTGCTATGTAACAGGAGAAGTTAAAATTTTAATATAGCACAGCACTGTTCTCCATAACAATAATAATAGCAACAATAGTTAATTTATTGAAGACTCTAAATAGCATGCTAAAAACTTAATCTAGATTATCCCATGATGAAGTAGGTGCTATTATTATGCCCATTTTGCAGCCGAGAACACTGAATTCCAGATAAAATAAGTAATTTGCCCAAGTTTGTATTGTTATCATGTGAATAAATATTGGAGCCCCAGTTTGCCCTAACCCAGAGGCAACGTTTTAAAACACTTTTCATTTCCATATTACCTCGTCTAGAAGCTGATTTGCTTATATTATACCACAAGCCAATAGGTCATTGTATTACCATGAGAGAAGAGCTGAAGTAGAGATAAGCAGTGTTCTCTGGGAACCCAATAAGAACAGTTGCACACTTCTAGCGGGCAACATTCACATTGCACTCCAAGGGAGCAGCACCTTGGAAGTGTGCTATGTGATGCTTCTGGGATTCTCAAGGGAGGTTATACATAAGATGAACCTTACTGAGTGAGAACTATCCAAGCAAATGACAAAACAGTGAGAAGGATCCATGGATCTGAGGTATTACAATAATTAGGAATAAGAGGGGAGAGTGAAAGGAGAATAAATTAGGTATCTACAGCAGTGGGCTGTGGTCAGATCATTAATGCACTTGTACAACATTCTAGGATGTTGAGACATTTTCTTGAAA
Organism: Colobus angolensis palliatus; assembly: GCF_000951035.1. Lineage (NCBI taxonomy): Eukaryota > Metazoa > Chordata > Mammalia > Primates > Cercopithecidae > Colobus > Colobus angolensis. The sequence goes on along the minus strand of NW_012118733.1, from coordinate 1,386,676 downwards.
GTGGTGAAGGAGGCTTTAAACTATTTAAGCAAGAAGGAGCAAGATGATCAGATCATTAGAACAGAAGTGTTAAGATGGGAGGGACTGAGACAAGGCAAGTGAGATGAGAAGGGCCTAGCTTAAGGCACCAGACATAAGTCTATAAAGAAAAGAAGTTTTGTGAGAGTAAAGAAGTCAAATCTACAGGAGTTGGAGACTAAATGGATTTAGACGCTAAGAGCGGAAGAGGTTAGGAATAACTCCAGATTTCCAGATTAAGTAAATAGGCAATGATTGTGCTTTTCCCCAAAGGCAAGCAACATAGGAAGAAATGCAGAATTGAAGACTTGGTATAGTTTCATCTAGTTTCCTTTGAGCTGGAGTGTTTAGTTTTGAACTTTTGGCCTTTGGCTAAACTAATTCCCCTCTCTGTGTCTCAGTTTCTTCATCAGGAAAGTATATGGTATGGATTGGATTATGCATCTCCCTAGGACCTTTTCCAATGCATTCTTGTCTGAGCTAAATTACAAGGTTAATTTACTTAATGCAAACATGAGTTCCATGATTTCTTGCTCAGCAAAGAAGTTGATGAGGACCAGATTGCCATGCTCCTCACATGCATTCCTCATCTCTTTCTTCCTTGATCCCATTCTGGTTCCTCTACAAGTTAATAGGTCCCCCTTGTTCAAGAGGTTACCCTCTCCCTCTCAAACACCTCTGCCTTAGCCATTCCCCTTTTCCCCAGGGCTCACCTATTCCTGATTGTGTTTACTGCTCTGCTTTGCCAATGTAAGCTGCTGTGTTTTCCATTCCTGACATCTGGGTCTCATTCCTACTTCCCTGTATCAAGACATTTGCATTATTTATACCATTGCCACAGGAAAATGAAGGCAAGGCTGAAGCCTAGAGGAGATATATTCTGGAGAATATGATGGAAACCCAAAACAGCAATGTGTCCAATTAAACCAATTGAGGCTCACTAAAGCCCTGGAGGTTCCAGCCCGTGCACAATATTGTGCAGATGGCATTCAGCCCAAGTTCCTAAATGGAGTTAACATCTCTATGAGGGAAATGATATTGGTGACATGTTTAGCTACCTTCCAAGAGGCCAATTTGCAAGACCACATTTCCCAGTCTTATTATTGATAGCCACACTCTCTTCTTAGTAAGGGCTTCATCTGAGTCATCAGCAACATCCAGGCCTAGCTGAGGTTAACCACAGTAGTCACGTGCAGAATTTATTCCTACAACCACCTGAAAGGGGATTTTATGCTCTGTTTCCTTTCCCAAAGTGAAAGACTCAGACTTTCACTTAAATTGGGCCATTGTGGGCCAAAGTTTCTATATGACCTTAGAAAAGCAGTCTTTACTAATAGGTCAGTCTTGGCCCCCTCCAAAGATCACTTAGGGGAGAAAAATTTCCCATTAAACTCAACAGAATGTATCAATAACCAACTGCTCATGAGACTGCCCAGAGTGGGACCCTTTACACTGGGGAAGGATTTTGGCCATCTCATCTCAGTATCATGTATTATAATGTTCTTCTTTCCAAAATACTTCAGTTACATTGAAAGAGCTCCTGTAAATCAACCCAAAAACACACAACCTAATACGTGACTTTGTTTTGCATCTAATGCCCTTCTGATAAGTCATGATTTTAATGTCTATTATTTATTTGAATGCCAGATATGTGCCAGTCACCATGCTGAGATTTTACACTCCTCTATAATCAGTATAAGAAGTCCTAAAAGGAGGATGTGATCCAAATATAGAGATGAGGTTCAATTTCTTCTAAAGCTAAAGGAGGTTAAGCAACTTGCCTGTGGCTACCCATTAAAAAGTGATGTGTGATATCTTAAACTCTAATCAGCATGGTTCTAAAAGTTTTCCAAATAAAACATTTTAAGGCATTTGATGGATCAGTGATGAAGAACAATATAACAAAACTCTCAATTAGTGTATTTGAAAGTCAGTGGTCTTGCTTTTGCGTTTTTCCACTCTCTATCTCTGGCCAGCCCTCCCTCCATGAGCGGTAAGCCTATTGCCCTGAGAAGGCACTTATGTAGTGAGTTCCTGGCAGATTCCTCAGGAGTTAAATCTGTTCCCTTTCCCCAGTTTCAGACATTGAAGGGAGAGAAGCAGCACTCTGGATGTCACCTTTCTATACAATCCCTGCAACCTATCAGCCTGAGAGGCCTTTGCCATCTGTCTCTCTCAGTTGCAGGTATTGAAGTTCTCGAGGCAAAAGCCTTAATCTATTTGGTGTACCAAGCTCAATCAGAGCAGATGGTTATTGGGACCTCTGTCTTCACCATAATGCGGGATTCAGACTAGTCTTTTTGACCTATAACAGGGCTTCTATGTTGTCTAGGTAAACCCTTGGAGTAGTCTGGGGACTGAATACTGACCTAGCACCACGCCTACTCAGTCCTGGTTCGCCTTGGTTTTTGCCTCTATTTCTGATTCGCTTTCCTAACTGAGAACTGTTGATTGCCTTGACCCCAAAGGATGGACCGTGCTTTGCTCTGGGCAACCCTCACTGTCTGGGATGAGAACTTTAAGTCCTATGTCCAATGCCCTTGGCCATGATCACTGCTACCTTGCTGTGTTTACCAGATTAGTTTTCCTCAGACATGCACAAGTCTCTTCCGTGTCTTCATTGGAAGCCTCTGTTTTCACTTCTGGCCTTCACAGAGAGCAGCCTAATGGCAAAGCTAGTCCTTCTGGCCCTGTCTCCATGTGTTTCTTGCTTTCCCCCATTTCCATCAGCTCTGGGCAGAGGTACCTTCACAAAGGCTGATGAGGAACATGATCCAAGCGGTTACCCTCCTATTTTCCCCTCCCCTCCATCTCCTCACTTCATTCCATCCCACAACAAATAAAACATAAGAAATTTGTTTAGACTTCTTTGAAAATCCTGACTTGTCCTTCCTCTAAGAATATCACAGATTTTTGGCCAGGCACAGTGACTCACGCCTGTAACCCCAGCACTTTGGGAGGCCAAGGCGGGCAGATCATGAGGTCAAGAGATAGAGACCATCCTGGCCAACATGGTGAAACCCCGTTTCTACTAAAAATACAAAAATTAGCTGGGTCCACGTGGTGGTGTGCGCCTGTAGTCCCAGCTACTCAGGAAGCTGAGGCAGGAGAATTGCTTGAACCTGGGAGGCAGAGGTTGCAGTGAACTGAGATCGCACCACTGCACTCCAGCCAAGTGACAGAGCAAGACTTCATCGCAAAAAAAAAAAAAAAAAAAAAAGAATATCCCAGATTTTCAGCTCTTGTGTTACACAGAAACTACATTGAAGACACTGTTGAGAGCAAGAGAAAAAATGCCCTTTGCTTTTTACTAAAATTTATCAAGAAACGGAAGCAATTAAATGTAAATTATTTGTATCAGTAAAAATATACACAAAACTTGGTTTCTGGTATGGTAAAGAAGACTTATTTAATCTTTATTCTGATAGCATTGGAACAATTCCAAATAAAAGAATATGGAATGAAACTGAAATATTTTTAATTCAGGACCTTTATGGGTATTCTGTCCCTCTTCCTGACTATGGAACAGGAGTGTTTGTTCTTTTCCTACCATATCCTCAAATGCAAAAAAACAAAAACAAAAAAGGGAAATTCTAGATGTGGTATCTTAACATGAGTCATGAAAATAAGCAAAAATAACACTTGTTCTTCTGCTACTGCTAAGGAATGAAGTGGAAATAAAACAAACCATCTGTATAAAATATCTTGAGGCCCTTGGCGGCAAGGGTTATAGAAATTAATATGCCATCCTTATTTTCCTCCCCTTTCATGCTTCTTTTAAAAGAAGCTGATTAACCCAAAACATATGCCAGAGGGACAAAATAAAACAAGAAAAATCATTTAAGTAGCTAAAAATTCTATTCCAATGGGCCCCAGAGAAAGACAAAAGCAAAATATGCCCACCCTGTCCTCTGGCAGAATGCAGCCCAGTTTGTGTGAGTTATAAACAGAAATCAATGTGCTCTTCAAAGAGCACTGAAATCCCTTTACCAAAATGCACTCACATAGTGAGAGCCAAGAGGATAGGAATCGATCCCACTCCTAATTCCAAAGCCCCAATTACTTGAAGAGCACAGGGGCCAGGCCAGCTGCAATATGGCAGCTCAATAGATGCTGTCCACCTGCCTCCCCAGGAGCTTGCTGTAGTAGCCTAAGAGCTTTCTTCCACTTCCAAGGATGTCCCTGACTGTCCTCATGTGCCCCCTTGGCCATGAGCCTCTTGGCTTTTCGGGGGAGCTCCACAAAGTGGAATTGGTTCAATGCCTTCTGCTAGCTGATTGTAGAGCTTCTCTGTATCTTTGAGCTTCTTTGCTTATATGTCTTCTCCCTGGCTGGATTTTTCTGACCTCTAAACAGATCTTCCTCTACAACTTTTCTGCTCTGTCCTGGGAAAACTGCTTTCCTTGACTCACATGTCTGTATGCTAGTCAGCTTCATTTAGGGGAGCCCCCTTTGTCTCCTCATTGCATCTTAAATCTCTGTGACTTTGCTTTATTTTTAGTTTTCTATATTTAGATAAATGTGTACCTAGAGTGAAGAACACAGATCCTGAATATATAGTTCAATGAGTTTTTGTGTAACCAGCTCTGATCCTGATATTGAACATCTCCACTAACCTATAAAGTTCTCTCCCAGCCCCTATTATTCAATGCTCTTCCTCAGAGGCAACCACTGTTCAATTTATGTCCTCTTAAATTACTTTTACTGATCTTATACTTTACATAAATAGACGCTTAGAGTATAGAGTATGTAGTCTTTAGTGTCTAGCTTCTTTCACTCAATATAATGTTTATGAGATCCACCCATGTTATTGACTATATCATAGTTCATTTTTTTTGGTTTGGTTCTGATTTTGGTTACTGAATGATATTCCAATGTATAAATATACGAAACTTTGCTGTGTCTGTATCTAACATCTGGACTCTCTAACAAACAAAAGAGACAGAAAACCTGGGTTAAAGAAAATGGGGTCAGGTAGCGTGATGCTTCCAGCTTTGTTCTTTTGACTTAGGATTGTCTTGGCAATGCAGGGTCTTTTTTCATTCCATATGAAGTTTAAAGTACTTTATTCCAATTCTGTGAAGAAAGTCATTGGTAGCTTGATGGGAATGGCATTGAATCTATAAATTACCTTGGGCAGTATGGCCATTTGTACAATATTGATTCATCCTATATATGAGCATGGAATGTTCTTCCATTTGTTTGTGTCCTCTTTGATTTCACTGAGCAGTGGTTTGTAGTTCTCCTTTACATCTCTTGTAATTTGGATTCTTAGGTATTTTATTCTCTTTGAAGCAATTGTGAATGGAAGTTCATTCATGATTTGGCTCTCTGTTTGTTACTGGTGTATAAGAATGCTTGTGATTTTTGCAC
>NW_012118733.1:1376576-1378338 GCF_000951035.1 Colobus angolensis palliatus | reverse complement strand
TGGAGTCACAAGAAGGTCTGTGTGATATCAAATGAATCTCTGAGACCCATCAAATGAGAAGCTTCCTTTCCTTTGCCCTGTGTAGTAGCCCCAAGCACAGAAAACTCCCGGACTTTCAATTTCACAAGGCAGAAACCCCAAGAGATCATAGGCCTACAGATTCTTTGAGGAAAGAATATTTCTCGGCCTTACTAGAATAAAATCCAAGGGAAACTCTTCTTCATGCAAGTCCAGCTCAAATGGTACTTCTACTCTCTGGCTTTTCCATAACCCTGAGAGAAAATGACTCAACCCTTCATCTAGGTTCCTATAACAGCTCACATGGGCCTTTGTTACAGTACTTACTATTTTCTACCACTCCAGTTTCCCTGTAGACCTGACTCTACTTTCTACCAAAGTAAAATGTGGGTTCCTCAAAGAAAAAGACAATCTTAAATAAAAAAAATTATTTGTATACCTGACACCTAGCACCATAATTATACATGTATGATGTAAGTGAATGAAGAAATGAATGACTGCCTACATTGGGTGGATGAGTGGGTGGATGGATAAGTGCTTGGATGGATGGATGGATGGATGGATGGATGATGGATGACTAGGTGAGTGGGTGGACAGATATATGGATGAGTGGAGGAATTACACAATATGTGAATATTGCCATATTCACTATAAACTGAATTACTTGTCTGGTACTTAGCAATGCTCAGCACTCTGAGGGTATTGCTTTTTCTCATAGCACCACATTCTTCTTGGTCCTGGGAGTTCATATTAATCCACTCACCAATAGGCAAATGGCTGAATAGTATATAGAACAGGTGGAACTTCCTAGCCACCATAAAGTGGCTTCCCAGTGCTTCAGAAAACATTTTCATAAGAGCCAGAAGTTGGGCAGAGTCACAGTTAATCTCATCGCAGTGGAAATCTTACCAGCACAGGACAGGCCTGAGTGCTGAGTGAGCGGCAGTGCTTCTGCTGCCAGCAGGAAACTCATTAAATGTAGCCTCCTAGGTAACTAAAAGGTGATGTTGAGCCCATTAGAGAGCTTTGTAACACTGTGAACAGCACTTAGTGCTCAGCTGTTTCTCACCAACCTCTCAGATGGTCCCAGCAGGAAGCACGTCTGTGGCTGTCATGTTTATAGCTAATTAATGTTTATTTATATTTTTAAACAAGCCTTTCACCTGTCATGCTTTAAAATAAATGTTCTGCTCTTCAATTAGAGGTTGTCAGAGCAGAGAGGAATTCTGTTTTGTTGTGGATTGAATGTGTGTGTGTTTAAATGTGTATTATATAGGGAGTTCTTCCTTTTAAGTCTCATTCTCTGTCTCTCCTCTTAGAAGCTAAAGCTTTCTACTCAGAGAAACATACTTTTTTCAGATTTTGACTGGCTATGCAGGCCATGTGCTTGCTTCCAGAGGGTAGACTGCAGAGATTATGGTGCCTTCTAAGATTAGAGGAGGGAGAAGGTCAGAATGAAAATATTGTACATTTTTAGCAGTGTAGACCCAGTATTCTTGTTTTTAACTTTGTAATTTCTTTTTTTTATTATTATTATACTTTAAGTTCTAGGGTACATTGCACAACATGCAAGTTTGTTACATATGCATACTTGTCCCACGTTGGTGTGCTGCACCCATCAACTCGTCAGCACCCATCAACTCATCATTTACATCAGGTGTAACTCCCAATGCCATCCCTCCACCCCCCCTCCTCCACATAATAGGCCTGGGTGTGTGATGTTCCCCTTCCAGAGTCCAAGTGA
>NW_012118733.1:1256054-1372722 GCF_000951035.1 Colobus angolensis palliatus | reverse complement strand
GAATGTTGAATATTGGCCCCCACTCTCTTCTGGCTTGGAGAGTTTCTGCCGAGAGATCTGCTGTTAGTCTGATGGGCTTCTCTTTGTGTGTAACCCGACCTTTCTCTCCGGCTGCCCTTAACATTTTTTCCTTCATTTCAACTTTGGTTAATCTGACAATTATGTGTCTTAGAGTTGCTCTTCTCAAGGAGTATCTTTGTGGCATTCTCTGTATTTCCTGAATTTGAATGTTGGCCTGTCTTACTAGGTTGGGGAAGTTCTCCTGGATGATATCCTGAAGCGTGTTTTCCAACTTGGTTCCATTTTCCCCTCACTTTCAGGCACACCAGTCAGACGTAGATTTGGTCTTTTCACAGAATCCCATATTTCTTGGAGGCTTTGTTCATTTATTTTTCCTTTTTTTCTCTAGACTTCTCTTCTCACTTCATTTCATTCATTCAATCTTCAATTATTGATATTCTTTCTTCCAGTTGATCGAGTCAGTTACTGAAGCTTGTGAATTTGTCACATATTTCTCGTGTCATGGTTTTTATCTCTGTCAGTTTGTTTAGGGACTTCTCTGCATTGATTATTCTAGTTATCCATTCTTCCATTCTTTTTTCAAGATTTTTAGTTTCTTTGCGCTGGGTATGTAGTTCCTCCTTTAGCTTTGAGAAGTTTGATCGACTGAAGCTTTCTTCTCTCAACTCGTCAAAGTCATTCTCCGTCCAGCTTTTATCCACTGCTGGTGATGAACTGTGTTCCTTTGAAGAGGGAGATGCACTCTGATTTTTTGAATTTTTTGAATTTTCAGCTTTTCTGCCCTGCTTTTTCACCATCTTTGCAGTTTTATCTGCCTTTGGTCTTTGATGCTGGTGACATACTGATGGGGTTTTGGTGTGGGTGTCCTTTCTGTTTGTTAGTTTTCCTTCTAACAGTCAGGACCCTCAGCTGTAGGTCTGTTGGAGATTGCTTGAGGTCCACTCCAGACCCTGTTTGCCTAGGTATCAGCAGCGGAGGCTGCAGAAGATAGAACGTTTCTGTACAGTGAGTGCTGCTGTCTGATTCTTGCTCTGGAAGCTTCGTCTCGGGGTGTAGCCCGCCATGTGAGGTGTGAGGTGTTGGTCTGCACCTAGTGGGGGATGTCCCCCAGTTAGGCTACTCAGGGGTCAGGGACCCACTTGAGCAGGCAGACTGTCCGTTCTCAGATTTCAGCCTCCATGCTGGGAGATCCACTGCTCTCTTCAAAGGTGTCAGACAGGGTCATTAACACCTGCAGAGGTTTCTGCTGCTTTTTTTTTTTGCTATGCCCTGTCCCAAGAGGTGGAGTCTACAGAGACAGGCAGGCCTCCTGGAGCTGTGGTGGGCTCCACCCAGTTTGAGCTTCTTGGAGGCTTTGTTTACCTACTTAAGTCTCAACAATGGTAGGTGCCCCTCCCCCAGCCTCACTGCTGCCTTGCAGTTAGATCTCAGACTGCTGTGCTAGCAATGAGGGAGGCTCTGTGGACGTGGGACCCTCCCAGCCAGATGTGGGATATAATCTCCTGGTGTGCCATTTGCTAAGACCCTTGGTAAAGTGCAGTATTAGGGTGGGAGTTATCTGATTTTCCAGGTGTCGTGTGTCTCAGTTTCTAAAGGGATTCCCTTCCCCCTTGCACTTCCCAGGTGAGGCGATGCCTGGTCCTGCTTCAGCTCTCGCTGGTCAGGCTGCACCAGCTGACCAGCACTGATTGTCTGGCACTCCCCAGTGAGATGAACCTGGTACCTCAGTTGAAAATGCAGAAATCACCCGTCTTCTGTGTCGCTCATGCTGGGAGCTAGAGGCTGGAGCTGTTCCTATTCAGCCATCTTGCTTGCACCCCCTGGAACTTTGTAATTTCAATAGGTTTAGTAGTTTTTGGTTACATGGATGTATTCTATAGTGGTGAAGTCCCCTTTAAGTGTACCTATTGCCTGAATAGTGTACATTGTACCCAAAAGGCAATTTTTCATTTCACTCCTCTCCCACCAACCCCCTTCTGTTTCTCCAGTGTCCATGACACCAGTCTGTATGTCTTTGCATCCCCATAGCTTATCCCACTTAATGAGAACCTGTGGTATTTCATTCCTGGGTTACTTCACTTAGGATAATGGCCTCCAGTTCCATTCAAGTTGCTGCAAAAGATATTAATTCATTCTTTTTTACAGTTGAGTAGTATTCCATGGTATATGTATATATGTTGTGTGTATATTATATATATATATATTTATACACAGACACACACATATGTGTATGTGCGTATTTATATGTGCCACATTTTTTTTTTTTTTTTTTTTCTTTTTTTTGAGATCGAGTCTCGCTCTGTCACCCAGGCTGGAGTGCAGTGGTATGATCTCGGCTCACAGAAAGCCCTGCTTCCCAGGTTCACACCATTCTCCAGCCTCAGCCTCCAGAGTAGCTGGGACTAAAGGCGCCCGCCACCACGCCCAGCTAATTTTTTGTATTTTTAGTAGAGACAGGGTTTCACTTTGTTCGCCGGGATGGTCTCAATCTCCTGACCTTGTGATTCACCCGCCTCAGCCTCCCAAAGTGCTGGGATTACAGGCTTGAGCCACCGCACCTGGCATATGCCATATTTTCTTTATCTACTCATTAGTTGATGGGGACTTAGGTTGATTTCATATCTTTGTGCAATTATGAATTATGCTGTAATAAGCCTACATGTGCAGGTATCTTTTTAATATAATAACTTTTTTATTCTGTTGAACAGAATCCCAGTAGTGGGATTGCTGGATCAAATGGTAGATCTCCTTTTAGTTCTTTAAAAAAATCACCATACTGTTTTTCACAGAGGTTGTATTAATTTACATTCCCACTGGTAGTGTATAAGCATTCTTTTTTCCCTGCATCCATGCCTACATCTGTTGTTTTTTGACCTTTTAAAAATGGCCATTCTTACTGGGGTAAGGTGGCATCTCATTGCAGTTTTAATTTACATATGCCTAATAATTAGTGATGTTGACCATTTTTTCATGTTTCTTGGTCACTCATATATCTTCTTTTGAGAAATATCTGTTCATGTCATTTGCCCACATTTTAATAACATTATTTCTTTTTTGTTTTGCTGATTTGTTTGAGTTCCTTGTAGATTTTGGATATTAGTCTTTTGTCAGATGCATAGTTTGCAAATATTTTTTTCCATTCTGTAGGTTGTCTGTTTACTCTGTTATTTCTTCTGTCATGCAAAAGGTACTTAGTTTAATTAGGTCCCATTTATTTATGTTTCTTTCTGTTGTATTTGCTTTTGGAGTCTTCGCCATAAATTATTTGCCTATGCCTATATCCAGTGGAGTTTTTCTTATGTTTTCTGTGAGAATTTTTACAGACTCAGATCTTAGATTTAAGTCTTTAATTCATCTGAGTTAATTTTTGTATATGGTGAGAGATAGGGATCCAACTTCATTCTTCTACATGTGGCTATCCAATTTTCCCAGCATCATTTACTGAATACATATTTTTTTTCTACTTGGTCGAAGATCAGTTGATTGTAAGTGATTGGCTTTATTTCTGGGTTCTCTATTCTGTTCCATTGGTCTATGTGCCTACTTTCATACCAGTGCCATGGTGATTTGGTAACTATAGACTGGTAATATAACTTGAAATCCAGTCATGTGATGCCTCCAGATTGTTCTTTTTGCTAAGGATTGCTTCAGCTATTTTTTGGTTCCATATAAATTTTAGGATTGTTTTTCCTAATTCTGTGAAAAATGATGTTAGTATTTTGATAGGAATTGCATTAAATCTGTAGATCGCTTTGGACAATATGATGATTTTCAAAATATTGATTCTTCCTATCCATGAGCATGGGATATTTTTCCATTTGTCTGTGTCATCTCTGATTTCTTTCATTAGTGTGTTGTGGTTCTTGTTGTAGTGATCTTTTACCTCCTTTGTTTAATATATTCCTAGGTACTTTATTTTTTGTAGCTATTGTTAATAAAACTGAGTTCTTGATTTTATTCTCAGCTGGCATACAGCAGCGCTACTGATTTGTGTACATTGATTTTGTAACCTGAGACTTTATTGAATTCAGTTATCAAATGTAAGAGTCTTTTGAGGGAGTCTTTAGGGTTTCCTAGGTATACGATCATATCATTAGCAAACAGAAATAATTTGATTTCCTCTTTTCCAATTTGGATGCCCTTTATTTCTTTCTCGTGCCTGATTGCTCTGGCTAGGACTTCCAGAATGAGGATTCTTAAAGGAAAAGAAATCACTTTGCTCTCTAAGCAAAAAAAAGATTGACTCAGCAAGCCTAGATGGTTCAAATCCTGCACACTCTGAAATAAGATCTGTCCCTTGAATGACTCTTGGAAAATACACTTCACTCTCTTGGAATATTCTGCTGGATAACAGGTCTTTCTTTACCTTGGGACTTGGGCCATGCCAGATGGTTGATGCTAACAATGTGACTTGTGTTAGGGCTCTAGAACCATGAGATATCAATTTGACCTCTGGAGAAATGGGAGACTGAGTAAGATCAGCCATGTAGGATATTTGATGGCTACATAACTGACCCCCCAACAAAAACCCTGGACACCAGAGCTAGGTGACGTTTCCTGGTTAGCAACCCATATTGTTGCTGGAGAGTCAAGCACTGTCCATATATCTCTACCGGGCAAGGACATCTGGAAATTTGTACCTTGTCTCTTGTGGACTCTGCCATGAATGCCTTTTACCTTTTCTGATTTTAATCTGTGTCCTCTGAAGGTAATAAACTGTAACTATGAATATAACTGCTATTCTGAGCCCTGTGAGTCCTTCCAGGGCATCACTGAGCCTGCAGATAGTCATAGGGCTCCCCAACACATGCTTTCAACAGTAAGTAATGAAGAGAGGCTATGTTGCAGGGTAGAAAAACATATCAGAACTGAATCCCCACTCTGCCATACACCTCTGGGTGATCTCATTGAAATCAGTTTATTTGTTCATCTCCTTTGAGATTTAAATAAGATTCTACATTATAATTCATCCATTTTAAAATTAAATATTCATTGAATGTGCCACCTTTTTGTCACATAGTAGATGTTCAAAAAGTGGCTAAAGGTAGAGATGATTAATTGATTTGGCCAGTATGTGAGCTTCTTCACTCTATTTTAAGTTCGTTAGGTTAGAGAAGGACTCTACATTTGGACATATGTCCCTCTACGTAGACAGGTATGTTCACAGTTTGTAGTTAATAAATGAGCATTTTCATATGGTTACTTGGCTGCCATTTTCTCTTTATTATCTTGAGCCAAGTCCTCTGACTTCAAACAGTGTTTTTTTAATCAATTGTATAGTACTAGAGGCTTGGGAAAACAGCCTAGATATAAAAATCCGCGGGACAGCGCCAGAATAATATTTGGAATATAGTAAGTGTTAGTTGAACATAAACACCTAGAGGATTTTGTTCCAAACACTATTGAATAGGTATATACATTTTCTTTCTTATGCAATAACTGAAATACCAGAAAAATGAAGACTCAAGATATGGAATGAAATATAATTTTTGCCCAATTTTTACCAATGACTACTACACTGGGGGGATGCCTTTGTTGTGGGGTGAATTGTGTCCCCTCAAAAGATATATTCAAGCTGTAATCCCTGATACTTGTGAATGTGACCTTGTTTGGAAACAGGGTCTTTGCAGATATAATAAAACTATGATGAGGCCATACTTCATTAGAATAAGCCCGAATACAATGACTGATGTCCTTATTAGAAGAGGACAACTTGGACACAGAGGGAAGATGGCCTTGTGAAGACAGAGGCAAAGATTAGAGTTATACTGCCACAAGCCCAGGAATGCTAAAGATTGCTAGCAACCACCAGAAGCTGGAACAGACAAAGAAGGAGCCTTCCTTAGAGCCATCAGAGTGAGCATGATCCTGCCAACACCCTGATTCCAGACTTATGCCTCTAGAAATGTGAAATAAGTTTCTGTTGCATTACACAAAGGTACCCAGTTGTGGCAGTTTGGTATGGTGGGCCAGGCAGCCAATATACAATGTATCCCCCATTCTATCTTGTCATACATAGGTTTTTGGTCGTTGTCTATTATTGCCTTGACAGAATATAATCTGCTTCCTGGAAGGTAGAAGGAAGCAGCCAGGAAGGTGGAGGCAGAAGGAAGTGACTCACCACGGGACTTCGGCCAATGCTGCTCAGGTGGTAGAGAAGGCCTTTTGCATGGTAAATGGTTGGCTGCAGATGAGCACTGGGAGAAAGCCATTGTCTGTTCAAATCTTCTCCACTCAGTGAGCATCTGTGGCTACAGGAACAAACAATAAGCAAATAAATACACATTCAGAAGAAAATAACTTGAGAAAATAAAGCTCCATAAGATAAACAATTAAACTAATGAGTTCAAAACTTTTCTCTGATTTCTGCCCAATTGGCATCAATTTCAGACATCCAGAAAGCTGTAGCTCTGTCCTTCAAGCTCCAAAGTATCATAATTATTCACAACCCCCAAATGAACTAGAAACCATATTTGACTTGCTATTGGATTATCAGAGTTTTAAGAAAAAGTTGGAAAATGTAGTTCCCTATTATATACATCCATGGGGAATAAATTTAATAAATTTCTCTAGGCTATGGATTCTTCAGTTCTACAGATAATTAAGTTGTATTCAATCTATCATAGTGGGTGTGTTACATATGATATTTCCCGCTGGTTCAATAACTGCAAGGTAGACATTAGAGCACCCCAATGAAGAGACTGAGGCTTAAATATGATTAAATAAATGGCTGGAGATCTAGGTCATAAGAAAGAGCTAGGTTTCCCCCCCCAGGTTTATTTGCTTCTAACCCTTATTCTCTCTCTTTTATTGCACTGCTTGACATTTACCAAGAGAATCAGAGTGCCTTTTTCAAATATATGATCATGGTATGTTAGAGCAAGAATGAGCTCAAAATCATACATTCCCTCATTTGGGGAATGATGATGTTCATATTCAAAAGTGCCAAGTTACTTTACAAAAGTGACCCAGCTGGTAGTGAGAGGATTGACTGCCATTCACAGTGAGGAAACTGAGATGCTGAGTTGTCAGGTAGAGTGATCCTAAAAGCCCACAACCACCAGAGATTACCAAGGGCAGCCCCTGCACAGGACATGTTCCCAGTAGTCCTGCTAAAGTATTATTTACTCAATAGTGTCAATGAGCTAAGTGCCACAGATTGGGAGGATCAGCACAGCATCTCCAAACCTCCAGCACCCCCAGCTCCTCCCAAGCCCTCCACCATTGTCCTTCTGCACCCAAGCTCAGTGGAATTACTAACAGTTCCCACTTGACTTATGGCCTCCAGAAATGTGAGATGAGTTTCTGTTGTTTTAAGCCGCCCAGTTTGTGGTAGTGTGCAGCAACAGCCCTAAGACACCAATACACAATACATCGTCCATTCTATCTTGTCATACATAGGTTTTTGCTGGGACTCCTCCATCCTCATGCACTCCTACCTCTTCAACCTTCAGGGGATCAATCTGCAGGGGAATTTTCCCTGATTTTCCAGGCCATTGCATCTATCTCCTATTTGCTGCAATAACATCCTGAGGCCCTCTTGATCAGTCCTTATGAAACCATTTTGGATGGATTTTTCTTTTTATGTCTTTTGACTTCCCGATAAGACTAGGAGCTTCCTGGGGGCAAGGACAGTGATAGTCTCTTGGTCACCATCAAAACTCTAATATAGTAACTCTGTCAGAGTTGATATTGGGTAAATAATTTGGAAAGAATAAATTTACCAGCATTCATATGCAGAATCAGATATGATTTCTGTTTTGTTTTGTTTCAAACACACTGTTTTCAATAAACATTGGAGGTAAAAAGAAGGTTCAGTCTTCAGTCTTCTCCTTTTACTGCTTATTCATTTCCATGTTCCTGAAATTATCTTTAAATATTAGCTTCCTGCTGCCTGTCAGACCCTCTTACAACTTACTGGAAACTGAAAATCTTTAGATTAATCACTTATCCTGATTTCTCCATTAAAATATTTTGACTTGATAAATGGCAGGTCTTGTGCATGTTCCTCTCTGGCTTTTTTTGTTCTTTGCCTGCTTTTTTTCTCCCTTTCTCTTTTTAATAGCAATGACATCTAGAAATAGGGTTTATCAGTTCTGCCTGATGACCAAGGATGAAGGTAAAATATGAAGCAGATTTTCAATGCCGATAGCAACAGAAAGGAACAGGCAGCCCAGACTTGCTCCCGAGCACATTTGCTGTGTTTAAATGAATTTCTTTTCTCAAATCAAGGTACTTGCAGGCACAACATCCCAGAGCCCCAGGATTCTCTTTGACTGCTCTGTGATTTCTCTTTGCCTTGACCTGGATTCTCATCAACACTGGGGATTTGTTTTTTCCTTTGTAACACTGACTATGATGAAATTAGTTGAGGACCTTTAAAAGCATTTCTGCTTGTATAAATGAAAATGCAAGCATTACATGTGTCCAGCAGCCAGCAATTCTGTATGAACTCTCTCTACGTCTTCTTTCCCTATGCTCCATGGAAACCAAGTTCAGGGGCAATATCTACATGGAGAAGGCTCATGTATTATCACTTTGCAGAAATACTATTTTAGATCACAATTTCCAAGAACAAAAAAATAAAGTTTTGTGCTGAGGCCAGAAACCCAAATTTGAATAAGAAGACCTAGTTCCAACTCCAAGCTGATACCAGATATAGGATTTGAGACCTCTTTGACAGTCAACATTCTCATGTGTGAAATAAATAAGTCAAACATCCCCCTAGCTTTATTTTGAGGATCGAATGAAATATCTATTTTAGATATCCCTATAGAGAAATATCATATACTTCTATCTCTACCTATGTCTGCATCCATGACTATATCCACATCTGTATCTACGTCTACATCTTCATCTATATCTAAAACGCTCTAGGATGCATAGCACAACTTTGACTACATTCACTGGTTCCTTACCTCATTCTAATTTATTTTCTTATGAAGAATAATCAGATAGCTATATGCAGGGTGAATGGAAGGGAAAAGTGTCTTGACTAGGAACTCCAGGCAAGACGCTGTGATCAGTTTTAAGTAACAGTTTACTTGGACACATCTAAGGGTAGGGGCAGTAGGCTGAACAGAAAAGAATTTAAGAAAAACTGAAAAGAAATAATCAGTAGAAATTGCTGATTGAAATTTGGACTGTTAAACAGCGCACAAAGGAGGACCACATCTAAGATTATCTAAATATAGAGATTTGGAGAGAAATTTGGCCAATGTAAGACATACAGAAGAAAGCTCTTATTTTGGGGAAAATTTGGTTTGTTTGTTGTCTGTTTTGGAGAAGTAGAGGCAATGAATCATTGCATTTGTGTAGATAGATTGTGTGGATTTGGGAAACCCACGTGATTGTATTTGTCTTCAGGACTCTATGGTGGTTATGATTTGGAGAGTATCTCTGTGTGTGCCTAGGGTTTTGGCAGTCCCTATATCTATGCAATTGCAGGTTATTATAATATGTACAACACCTCGAGTGCTTTTCCTTTTAAAGTGAATCCATTTGCTTCCAATCTCTGAATCCATTTGGCATTTTGTGTTAATAATATCAGAGATTCGTGTAGTCAGAGGAACTGTTGCCGCTCTTCCCAGGGATTTGTTTAAAGCATTTGAAGATAAAATGCACTCCATCTTCTTATCTACTGTAGCATTTCTGAAATGACAGCTGCTCCTTCTATGGAGGGAGAATTAGCAGATGGACAGCTATGATTGACTGGCAATAAATTCAGTGTCTATAATTTCTGAAAAGGGGTCCTCTCTCAAATAGTTTGAAGTTCTGCTTTCTTTATAAGAATCATAAAATGGTGATTATTGCTACAGTTGGCCCTCTGTATCCATGAATATGGAGGGCCAACTGTACTCAGCCATTTTATATAAGAGACTTGAACATTCACGAATTTTGGTATCCATGGTAGTGGGTGTGCGGAAGGTGTCCTGGAACCAATAATCTGCAAATATCAAAGCACGATGTTATTTTTCCCTCCACTAAAAACTGTAAAGTTACAGGGAAAAATTATCCACTTCATTTTGTTTTTCACAAATAAAGACATTTGATCTGACTTGTCCTCATTATTTTAAAAAGCTTTAGTTTAAATAGCTAGTTTAAGATAAAGTTTATATGCACTAAATATGCCAGATCTAGGATGTTCAGATATCCAGTTTGTCTAGGAATGTTGCATTTTTAGCTTTGAAATGCTTGCATCCCAGTGACTCTCTCAACAAATGCACACCAGAGATATGATAACCTTACCTAGATCCTTAATTTTAGAAGGTGGTGCAGAGCTGGAATACTTGACCAAAACTAGGCTGAATTATTTTGCACTGACTGAATGTTTTTAGGCGGGACTTTCACACTCCACTGAGGCTCAGGCATCCTTATCACCTATGTTTACCTAGATTGTTTCTCACACGCATTATCTTCCTGTTCTTTTCAGGCATTTGCAGCCAATGTCTGGAAAATTCCTAATCCTTAAAACTGAGGTTTTTGTGGGGCATATCTTTTTCCTTAAGAAAAGAGAAGAAAGCTTCTGATCTCCAGAAAATATGGTCATTTTATGACGAAACAAAAGCATCTCAACTGAAGTTATGGAAGAGTCAATCAGCAGCACTAGTCCTAACTAAAAGGTCACTGAATAGAAGCCACCAGCTGCACGATATTCTGAGTAAAAGGGAACTTTAAAGGCTGGACAGTTTCAAGTACAATGATGTCACTAAAAATAATTCTTTTAACATTAATTATGGATCTCGTTTATCTGCTGAGAACAGGGATCATCCAGAGGTTGGGAAACAAGTAATATAACCAAGGGCTTTAACAACTAGATCCTGAACTACTAGGACTCCTAAAGCCAAGAAAGGACCACAAGCAGAGAAAGAGTAAAAGTGAGTCACTTTCTAAAAATGAATCTATAGAGCTGTCGTCAGAATACAAGAGGATTAAAAAATCTCCCATCCGTCCATGACTAAAAAGTAGAGGGACAGAGTCCATCAGACTGAATAATGATGCCAGGCTCAATAATATTAGTGCCTGCAGCACAGCAAGCTCTGGAGCCTAAAGAGAGGCAGCGTGTTTGAGATTTAGGCAGCAGCTTCACCATTCACTATACATCCTAGGTGCAGAAGGCAGCAAGGGTGCAGGAAGAGAATATCTATGAAGGCAAAGAGATACATTAAAGCTTCAAGAACACGATGAACAGCATGAGGACCATCGGCCAGACACTGCACCTAGAGTTTTCCAAATAAACATGGTTTGGATGGAGAAAAGGAAAAAAGAGGAAAAAAACAAAAGACAACTTCATTTCAAAGCTACAAAACAACCAGAGTTGTCAGCGACATATTATTATGTTCAGGATATTTTTTGTCATGCAAAATGCTCAGGAGAGTCAATAATCCAGAGAGCAAAGGAAGATAAGAGATCTAACACAGGTGTTCCTACACACCTCCAGGAACCCAGGAATGGGTTACCAGAGGTATGATCACCCCAGAGCCTAGAAATGGGAAAGCCAAAATCTTTAAAGATAGGCCAGAAGAACTGACCTGAGTTCAAATGTCATCTTTGTGAAAGAAATTACCCATAGTTAACATTTGAACTTTGGTAGGTCTAAATATAAAATAGTTGTTCTTTATGTCCTTGTTCCTCCAAGGGTAGTCACAAAGGAGGAGCAACAACATTACCTGGCAGCCTGTTAGATATATAGAAACTCTAGTCCCAACCCTGAGTCTGCATTTTAACAAAATCCTAACGGAGTGTGTATGCACATTAAGTGAAAGAAGCAGTGCTTTCTACTAGACTTTCAGGAAAGAAAGAAAAAAAAGAAAATTAACATTTACAAAGGAATTATTACTTTATAAAGGGATTTATTGCCACCATACTTCCAGGAACTAGAACACATATTTAGGATTTTTAGCATCTCATCTGGAGCAGAGCCAGCTCCAAAAGCTTGAAGACACCCCTACTTACATACTTGTCCACCCCATTTTTCCCACCGTTGTGTTAGTCTCTTATGTATTTTAGTTTGAACACCAATAGAGAAGATTAAAATGTGGTTTTTATTTCTAAGTTATTTTCACAAGTCTGATTTCATAATATCATTCGAAAGATCACAAGACCAGGACAACTTCAGCTGAAATCAGCTCAGACCAGATTAAGTGATGAGCCAGATTAGCTGCAAATATAGAGAGAGCCCTAGGGCATCACTTGCATCAATCAAGAGCATGTGATCAGTTAATTCACATTTCTTTTCGTTTTATTTTACTTATTTATTTTTTTTCAAGATGGAATTTCACTCTTGTTGCCCAGGCTGGAACACCATCCCGGCTCACTGCAACCTCCGCCTCCTGGGTTCAAGTGATTCTCCTGCCTTAGCACCCAGAGTAGCTGGGCTTACAGGCATGTGCCGCCACGCCCGGCTAATTTTTTGTATTTTTAGTAGAGACAGGGTTTTGCCATGTTGGTCAGGCCGGTCTCGAACTCCAGACCTCAGGTGATTCGCGCACCTTGGCCTCCCAAAGTGCTGGGATTACAGGCATCAGCCACCGCGACGGGCCAGTTAATTCACATTTCTACACAGCACTTGTTCCCACATACAACTGACTCAATGAAAATAAATATTACTCCCTATGAAACAGCCCTCTAAGTTGAAAGTTTATTTTTTTTTTTGAGACGGAGTCTCGCTCTGTCGCCCAGGCTGGAGTGCAGTGGCCAGATCTCAGCTCACTGCAAGCTCCGCCTCCTGGGTTTACCCCATTCTCCTGCCTCAGCCTCCCAAGTAGCTAGGACTACAGGCGCCCGCCACCTCGCCCGGCTAGTGAAAGTTTCTAAAGCTATGTCATCAGACTGTGAAAGAAAAATACATCTCGGGACCCCAAGATCACTAAGCCAAAGGGAAAAGTCAAGCTGGGAACTAATTATTACTTTTATAATAATTAAAGCAAATAGAAACCTTTGAAAAATTCCATACCCACTCCTGATAAAGACAATCAAGAAAATAAGAATTGACAGATACTGTGTGTGTATGTCTGTATACACACACACATGCACACACACGTACATTCCTAAAGCCAGGAATTCTAAGTCTTAAAGGAAGAATTTTATTTAATGGAGAAACTCCAGAGGAATTTCCACTAAGAGCAGGCACAAGGTAAATGAGGATCACTCTCTCCACAACTCTTCAATGTATGATTAGAAGTATCACCCAATGAACCTAGACAAGAGGCATCATTCAGAAGAATGCAAATCAGTAAAGAAGATGTGAAACCATGTGTATTTGCATGTAACATTACAGCATACCTAGAAAACCAACTATTAACTCAAACAGTAAAGGAATTCAGTGAAGTAGCAGTATACAATATTAGCATACAAAAGTAAATTTCCATATAGGAGAGTAGTTGAATAATTTGGTGCAGTCACAAAATGAGGTATTATGCAACTATGTAAAAAAAGAGGAAAATCCCAATGAGATGATATGGAGTGGTAATTTTTAGGATATGGAGTTAAATGATAAATTTGAATGAAAGACAACTTTTAAAAATAAAAATATACAGTTAAGGGATAACATAGCATAACTAAGAATGAAGGAGATGAACAATATACATGCATTTATTCCTTTGTGCAAAAATACAAGAAAGATAAATCAGAAACTAATAAGACTGATTGCCTAATGAAGGCTGGTGGACATGGGGTGTAACACATAGAGAATAGGTAACTGGGAATGGGGTAAGAAGATTGAGGGGCAAGTGACATTTCCCTGAGCATACCTTTTTGTCTAATTTCAACTTTTAGAACCAAGTTAACATTTCACATACTCATATCAATCAATAAATAAATATAATCAAACACAGGAGCTATGGAGAAAACCCAAATGGGTTACAAACATTTATAAATAAACTCTGTCACAAATGACTAACACTAAAGGAAGTAAGAAGAAAAGAACTGAACTGAGTAACTTTAGAAAATAAAATTTTGGCTTTAAATGATAAAGCTAAGGACAAAAAGAATGATACACAAATTTGTTTTTCATAGCAGTATACAATTGTGAGCTAGCAATTCTAAAACTACTTTATATGTATTCTAGGATTGAATAAATAAGTAAATCAATTATGAATAACAACAATCAGGTTTCTCATAGTTATAGAAAGGAATTACAAATAAGGAATTAACACTGTGATGTCGTATTGAAATCAGAGGTATCAGCATGAACTCATGATTTTATATTTACAGATAGATGGATAAAGAAATAGATGTGTGTGTGTATTCAAACACGTATTTCCTAGTTCTGTCTACTAGAAGAACCAAGAAATACTAACGCCCTATTAGCAAGAAACATATCTAGTTCCGAGATATCAGTTTCTAAATACCATCAGTCAATAAAAGAAATCAGGGCTGCTTGAAGAAATGCCTGGTTTCAGAGGTGGGGGAGAAGAAAAGAATATCCATCTAGAACAGAATATGTAATGGTGCCAAAAAGTAAGGAAGTATTTTTAAATAATGGGGACATGTTGAAATGACACAGAGATCAATTCTAAGTGAACCACAATGGCAAAATACAGTAAGATTTGACCACAAACAATAATACTATGTTATAACCCATAGAATAAATTAAATATTCATAAATTCATAGTGATATAAATAAATAAGGAAGAAAAAACAGCTCTTAATTTTAGTAGAATTCCAATTAGTACATAGAGAAGTAGATTTATAAATTTAGAGAAAAATTTTAAAAACTTATCATTTGATGAACATCACAGTTACAATTGATACAAGCAACAATCAGCAATGTAGCTAAAGTTAGTGGGTAAAAGTGTAATGAGCAACGGAAGATTTACATAGACTAAGAGTGTCTCCCCACAAGACACTTACTATTCCCAAAGGGAATAATAGTAACTTTATGATGGAGAAGTCTGGAAGATACCACTTTATTCAAATGATCAAAGTTAATACCACCATTTGTGAGGCATATCAACATCACACACCCCTGATATGATACAACTGAGAAGGGTACAACATCACCCGTGTGACAACCTTGCCAGAAATACAAAGTCGCTATTTAATAATGAGGAAACATGAGACAAACCCAATTCAAGGGATATCCTATAACTTACCAGTACTCTTCAAAAAAGTCAAGATAAACAGAAAAAAAAAACCTCAGGAACAATTTTAGATTAGAGGAGATTGAGAAGACATAACTACTAAATGCAATATATGATCCTGAAAAAACAGCATTATTGAAATGATTGGTTAAATCTGAATAATGTATGTAATTAATACTAGTGTATTAATGTTAATTTCCTGGTTTTGATCATTATCTTACAGATATGTAAAATGTTAGCATTTAGGTAAGCTGGGTGAAAGATACACAGGAATATTTTTATACTATTATTATAACTTATTTGACAGATATAAATTATTTCAAAATAAATACTTAAAAGAGTTTTAAAAGTTATAACTTGAAAAAAGGAAAAAAATCTATAATTTATAAAAAATAAGAATTAGAAAAACTAAAAAAATCAGGTAATAATAAATGGTTAAAAAAACGAAATATCGTTTTGTAAATAAAACCTAGTGTAGAAAGAACACAAACATGAATAAATAAGACAAATAATGCCTTTAGAGAAAAACGTAAAATTAAAAATTTTGTTTTAATTCTATAGAAGGGCAGAAAAAGATAACAAGGACTAAAGGCAACGTGACAAATATTGAAGATAGGCAAAGAACATCTAACATAGCAGTTTTTGAAAAAGAAAAACAAAGGCAAGGATCAAAAGAAATACTAAGACTTCAACCAACACCAAGAGATAATCGAGTGATATTACTGGATTTTAAAGAAAAGAAACTCATTGGAAATCTACGTAATAACAGGATAGGACTTACCAAGGAAAAATTAGATTACCCCTTTTTGAGGACAATGCTTCAAAAGAAAATTGAACAGGGATATTCAAATAATTAAATAAAAATATTTAAAGAAAGAAAATGTGAGACAATGATTTGAAGTCCAGAAAAACTGATTTTTCAAATATAGAGGTATAGACAAATTATTATCAATATTCAGAAACCTAGGAAATATCATCCCCATAAGCCTTGTCCTTAAAAATATATTAGAAAAACCCAGATAAACAAAATGAGCAGAAAGATACGGACATTTTCAATTTCTGCAAAAGTAATTTGAGGACACCTCTGCCACAGACTTGATTTTACCTTACTATAATGGTTTCTTCCACTAGACATTCAGCACTTTGAAGACAAGATAGTGTTTTGTGCACCTCTGTGTCCCCAGAGCCTGAAAGAGTAACTGGAACACAGATATTATTTCATAAACATATATTCACATGAATTAAAATGGCATTTAATTGTATATTTTAATGCCCTAAACTGTGCTCAAAACCTTTTTGTTAAACCTAAAAAGCAAAATAAATGCTTTCTGACACCACAAAAGCAAGAACACATTATTCTCTACATTTATTTATATCTTGGTTGTTATGTCTGCCGATGTAAAATGAAATGGATAATTATATATTTCATTTAATATTGAAATCTCCTATCACATGGGAAAAATAAACAAGCCCTACTTCATCCTTTTGTTTTAAACCAGGTGAGTATCAAAAACTGTTCTTCCTCCCAATCACCATTATCTCAATCATCATCATCATCACCACCATTATAATTCACATTCATTAAGCACTTATTTTGAACCATGCCTTTTATTAACTGCTTATATGCATTCTCCTCATTGATCTTCACAACCACCCTAGAGGCATTTGTAATTATAATTTCCATTTTGCAGATGAGAAAGTTGAGATTTAGAGTTGTTAAATAACTTGCCGAAGGTCACACAGCTAGAGTAGCCTCTGAATAAATAGTAAACTATATAACAGAGAAGACAGTTACTTACATGATGCAAAAATGTCTTAACCATCTAATTAGCATGATTTATCCAGTGTTTGCAATGGATGAAAAGGGATGGGGAAGAAGCCCACGGAAATGAAAGGTGTCTGCTTCCCACACCTGTATGAACCAATGTGTCTCAGCTTCTGTCTGATTTGCCTGTTGAACTTTGGAGTCCAATTTTGTTTGAAGAAAGGATTTCACTGCTTAATATTTTAAAAATGGATGGGCTGTGAGGCCAATGCTGTCACCTGACCATAAGCCTTAGAAATCTTTTGACATCTTTGTGGTTTTCTTCTTCCCATTTGACAAGTTTGTATCAGGTACTAAATTATATTCAAGACAAAACTGTCATATAAAAAACATTTTATTCACTAATTCACCATATATTTGTTGTTCAACTAGAGCACCTACAATGTGTCAGATACTATTCTTATTCTGAGGATTCCAGCAGTGAATAAGTCCTTCCAGGAATTTACATTCTGGGGATTATTATCAAGTGCCAGCTCCAAGCACATATCATGTCTCTCTTGTTCTGTCAGTTTCTCAGCACCAACCCATCATAGTGGTCAGAAGGTGACAGACAATGAATTCACCTTTATCTGAGGAATAAATGAAAGTCAACTCCCCATTCTACTGCTGTCAGAATATTCTTTTTCTGGACACTCAATCTCTAAATTAAAACTGCAGCTTTATTTTTTACTGTGAATTCAACAGATTTAATTATGAAATATTGATAGCTCCTGATCATCTCCGTCTCAGCCGGGGCTTCCCCTAGGCTGCTGCAGTCTGCTTTGGATTAAAAGTCATTGTATGTTCCTCGTTGGAGAGAAACCTTTAATAGAAAAATATCATGTAATGTTCAAAATCATTAACGTTAAGAAAAATAGACATTGTTTTGTATAAAGTTGCAATGGAACTTCTAGTCTCCTATCCCTAATGCAAAAAAGTTGATAAAGAAATTTAGAGCTGAGTTTTCTCGAAGAAGCTCAGAAATTAGAGTCCTGTGATGAACCATAAGACCCCATATTTATTTTCCTAGTTGGAAAGAATGCATCAGGTTTTACTTGTTCTTTTTTTCTATGCCTAAGAGCCTTCCTCATATTCAGATAAATTTTCTTTACAGACCAGAAAGGAATCTCCCTGGTGAGTGGATCAAGTCCAAATGTGTCTCTAGAGAGTAACAACTCTTCTCCTTCCAGCTAACTAGTAGATGTAGAAAAGAAGGTGATTCTTATGCTTTCTTCAGAGGATGTCAATGTGTCTAACTCTGGGTGTATGATAAAATCCTCATTCGTCTCTTAGGACAAGGAACACAGATACAGAAAAATAATTTCTGCTGACTGTGTCTTTAAGTAGCTTGGAAACATTTATCCCATTCCCTGAAAGCAATGCTGACTGCCAATACCATCCTAGGTAAAGGAATGGCAAGAGTCATCTTGGAATTCTGGAGTTCCTTTTCCTTGATTTCTGGTAGGAGAAAATGGATAGCACTCAGTGCTGAAGAAGAAATCAGAAAACAAACAAACAAACAAACAAACAAAAACATAGAGCTTTAGCCTTGGTTTTGACACTTGCTACGATGTAATCCTAAGCAAGTTCCTTAGTTTTGGTTGGCTCAGAGATGTTGTTTTGTTTGTTGTTGTTGTTGTTGTTGTTGTTGTTTTTAAAGCAGAAAATTAGAACACATGATCTCTATCCAAGGTGACTTTCTCCTTTGAAAACGCTAATTCTAGGTAAAGGCATGCAAAAGAAAAGACAAAAGTGACAGTGGCATACATAAGGTGAAGAGAAAGAGAGGGGAGGTAGGTTAAAAGCTTTTATCTTTTGAAACCCAAATTCATAAGGAGAAAAAATGCCTACGATTTATTATCTCCCATATAAATTGCAGCTATTGCCTCCTCACTGTTTTTCTCCTCTCCTATCTCTCATAGTGTTTCTCCTCCAATTTGACATAATTCCAAATGTATATTCAAATTCTTTCACTGGCTCCTGTTACCTAAAAAAGAATGTGTAAACTACTTTGGCTGGCATTCAAGATTTTCTACAAAGTGGTCTCAGTTCACCAGTCCAATTCAATCTTCTATTGCTGCCCAACACAAACCTAGTGGTCCAAGCAAACCATATTTCCTTATTGTTCCCAGGCCACTACATGCTCTCCTAACTCTCAAATCCTCTCACCTGCTGATGGAACCATGTCTGAAGTCTCAATCTTTTTCTTCTCCATCTCTTTCTTATCCTACTTGTCTCTCAGGAAACTTATTAAGCCTTGCTCCTTTTATGAGACTTCCTTTGACTACAATCTATAGCAACTTCTCCAACCTCTAAAATTCCTTAAGAAAACAAAAATGGTGAAAAGTTTATGTGTGTATCACCAGATTCTGGCTGTGTGCATTCTAGTCTGGATCTCTCGCTGTATAAATTTGGCCAAGTTATTTAACTTTGTTAAATTTTGGAGTGTTCAATATCAGATGATGAATACTCCTGTCTTTTGATTTCTACCTAAGGGTGATATCAGTATTTAACTCACAGGATTTTTGATTGTTTGTTTCTTAGGCTTAAGTGTCATAACACACTTAAGGCACTTACCAAAATGCTTAGTGTATAATCAGTGATGAACAAATGTTTGCATTTTTTAAAAGCAGTTCTTTTTAGCATTCACATTTGCATCACCATCAATACTGTCCTGAGATTTCGCTTAACTACAGATTTAGATTATAAATCACTTGAGGATAGTACTGCATCTTGTATGTTTATTGAATCTGCTTCAATACTCATCATCATGTCCTACATTTAATGGATCTCAGTAACTACTTGTAATATACAATCTTAGAGACTAATTGGATCATCAATATAGGGTTTTTTTGAGACTTTCAGTAAATCATAAGAATAAAATGAAAATAAGAGGAGAAAAAGCTATATTTATCATTTAATCCTGAAAAAATCCTATTTTATATTTGAAGAAACTGAAGTTCAGAAGGTTTATGTAACTGTTCATAGACACATATTTCAAGTACGAATTTGATCCCAGGTCTTTAGCCAATGAAAAATAGGTGTCCTGGAAAAAGTCTGGAAATTTCTTTACCTAAAGCACAATCTTTTTCTAATCCCTTCTTTTTTCTCATTATTTTTCCCCTCTCTCTCAACACACTCTACTATTTTGTCGCAGAAAAGCTTTTGTGTTGGTTTGAATTCTATCCAGATCTTCCACAGCCTGTTGATATTGTTCAGCTGAATCACAGATAAGTGGTTCCAGGAAATTAAAAGGCAAGTGACAGGCCGGGCGCAATGGCTCATGCCTGTAATCCCAGCACTTTGGGAGGCCAAGGCGGGCAGATCATGAGGTCAAGAGATCAAGACCATCCTAGCCAACATGGTGAAACCCCATCTCTACTAGGCTTCCTAAACAAAGAAGGAAGGAACACCAACTACCCTCTCTCTATTGTCATGAAATGGCTCGCCTAATCACCGGCTGCTCAGGTCAAATACATTACAGTCATCTTTAAGGCATCCTTATCACATACCCATAATCCTGTTTAACAGCAAATCTTACAGACTCTGTCTTCAAAATATTTAATATATCCAGAAACCAAGTATAACTCACCACTTTCAACACTACCACCCTACCTAAGCCACTATTTTCTTTTACCTGGACCACATCAAGGGTTTCTTAACTGCTTTCATTCTACCTGGCAGTCTCTTTCCCCAAATATCCATGGTTTACTCTCTCAAGTTTCTGTTCAAATGTCATCTCATCATAGAGGATCTTCTTCCCACCTTTCACCTGCTTGTTACCCTCTATTTTCCAACCTATATTATTTTCCTCACTACACTTAACACTATCCATCATTGTATTACATATCTACCCTAGTTTAGTTCATATTCCCTCTTCCCCACTAGAGTGGCTCAATGATAACATGACCCCTACCTATTTTGTTCAACTACTGTATCCTCAGCCCCAAAAAACAATTCGTGACACATAGAAATCACCTTGTCAATAAAGAATGAATGGATGAATTCTCCAGTCTCTAGTTTCTGGGAAAGATATTTTTATGGTCTGAGTATATTTTCCTTTTAGAACAGTTGCAGTTTAAATACGGATATGGTATTAATGGATCTTCCAGGAAATGATTAGATCTTCATCTTTCTTACTGATAAATAAGCTTGATTCTTTTCAGTGATCTAGCTCCTTCAAAGATATTGCATTAACATTTTAGAGGTATTTTACTTTATTTCCACTAAGATCCAAGGAGAAAATCAGAGGGCTTTATCATTAGTAGTTTGGCTGCATCTTTTTATTCAGGGAGTCATCTTTGCAATATGAGAAATCAAAACTCTTTATAGTTAGGTCTCATGGATCAGAAAAAAAATGTTATCTTCAGTTCACTGGGTATTTTAAACTAAAATATACACTTCGAGCTAAACATAGTCAATATGACTTTTATATATATTTATAAAAGAAAATAATTCTCACAATAATATTCCTTAAGAAAAACTATCCTACATGAGATGATACCTGCTTTCCTTCTTTGTTGCTCTCCCTTAAAGTTGAGAAAATCTCAAATAAATCTTGAGGAAATAAAATGTACACATTTATTTATTCCGTGCCAATCCTTTTAGTACAAGACTCTAGGTGCTACCTCTCCCCTCCCTCTAGGGCTCCAAATTGGGCAACCACAATTATCAGGAAGGGGCTGTTTTCTCCTTTCACTCTGTCATCAGTTCTGAATTTATATTTTACTGGGCTCTGTCAGGTATAGTGCAGCAGATGGCAAGTGGAATCTAATTAGTGATGTCTTGCAAATTGTGTCAAGACTCTTTAATTAAGGCTGTTTTCTTGAAAAGCTATTGGATGAGTGTTAGCTCTGTTCACAGGCAAAAGGAATCAGCACCGCACTGGTCCTTATTTGACATGACTCAAAGCTTCCTGAATGGAAACAGACTTTTTTCCAGGGGCATTTGTTGAAAAAAATTAGAGGCAATTGCTAAACATCATGGATCTCCAAGACAGTAGAAAACAGTTGGGCAACCAAAGGGCAAACCACCAAACTTAAAACTAAAAGGTGGAGAGAAAATGTCCACAAGGAGATTTTGAAAGCTCTAAAATATTTCGAGAGACCCACGTGCGTAGGATTGTGTGTACACTCAGCTATGTGCGTGCTCAGGAAAGACCTAAAAAGGCCCTGAGCTCTCAATTGTGGCAAACTTTGAGGGTCTGAACAAGCAGGAGGTGAAGATTAAAGAAGAGATGTAAACTGTCTGACTGAGTGTTGAAGACATGCCCAGACATCAACAGTAGGTTCCCTAGCAAATGCTATGACACGTATTGGTTACAGAACACTAAGAAACTCTGTCTAATCATTAGAAGACCGCTAAGCTAACCAAGCAAAGACTTTAATGGCCACACATGACAAGAACATAGACTTTACAGATTAGTTCAAGAAGTCACTAAACAAATAACAACAAATCCTGGGTTTGGGGAAGAATCTGATTTCCAGAATTGCAACATTATGTATTTAAAATTTCTACTTTTCAGCAAAAACTTTATGAGATATTTAAAAAAAAAAAACTATAGACCTTATACAGAAAATATAACAGCTAATAGAAACTATCGTTATGGAAGCCCAGATATTGAACTTACTGTCTAAGACTTAAATAAGCTATTATGCATATGTTTAAAGAATTAAAAAGAGAGAGAAAAACAGGTCTGAATAACTAAAAGAAAGTGTGAGAATGATGTCCCAGCAAATAGAAACTATCATTAAAAAACAAAAATTATACAAAGTAATCAAATATAATTTCTGGTATTCAAAAGTACAATACCTGAAATTTAAAAATCACTATAGATGCTCGACAGAAGTTTTGTACAGACAGAAAAAGTATTCAGTGACTGGAAGGGGGGGTCAATGGGATTATCTACTTTCATGAGTAGAAAGAAGAAAGGATATAAAAAATTGACAGAATCTCAGAAACCACTGGGACACCATCAAGCATACAAACATACATCTAATAGGAGTTCCAAAATAAAAGGGGAAGCAATAGAGAGACAAAGAGACAGAACAAATAGTTAAAAAAAAAATGGCTGAAAACTTCCTAAACTTAGTGAAAAACATTAATTTAATCTACACATCCAAAAATCTCATTAAACTCCAAGAAAGATAAACTCAGGGTCCACACGTAGACATGTAATAACCAAAATATCAAAAGAAAAAGAGAATTTTGAAAGCAACAAGAGAGAATTGACTAATGATATACAAGAGACTTACAATGAAATTAATAACTAATTTTTTTTCAGAAACTGTGGAGGCCAGAGTCAGTGAGATGATATACTCAAAGTGCTAACACCAAAAGACTGGACATCAAGAATTTTATACTTAGCAAAACTATTTTTTAATGGAGAAATTAATTTGTTTCCTAATGAAGAAAATAGTAAGAGAATTTATTGCTATGAAATCTGCTATACAAGGCACACTAAAGGGAAGGTTTCAGGCTTAAATGAAAAGACACTAGACAGTAACAAGAATCCACATATAAAAAAATCACTGATAAGTGTTAATACATATGTAAATATAAAAGGCATTGTAAGTGTATTTTTAATTATAACATTTCTTCCCTGATTTAAAAAACAATGGCAAACCTGTAATTATAAACTGTGCTGATGTGTATATAATATATGAAAATGTATTTTGTATGATAATAGCACAAAGAAAGGGGAAGGAAATGAAGCTATATAATAGCACATTTTATATACTATTGCAATTAAGTTTATTTTAATCTGACTAGATTGTTATGTATCAATATTATAAATCCCCAAGGCAGTTACAAAAGAATTCAAAAAATACTATAAAACTAATGAAAACAAATTCAAATAGTACCTTGAATATTTATTAACTCAAAAGAAATAAGAGGAATGGGAAAACAAAAACAAAAAACACATAGAAATATGGAAAACAAATAGCAAAATGATATACATAAAACCTTTTTTAAAATCAGTAATCATATGAAATGCAAATGGATTAAACAATTCAATCAAAAGATTGAGACTAGAATGGATTTTTTAAAGTGTTCCAACTACAAGCTGGCTATAAGAGATATACTGTGAATTCAAAGACACAATGGTCAAAAGAATGAAAAGAAAATACCATGCAAACAGTAACCAAAAGAAAGATAGAGTGGCTATAGGACTATCAGACATAATGTACTTTAACTCACAAACAGTTACAAGAGACAAAGAAGGACATTAAATAATGATAAAGTGTAAATTCATCAAGAAGCTACAACAATTGTAAATATGTGCACAACTAATAACAAAGCACCATAATACATGAAGGAATAACTAAAAGAAATGAAGTAAATGGTCAATTCACCAAAAATAGTGGGAGATTTCAGTTCCCTACTGTCAGTAATGGATAGAATAACTACACACAGAACCAAAAAGGAAACATAAGATTTGCATAACAATATGAAACAAGTAGATTAACAGACATCTAGAGAACACTTGGTCCAACAAAACAGAAAGCACATTTTTCTCAAGTGCACACATTCTGTAGAGTAGATCACATGGTTGGCCATAAAACAAGTTGTAATAATAAAGCAAGTAAAAACAAGATTAAATCATACAAATATATTATTTGACCAAATTAAATTAGACATCAATAGCAGAGAGAAGTTTGGGAAATTTATAAATGTATGGAAATTAAACAATGCACTCCTAAATAATGAATGGGTCAAAGAAAAAATTACAATAGAAATTAGAAAACATTTTGACATTAATAACAATGAAAACATAGCATATCAAACCTTACAGGATAAAGCAAAAGCAGAAAAAAATACATATTTGTAAATGCCTATATTAAAAAGAGATTAATTGTTTAAAAAAAGAACAATCACAATTCAATAATCTAGCCTTTTATATTAAGAAACTAGAAAAGAAGAGGAAATTAAACCTGAAGCAAGCAGAAGAAAAGAAATAATAAAGATTAGAAGAGAAATACATAAAATACAGAATAGAAAAACAATAGAAAAGTCAATGAACTAAAAGTTGGTTCTTTGAAAACTGATAAACCTTTTTGCCAAACTGACAAGGAAAAAAAGGAAGAGAAGATATAAATTATTAAAAGGAGAAATGACAGAGGGAACATTACTATTAGCCTTACAGAGGCTGTAAGGAAATACTATGAATAATCACACGCCAACAAATAAGAAAATCTAGATGAAATGGACAAAAAGTTAGAAAGACACAATTTACCAAACCTGACTGAAGAAGAAATAGAAAATCTTAAATTCAAATAGACCTATAATAAATAAAAGCTTGAATTATTAATCAACAAAGCTCTCACAAATCAAAGCTCAAGACCAAGTATATGACTTCACTGGTGAATTCTGCATGGCCTCACTGGTGAATTGTACCAAACTTTTAAGGAAGAATTAAAACCAATCTTTCACAAAACTTTCCAAAACACACATAAGAAGGAAACAGTTTCCAATCATTCTATGAATCCAATATTAGCCTGATAGCAAAACCAAAGATATCATGGGAAAAAAAGCTACAGAAGTGTCCCTGATAGATATAAGCCCAAAATACTCAAGAAAATACTAGCAAATCAAATCTAACCACTTATAAAAAAGATTATCTATGTTGTTCACAAACAAGTGGGATTCATCTCAGGATTGGAAGGTTCGTTCAATTTATGTAAATCCATCAGTGTAATACACCATGTTAATAGAATAAAAGGTAAACACAATCATCTCAAGAGCTACTGAAAAAACATTTTATAAAATCCAGCATATGTTCATAATAAAAACACGTTAAAAAAAACAACTAAGAAG
The DNA here is from genome assembly GCF_000951035.1 of Colobus angolensis palliatus. Classification (NCBI taxonomy): domain Eukaryota; kingdom Metazoa; phylum Chordata; class Mammalia; order Primates; family Cercopithecidae; genus Colobus; species Colobus angolensis. The sequence continues at coordinate 1,346,997 of NW_012118733.1, read as the reverse complement.
TGAACTACTTCTGTCTGATAAACCCACAGCTGTTATTTTACTTAATGATAAAAGACTCAAAGTTTTCCTACCATAATTTGGAATGAACCAAGGTTGTCTGCTTTTACATCGAATCAACATTGTATTGTGGATCCTAGCCCAGAGAAATTACTCAAGAAAATGAAATTAAAAGCAACCAGATAGGAAAGGAAAAAGTAATACTAACTTTATTGGCAAATGATACAATCTTGTATATAGAAAATTCTAATTAATTTACAAAAAAATAGAGGTAATAAACTAGCTCAGCAGGGTTGCAGAATTAAGATTAATGCACAAGTATCAATTTTATTTACATACACCAGCAATGAACAATCTAAAAATAAAATGTAAAAGCCAAGTTTACTTACAATAGCATTAAAAAGAATAAAATACTTAGGAATAAATTTAACCAAAGAAGTGTAAGGCTTTTACACCACAAAAGACAAAACATTATTGAAAGAAATTAAAGAGCACTTCAACAAATGGAAGATATCCTGTATTCATGAACTTTAAGACTTGATATTATTAAAATGGCACAACTTCCCAGACTGATCTACAGATTCAACACAATCTCTATCATAAGTCCGTCTGGGTTTTTTAATTTTCAAAATTTGACAAGCTAAGCTTAAAATTCACATGGAAATGAAAAGAATAAGGAATACATAAAGCAGTATTGAAAGAGAATGAATCTGGAGGACTTACACTTCCAAATTTCAAAATCAGTTACAATTATCAGAGCAGTATGATACTGTAATAAAGATAGACATAGATCAATAGAAACAGAAGTGAGAGTCTAGAAATAAGCCCATATACTATTGATCAAATCATTTTCTACAAGGATGCCAAGACAATTTAATGAGGAAAAAATAGCCTTTTCAACAAATGGTGCTAGGGGAACTGAATATCCACACATAAAAGAGTACATTTGGACCTTCACCTCAAGTAATACATGAAAATTAACCCCAAACCAATTATAGATCTAAATGTAAAAGCTAAAATTATAAAACTCCTAGAAGAAACATGACAATAAATCTTTGTGACCCTGGGTTAGGGTATGGTTTCTTAGATATAACATCGAAAGCAAAATTAAAAACATAGATAAACTGAATTTCACCAGAAGTAAAAACTGTTGGGTATCACAGGACACTATCAAGAAAGTGAAAAAGACACCCTTGCAGAATGGGAGAAAATATTTTCTTATATTCAATAATATAAACAACCCAATCAAAGGCTAGGTAAAATATTTGAATAGACATTTCTCCAAAGACCAATAAGCTCATTACAAGATCTTCAACATCATTAGTCATTAGGTAAATGAAAATCAAAATTACATAAAGATACCATTTCATACCCACTCCAATGACTAAAATAAAATATAGAAAATGACAAGTGTTGGAGGGAATGTGGATCAATTGAAATTCGTATATGTAGATGGTGAAATATAAAGTGGTTCAGCCACTTTGAAGTAGGTTTGCAGTTCCTTAAAGTGTCAAACGTGAAGTCCCCATCTGACCCAGCACCATATGATCCAACAGTTCTACTCCTGGATATATATCCAAGAGAACTAAAAATACATGTCCACATAAAATCTTGCACATGGATGTTTATAGCAGCATTACTCCTATCAGTCCAAAAGCGGAAACAAGCCAAATGTCCATCAACTGATGATGAATAACAAATGTGGTATCCCCATACAATGGAATATTACTGAGCCATAGAAAGAAACAAAATAGTGATGCATTCAACAACATAGATGAAACCTTGAAAACCTTGTGCTGAGTGAAAGAAGGCAGACACAAAAGGCCATATATTATATGATACCATTTATATGAAACATCCAGAACAGAAAAATCCATAGACATGGGAAGCACATTAGTGATTGCTGGGGACTGAGAGGAGGGGAAAACAGGGAAGAATGGCTAACAGCTTTCTTTTGGGGAGATGAAAATGCGCTGGAATGAGACAGTGGTTGTACCATTTTGTGAATATGTTAAAAACCACTTTACCCACTTGAAATAACTGAATAGCATGGTATATAAATTATATCCTGATTTTTAAAATGTAATTGCAAACATTATGAAAAATACATTTCATATTCCAAATAGTCCATTCATTAGCCCCTTAATTACCATTTACTCTTTCAGCATATGGCTACCTATTTCCATACTAGAACTTGGGATAACCTATTCTTAACTTTCCAGTTTCTTGTGTGAATCTGCAACTTTCATTTTTAGAAGTCAACCATAATTTATTAGCAAGTTCTCTAAAACCTAATGATTATCAAGAAGCCATGAGACAAACATAAAGACTCCCTCCACAAACGTATGCATCATAAAAGGAATTTCCAGGGCTGACTCCAACAGCCAGCCTCATAAAGCTCTCAAATCCCACCTCTGTGATGGACAGGTATCTGTCTATTCTTTAGAAGAAGGAAATAGCACCATTTTCTTCAGTTGTCCATTTTGCCCGGCAAGTCAGCATGACTACAAACCCAGGAATTCTTCAGCTTTCACACAACTAACATAAAAATAGCTCAGATTGGCAACTGACAAGCTCTTTCAGTAACCAAGGGAGTCACACCTGTAAAGCTGCTAGGTACTCACAGGTGACTTCCCTGATGCTATGATGTGATGTTAGTTAATTTGATCTCTCTGAAGAAGGAGGAACAATTCCCTGCTCCCTCCGTTTATATAACAGCAGAATGTTTCTGCTGCTCATTTGAAACTATGTCTACTGACTGCTAACCAGGTCACTACTTTCACTTACCTAGTTGGCAGTTTAAGATGGCATAATGATTTATTTACAATTTACAACTTTAGCTTCCTTTAATGCATTTAAAATGCATACCTCCTACTAACTGAATCCATGCTTAAAACCTCATTCTATGGGACCAGTCCAGAATTGAACTGTAATACCAATTATTAGAGGATGCATTACCTGTTTGATATTCTGCAATAAATAATTTCAATTCAATGTACAGTCCTCCTTTTCAGACTGAATCAACACACTTTATAGCTCCTACCAGGCAATCTTGCTGTGGTAATCCTTTCCACAGATTTGATTCTGGCTTTGGAAACTCTTCCTCAACTTCTAAAATATTTCTTTGTCTAAGTCCAGTTTTCCTGGTTCCATTACACTTTGTTCATAATTGCGTAGCCACAGATCCCAACCCTTCTCAAACCCGTATTATTCTTTTCTCCTGGAATCCCAGCCTAGCCAGAATCATCAGGCCTCCTGCTACTTGAGGAGAGATTAGACAATTCTCAGAATTAACAATAGCATGTCTTTCTATGCCAGGCAAAAATTATCATTACTCCCTTTGCTGATAACTGTTGGTTGTCAAGTATCTGTGTGGTTATAATTGTGTCTAACTGTAATAATTTTACTAAATAAGAACTTTGTTTCTCTGCATAAGGAGAGGTCCCTCTGTTCCTTCCATTTAAAATATTAGAGAGGATGAGCTCAGAGCTGTAGTCCATTTCCGGTCAGAATGTGGAATTGGGTAAAGAAGTATATCTGTGTCACTCTTCATAGACAGGCAGTCTAATACACAGGCCATTTCTGTAGATAGATACATGTTACACCAAGTCCCTCTAGTACACAGGACATTTCTGTAGATAGATACATGTTGCACCAAGTCCCCTTTTCTATTTCTCTTCAAAAAGCAGGTGTGTGCTAACTGCCTCATGGTCGTATTCCTTAGGAGAAGAGTAATACGGAAAGGAAAATTCAGGCCTCTACTTTGGCAACTGGCAAGTGATCCTTATATTTTAAAATCGCTTTAAGAAGCCCTTCTCCTAGTTTCCTGCCTTCACTCCTTATAGTTTTACATAAAACTTTAAATATGGGAATTTCCTTTGTTTTCCTAAATTGATGATTATTCTCACCGGAATCTTGTAAATAGGCCTTGCAATTCTCCAAAATTGCAGGGATGTATGAAGATTTTTTAAAATTATGGGTATAGAAATATCTTAAACAATAAAAGGATTACACATATACCAAGTAATACTGTCATTCCATTATTACTGGGTTTCCATCTACTCACAATGTCATTTTCTAAACCCAGTAATCAATCAAATCATGTGACAAATCTGGGAGAAAAGTATGGTAACATAGTGAATATCTGGTTCAAATTTCTTGCCAGTGGATGACAAACACTCTTGTCACAGGTGAAGTTTTTTATGTTAATTCTGATGCTAAATCACTCAGTTTTATTGAAGAAGCATGTATGGTGCAACCTCTGTACCACTCAAATATATATTTAGTACCTGTCATGGCACTAAGACATAATCCCAAGAAGTCTACCGTCTAGTTATTGAGGCCTGCCAACCAAAACAATAAATATGTGAAAGAGACAAAACCGAGGTGTGGAAGCAATTAATTCTGAATTGGGGGTCAATTATAAAGAGGAAAGCAGACAGCCATTTATAATTATAAGTTAATGTGTTATGTCTCCCTGGGATATTTCTAATTATGAAATGAAGGACTCTATCTTCTGTTAATAGAATTTCCAATATCTGCAAAATCTTAATGGAAAAAAAGTTTGTTTAAACACAGAAGATTGAATATAGGCACTCATTCATTATACCTCCAAGAAACCCCCTCCAAAATTACTGTAAAGAATTTTAGAAATATTTATAAATCTTCAGACACAAAGAAAATAGCAAAGAAGGATGATAACAGGCAAGAAATATCTAAATATTGAGAGATTGAAAGCAGATGGTCTAGCAGTATGTGATTCAGCAATTCAGAGATCCCTCAAACTTATGTGCCAAAAGGAAGCAAGCCAATTTACATGAGAAAAAGGTCAGGAACTGGGTGCACCAGGTAGCTCTGAATGTGAGACTTACAGAAAATGTCCAAAGACAGAAGGCTTGGTTGAAAGTCTACATTAAGAACAATCAGATCCTGAGTCCCATACTCCAGGTTATAAGACTAAGCAATATCCCCCCCAGCTCCAGGTCAGAAAATGGGAGATTTATTCCCATATGATTGGGCCCCACGTCCCTAACCTAGGGGTATGAAACAAAGCTGAGGGAAGGGTGAGGTCCCATAATAAAAACAGGAGGACACATTTCAGTGAAAATAAACAGAAATGTTTTGAATGTTTAAACATTCCCTTCAAAGCAACAGCAATGATATTGTGAGAAGATTTAAGAGTAGTAACAATAAATAACGGAAAGTGGCAAAGAAACATTTCAAAGAGCTGAGGGAAAACAATTTTTAAATTAGAATTTCATAACTGGATAGAGTATCATTCCAATGAAGATGAAATAAAGACATTTTCAGACATAAAATGAGGTTTAGAATTTACTTCTCATAAATTAGTAGTAAAGAACTACTAAAGGATGTACTTTAGAAAGAAGCAAAAAAAGCCACAGAGAAGGGAAGCGAGATGCAAAATTTACATAACTACTGAATATAAAATAGCTGACTTTCTTTGCTTCGAATAAGTGATATTAAAATTAAAAACGGTATCACGGAAGATGAGAGTGATTGATGGCTAGCTAAGTCAGCGTTGCTAATGTCCTCATCTCATTTGGGAAGGTATTGAGATACTGCATATCTTTAGATAATGTAAGAAACAAAATTTAAATTAAAGATTGATTTTAGATTGTGGTACTCATTTCACAATGTATATGTATATCACAACATCATGTTGTACACCATAAATATATTCAATTTTTATTTGTCAATTATACTTCATTAAAACTGGAAGGGAAAAGATGCATTTTTAAAATGCATTAATGCTCTATACTGTTGAAATACTGGAAATGTTTTATTTCTTTCACGACAGTTACATGAATGTTCATTTTGTGATCATTCATTTCTGTCATGTACAATTTTATGTATGTATATTGTATTTTGTTATTTTTTAATTAAAGCAAAATCACCAAAATAATAAAATATAGTTAGTAGCTTCCAAACTTGCAAAAGTAAAAACAAAACACAAATTGTTAAAAAATTTGTAATCCAAGGAAGCTATCAAAAATGAATTTTAAAAGGAAGTTTAAAAATGATGTTAAATAGCACAAAACAAGATGGAAAAATTAATCCAAATAGAGGAATGCTCACAATAAATATAAAATTAAAGTAATCTATTAAAAGACACTACTATATATTGGATTTTTTTAAAAAGGTATATGATCTCTGCTGGATGCATACTTAAAACAGTTTATCAGGAAAACATCGTGTATTAATCAATTTTCACATGCTATAAACAATACCTGAGACTGGGTGATTTACAAACGAAAGGGGTTTAATTGACTCACAGTTCCACATGACTGAGGGGGCCTCAGCAAACTTATAGTCATGGCAGAAGGCAAAAGGGAAGCAGGTACCTTCTTCACAAGGTGGCAGGAGAGGCAGCAAGTGTAAAGGAGGAACTGTCAAATATTTATAAAATCATCAGATATTGTGAAAACTCACTCTCATGAGACCAGTATGGGGGAAACCATCACCATGATCCAATGACCTCCCACCAGGTCTGTCTCTCAACATGCGTGGATTATGGGGATTACAATTTGTGATGAGATTCAGGTAGAAACACAGAGCCAAACCACATCAGGTTGAAAATAAAAATTTAGAAAAAAAGACTCAGTAGGCATATTTTTACCTGGTGTAGCAATACTAGTATTGGGGGGAAAATAGAATTGAGGGCAAAAACATTGAACAGGATAAAATAGTTCCAAGGAGATATAATATTGGGAATTTTTTTTAAAGACACCCTTCAGAGATACAGATCAAATAGGAAAAAAAAGAAAAAACAGGATTAAAAAAATCTATATAATACATCAAAAAAAGCTTGATCTTAAAGAATTATATCCCAGAGAAGACGCATACTTTTATACCATATATAGAATATTTGTAAAAAATGTTCTCATGCTATATCAAAAAGAAGACTCACTATATGTCAAAAAATTATTGTAGAAGCCAGATTGTTAATCATGATGGAATTGAATTAGAAATCAAGCATCACCTTAAAAGTTATAAGAACAGCGTTCCAACAATAATAACCTCTACCATGACCTTCTGGCATCAAAAAACAGAATCTATCAATTTATGCATTAAAGAAACGATGGAATAAAAATGTAGAAATATAAGAAAATAATGCTTATCAAATTTCTTTTATAAGATTTTAAAAAAAAAACAAAAGATAGTAAAAATAAAATGAGTTTGTTCAAATCTAGGAAAAATTATTGGTGTAAATCCAAGGAAAGAAGAATCAATGGAATACATGGAAAAAGAAAAGCAAACTATAAAATAGAAAAAATAGAAATCATCAGCAAATCTGAAATAATATTAAGAAAGAGACTAATGAATTAGGTAAACATCTAATAGCTACTGGAAAAAAAATTATTTACAACAAAATCATTAGTCAAGTTAAAGGAGGACACCATGTAAGTATTTAAGAAACAATGCACTAAGAAACTCTCACAACCATGAAAGTGTATACCCCTAGGAACATCACTTCAGAATACAAAAGCAAAAATAATTACAAGGAGAAATTGACAAAATCATAATCATAGGGAAAGTTAAAAAAAATACCTCTTACAGAAACTGATAAATCAAGCTGGAAAAAAACGACATTAGAGTTTTGTTTTGTTTTGAATTTTAGAAATTTTCTTGGAATGGGGTGTGTTTGCTTTTAATTAAAGAAGAATTCAATAAAAATTTTCTATATAAACATTGTAAATTAGCCATATACAAGCATTAAAAGTTGACCAAAGACATCAAAGAAAAAATATAAAAGCAGAAATGGAGAAAGAGGGAGAAAGAGGGAGAAAAAAGGAGAGAGAGAGAGAGAGAGAGAGAAAGACTGGAGGGGGAGGTACAATTGATGCCAGGTTCAGGACAGTTGCAATTTTGGAGAAGCAAGGATGAAAATTCGATTGTGAATGGATTCAAAGGGGGCTTAAATCTTTATCTACAATATGTTATTTATTTAAAAATAAAACCCTGAAGCAAATATGTAAAAGTGTTAAACTTTGTTAAATATTAGCATTAAGTGTAAGTGTGTTCCTTACATATCATTTGCACATTACTGTATGTCTGAATTATTTAATAAAACAAAACAAATGCATGAATAATAATGGCTCCTGATATACCTGTATAAAATGATAACTATTTAGACTTATTTTTTAAAGGTCCGTGTTCTAGAATAAAGGATGACATTTTCATTTAAAGCAAGGATAGTTCTAAATAAAAGTACTAACTGAAAAGCCCTGAGTCAGAGTTTATTATTAAACAAAAGTAAATAAATTGCTTGTGTTTCTAAGTCATAATGCTGATCGGTAGTTGATAATAAGTTAGGTCTGAAGAGACTGTCAAGATTAGGTTGACTGAGCAGAAAGTTGAGTTCCTTAACCCAGACTGGAGACATCAACCCTCTAAGCACACCATCGTCCTGCAGAACATACAAAAGCAGCATGGGAAGAGCCAGTGAGGGGAAAGAATGATGGTACTCAATAGTCAACTTTTTTATGTTGAGGTGTGACCATAAGAAAGAACAGAACCACCTACAAAATTCTACTCTTTATAAGAAAAATCTTCTAGTAGGAAGGAGATTAGCTGTAACCATAAGAGTAATTTAATGTACAACAGACATGTCAAATGAAACTCGTCTAAAATAAAACAGGTCACCTTCTGTTACAAACATGACCCCACATCAACCATGCCTCATATTAACCACATAATAAAGTGGATAGACTAGAATCACTTTATAGCCAGTACCGCGATGATCTTTGGAAGAAAATACTCTTGATAAACAGAGTAGAAGGTGACTCGTCTCCCACCTCTTACCTCATGCTCCAAGGTCACAAGGACTGAGATGTCAGTGAGCATCAAGGGTTCAGAAATGAAGGAAGAACCAGTCTGCCTGCAAAAGGGAGAGGTTTGGAAAAGAGATTTGTGGCTCCAGAAAAGGAGTAAAGATGAGAAAACAAAGGAGAATGGAAGGATAGAGTGAAGAGAGGAGCCATGCATTGATATGAAGCTAAATAGTCTAAATAATCGGGGCAGTCAGGGGAGGGGGAAGTGGGCAAGGGGATGTTTGAGTGTAGGACTGTAAAGGAAGTAATTTTTCAAGCTTTCTTTCGTGGTACCCAAGACCACCATAAACTCTTCACTGGAGTCTATGACTCCAGTTTAGAGATGTGTCTGTCTACGTTTTGCAGGGAAAAGTGAAGGGAAGTTTTACATATGGATAAATATTGTACTCTCTCAAAAACAAAACAAAACAAAAAGACGAAAGTAAAAAAAAAGTGAAACTGTAGGATATGCTACGACTGGGCCTTATGATAAAAGAAATAGGAAGCCATTGATGAGTTTTAAGCAAGTGTGTGTTAAGATAAAATAAGTACTTAAGAAAGATTATTTTGAGGGTAGTATAGAGGGCATGAAAAAGATCAGGGAAAGGTAATTTCAAGGTCAGAGGAGTACAATGGCACGATCTCGGCTCACTGAAACCTCCACCTCCCAGGTTCAAGCAATTCTCCTGCCTCAGCCTCCCATGTAGCTGGGACTACAGGTGCACATCACCACACATAGCTAATTTTTGTATTTTTGGTAGGGATGGGGTTTCACTATGTTGGCCACGCTGGTCTTGAACTCCTGACCTCAAGTGATCCGCCAACCTTGGCCTCCCTTTGCTACTACTATGAACCATACTGATCCATTTGCAGTTCTCTGTTCATAGTCCTTCAAATTTTGTACATGTGGCTTTGTGGGCTGCCCACTCCTACCTAGTGGACAAGTCACAATCACCTTACAGATGCTACCACCTGTGAGAAGTTCCCTAAATATAGCTCAGCACTTTTCTTCTATATGCTTGCATCACTCCATGTTCATCTTCATCATAGCTTCACTCACAATGAGTTATAATTCCATTTACACAAATTTCCCTCACTACCCTAGGAACACTTTGAGGGTAGGGATTGTGTTATCTTTAAGTCTCCATCTCTCATCCAAAAATGAAGGTAAAATCTACTTCCAAGGGCTATTGTGAGAACCAAGATAAATAATGAATGTGTAGTATTAGGCCAGTGCCTGGAACAAAAATTTTTAGAAATATAATTTCCCTTCTATTTTCTGTACTCCCATTCTTCCACTATGCTCCACGTCCCCCGCCGCCCCCCCACCCCCCCACAGCTGGAACTTACCCTAGGGTTTAAAACTGAGCATATCGTCACTAATATGTTTGGAAGAATGACTGAAAGTTTCATTAATTTTGTCTAGTGCTTAACAGTTTGTGCAACGTTTTTACTCATATTAGCTGGTTTCATCATCAGTATAAACATATCCCTTCTTCTTCACCCACCCTATCCAATCAACCTCTCTACCCCTAATGATTTCTTTACTGATTCTAAAAACCACACCCTTTCTGTCTGTCTCTTCTGTCAGATCTAGTCTGTCTCTTTCCTGGAAGCTGTAAGAATTCTCTCTGAACTTTAAAACTCTCTTCTGTTGGACTAGTGCCCTATACAATAGCCAAAGTGATCAAAAGTGCACTGTAATTGCTGTACCACATCCCTGCCTGAAAGCCTCACAAAATTCCCAGAGCTCTCTGGATAGAGTCAGGAAAGACCCTTTAACAAGGCCTACAAGGCCCCTCATGATCTGGTCCTCACATGCACCTCCAGCCACATAGGCTACCACTGTATCCTTGTCTCTCTATGATCAAATACTGCTGAACCTTTCGGAAATTTCCACATATACCATGCTGGTTCACACAGCCTTGCTTCCTGTCATGCTACGGTCACCATCTGGATAACCCTTCTCTTCTACCCTGGCTTAATGACATTAATTTCCCTGGACCCTCAGACTGAGAAAAATACCCCTCTTCTGTATCCCTGTAACACTCAAATGGAACCCCACATGCTCCATGTCAAATTGTATAGAACTCGGTCTTATATATGTCTGACTTCTCAATTCACCCTAGCCACTTAAGGAGAAATAAATCTATTTTTGTATAACCACAGTGCTAGAAAAAGAGCCTAGAAACAGTAAATGCTCAATAAAATTCTGTCAGTGGAAATGGAATAGAAGTGAATTTAGTGAGATTGGTGATACAATCATCATCCAGATTTCCTAGAGGAAGAGACTGAAGCTCAGAGAAGTTACAGAACAAATTGGCCAGAGACTTGGAGTCTGTTAAGTGGTGGAGCTGTGGCTGGAATCCACGTTCTCTTATTTCTAAGTCTAGGCTGTTCTAATATAGCAGGTGCCACTGAGAAACAATATTTCAATATTCTTTTTATTTACATGATTTCACTTTAATCATGAAGTCACCTAACCAGTTTGCGATCAGTTTCCTTATCTATAGCTCAGTGATAAAAACAGTAAGGCTAAATGGCAGCTGCCAAGATAAAGAGGCAGATTTCAAATCCTCATGTTGGACTTGTTCTAGAACAGTGGTGTGGTCATGCAGATAAATTAAAAGTATCTGCCTGTAAAAAAAATTCATCTCAACTTATCAAAGTAAATAAGCATCCAAAAGCAAACATTTCCCCACAACTAACCAGATATCTCCTGACCTCCTGCCCGTGTGAATGACAAAGTCTTCTGAGGCTGCAAAAATGAGAGGAACCTTTCAGTGTAACTGAGCAGACGTTTACAAATGGATTCATCAGAGGAAATTGCTAAAATGCCTACAGGTACAAGAGGTCCCGTATGTTCCATCTACTTACGGATCCAGCAGGGAAAAATTAAGTTCTCAGAGTGAAGGCAGCCTGCACACACTCCAGGGATGATGAAAGAGCGAGAGGAGGCACCCATACCTAATTATGTTAATTTCAGCAGAGCTGCATCTGGAGTAACTTCTCAAGTGTAACGGTAATAGAAAGTATGAGATAAGGAAGGAGGCTAAGACGGCTCAGTGGGACCTCATAGCTGCCTTGTGGGACAGTGGGCCCTCCGAAGCACTTTATGTGGAGCTGTTTGAGACAACACAAGGCAATCTGAGTGTGAAACCCTGGGTACTCCAGTATGCCTTTACCCATGCATCCACTGAAGAGGATAATTTTATGTTTTATTTACTGTTTCACTTTTCCTGCCTGTTGTTTCTTTTTAAGCATATAACTTAGGTCACCGATCAGAAAACACCACCCAGCTATCAAGAGAAGTTTCAAAGGCAGGCAGACTTTCTCTAGCTTTCTTGGCATCCCTGAAAGTGACATGTGCCCCCTGCTGAACGAATGCTTCTTAATCATCTAGACCACAGCTCCGCAAACTTTTTCTGTCCAGGGCGAAACAACAAATGTCTTGGGCTTTACAGGCCTGACCATCTTCATAACTAGTTAGCTCTGCTATTGTCGAGATAAAGCAACATCATGAATGAGTATGGCTGTGTTCTGACAAAACTTTATTTACCAAAATAGGATCAAAGGCCAGATAGAAGATAATAGATCTCATCATCTATGTCATTGCTCCCTCTGGTTTTATTCTCAGAATTAAATTAGTTGCTTATTTGTATGGTTTTTGGCTCATTGACAAAAGTGCAGGAAAAAAATGACAACTTACCAATAGTCACGTCAAGTCAGATAATGTATATGGAAATACTTGGGAAAATTGTACAAATATAAGGCACTATCATTAGCACTAGCAGATCCAACCAGATTTGACAGGAGTCCATTCATTCACACTTTTCATTGCCTAGGTATATTTTTGTGCCAGGCACTGTGCAAGACCCTGCAAATATAAAAGCACATAGAAGGCCTCTTATCATAAGGAGATTTTGGTCTAGTCCCAAAGGCAAAGAAGCCAGGGCAGTGTAATGCCATGGCTTATCACTGTAGCCAAATAATGGTTTAGACTCTTACAGACGTACTTTCCTTTCTTGGCCTCTTTTATCAATATCTTCTCTCCCCCAACTCCTGCAGCCCTTCTGCTATGAAGACTAGTTAGTCCAAGAAACTAAAGATCAGTACCTCAGGATAAGGGAACAAAGAAATCATTGCTCAGCTCTTTAAATCCACAGTAAAATGATAGTCTTGAAAGCCAGATTTCAAGCAGAAGAAAACTAAATTTGGTTTTTTTTTTTCCTATCAAGAGCAAATGCTTGGTGGATTAATTGTAAAGACAGAAGAATGAATATTTGACTACAGGGAAATTCCTTCTGCAAAGGAAGAGGAAAGCCCTTCAATGCTTGTGAGATAAGTTCAAGGAAGATGAACGTTTCCCCATCATTAGAAAGGACCTGGTAGAGAGGGGTGATGAGTCGTAGGAGTTGTTTGAAGCAAGGAGGACAGGTATGTATATATGTAGGGAGGAATAGAAAACAGGGAGGTAGAAGAGGGGATGAGGGGAGTGAGGGGGATGTGTCAGAAGGCTGAAAGGAGGAAACAAAAGGCTCTGCTCCCAGTCATGTGTATGGCAGTGCAGGTGGTGCTGGATTGAAGGGCTGCCTTTGTGACGCCATAGATTTTATCTTAGGAACACATCTGAGTCTTATGTCCTGGTATTACCTTACCATCATGTCGCCCTCAAACTCTAACTGATCTATCTCCCTGGCTCAATCCATGGCTAGATTTACAAGACTGGAGCTGGGTCAGCTCCTAATGAGAAGCAAACATAGTTTGGGAGCTGGAACTGGACTTCACATTTTGGCAGCAATCTTGGGGGTGAGAAGGAAGGGAAATACTTTTCAGTTGGGATAAACTGCATAGTTGCTGGATTACAACACAGAATATATATCTTCGGGTGACTTCCCAGCTGCAGAATCCTGGCTTCAATTAGAGATCTATATGTCTAACCATTTTATCATTTTTATACATTTAGGAGCTCAAGTGTTTGCTCCAGCAGGCTGCAGCTGGGTTGCCATCAACTCCCAGCTGTTGTTTAGCTGAAACACGACAACTAAAACTATGGGCCGGTATGACTGGAAACCAAATTTGGGGCTGAGTAGAAAAGTTCAGGATGAGTTAATGATGTTTAGTGCTTTTATTGTTTGCTTCGACCAGGTAAACCCCACTCATTGAGAAGAAAGCAAAGGAGGGGAACTTGAAACTCATCCAGACACGTTTGAGCATCCCTGATATAAAACAGGCATGCCCTGCAGACCAGCGTTCTCTCAGCGACGTTCCATTATGCAGGCTTCTGGTTTTCCAGACTTTCCCAAAGTCACCAACTCCAAATAAGATAGGTTTGACTGCTTAGAGAAAATATGAATTCAATACTCAACATTCAGTGCCGTGCTGTTGGACAACTGAAAGAAAAATAATATTAATCATACAGTTGATTCCTTAATAGAATGGGATTTAGAGGCTAACTAAATGCATCAAGCTTGCTGTCTGGCACTGGTCTCAGCCTCCTTGCCAACAGAGCTTCCATTTTCCTTTAGATTGAAGCTACTTTCCTTTAAAAAAAAAAAAAAAAAAAAGTCAGGGGACCTTTTCAAATTTTTAGCTCATTTCATTACCAGAGTTATCTGGATTTGTAAGAAGCATCTTTATGAGACCCATATTATCCATTGATCCAGCCTAGTACAAAGGTGTTCCTGAGTTAATAATACCCCATCACTTATTAATTACTATTTTCACCATTGTTCTGCACACTGGCAAGGAGTTCACAGTACTTTCAGCACCACAGGATTAGGGCTTCACTTCATCTTCCATGGGCTGGGGGGCAGCTTCCCTTGGAGGATGAAGCTCCTTTTGCAAGCAAAGAGTTACAATAGGAAGAGAGAAATTTTCATGTGGACTGAGCTTGTTTCTGGACGAACGCTGCACCCTGTGGCCATCTCCTTGTGACGTGACCTTGCCATCCCTTTATTCCTGATTATAAAACGCTCTTTGTTGCCAGTTCTGGAAGGACAGGAAAGACTGAAACAAAAAAGAGATGACAAGCCCAAGGGGTAGCAGGATGGTTAGAACCTGAGAATATTGGGCGACTACAGATCCTGGCCAGTTTTATAGCAAGGAGGGTGCAGCACCATTGGACACCTATGGGCTGAAATGAAGAGGATAATAAGCATCCAGCGGGTTACAGAAAGAGTAGAAGCTGGAAAACTATGCATGCAGGGTTGGCATTCAAGACTCAAGCTGGGAACTCAGTCACTGATCAGGAACCCGTGTATAGAGGTCCAAGTTGAATAAAAGTGCATAGGCAAGAGAAGGGCAAATGCATGTAGATGGGCACAGTTGAGACCCAAGTGTCCATAAGCAGGGAGACATAAAAAGCGAGAGGGAGCATTTGTGCTCCAAAAGACACATGGAAATTCACTGTATTGGTCAATATCTCACAGGAATGAAGTTGAGAAAATAAAATTTTAATAAAAACTCTGTAATATAAAAAAGGTAATTTCATCACAATTTTCAAGTTCTTTACTCATGACAACTACTGCATGTATCTCTTTAATTCATGCAGCTGTTGCTTGCTGCTCTGGGAAATGGGCTGTGCCCAGGTGCCTGGGTTCTAAAGCCCAATCAGATCTCAACGTCCAGTCAGTGAGGCAGACATATACATGACCATGCTAAAATGTGACAGCAAATGTAGTGATGAGATTCACAAAGCAAAAGCATGGAATCATTACTTTTGCCTAAGTAGGGATTGGCATGGTGGGATGATTTAGGAAAGATTTTAGAAGAGGAGGGACTTACGTCCTGAACCTAGAAGAATATGGAAACAGAAGGGACAAATGAGAGAAAGGCAAACCGGGCAAAAGGAGCATAAGCCAAGGAATCGAGAGCTAAATATTCACAGCATGGATCAGGAGTCATGAAGCCTTATAGAAGATTTGTCATGTGCCAAACATTGTGCTAAGAACCCTCATACTTGATCATTACTTTACAAATAGCGCAAACCTGTCAGCCAGCCATTATATAATTATCTCCAAATTAAAGATGAGGAGACTAAGCAGTGTAGAGGTTAAGACTCTTGACTTCACATAGTTAGTAAACAGAAGAACCTAAGTGCCAACCCAGTTACAGGTGATGCCAATACTCAGCCTCTTAGCTGCTATGCAATTCTGCCTTTCTGAGTGTCTAATGTATTGGGTTTAGAAAGAGGAGAAGAAGGAAAGGAGAGATGTGGTCAGGGTTTGTGCAGAGTTTTGGGTGTGATTTCAAAGTTTAAACCTTTAGACTGGGATTTGTCAAGGTGTTTCTACAGGCCACCTGCATCAGAATAAGAATAACTTTTGAATGAATAGATCTACAACACAGAATGAAAATTAAACATATCTCAGCATGTTTTAGGAGTTTGCAAACTGTGGTCCACAGGCCCCATCTAACCCATCATCTGCTTTTATATAGCCCTTGAGCTGAGAAGAATTTTTACATGGTTGAGCAGAAATCAGAAGAAGTATATTTTGTGTTACACAAAAATTATGTAAAATCTAAAACTCAGTGTACATAAATACAGTTTAATTGTAACATAGCCATACCCATTTGTTTAGATATTGTCTGTGGCTGCTTTTGCACTATAACAGCAGAGCTAAATAGTTTCATCAGAGACTGTGTCGCTGCAAAGCTTTAAATATTTACTATAAGCCCATGACAGGATTTGTTTGATCCTGCACATGTATTAAAAATAAGCATAGTTGTTCATATATAAGCAGTGAAAAATCATGGGTGGAACTATGCTGGTATTGGCTTTTAATGTCTTTTCTTTATTCAGATGTGGCTTTTAGCAGCACTCTTCAAACTTTGCACAAAGATCACTGAAGATTCTGGTGAAATGCAGATTTGAATTTCTCAGGTTTGGCACGAAGCCTGAGAGTGTGCATTTCTAACAAACTCCAGGTGATGCCAATGATACTGGCCCATAGACCACACTTTAAGTAGCGACAGCATAGTGGATCTTCTATTCTCTCCTGTTCAGGTGTCATTTAGACTGTTCAGGGATTGAGATGCTGCTTTGGCTAGATGTGCTCTGCTCTTCTCTCTGCAAGGAGTTCTCAAAGATGACTGAGGTTCAAAGGTAGTTTTCCAAAATCTTTACAAAGCATTAGCAAGTGGGAATTCGTAAATACAGTGACATATTCTAAGTAAAGTGGGGCATGTAAAAAAGGTAAAGCAGAGTGGAACAATCCAGGAAACTATTTCAAGCATTTTCAATCATCTCCAATGATTGAAAGTTTCACCACTTTGGCCAGGCTGGTCTCTAACTCCTGACCTCAAGTGATCCTCCTGCTTCAGCCTCCCAAAGTGCTGGGATTACAGGTATGAGCCACTGCGCCTGGCCAAGGTTGCCAGTATTAGAACTGTCTAGTATTGGAAAGCTAATCACTTTAGTACTGGGGATCCAGGAGTATCTGGGCATGGTTCGTGAGGTTAGCGAGATAATTTATGTGGATGTATCTAACCCACAAGTAATGCATGGTACTTTAATTCTGATCTCGCCTGATGTAAAGTTTTGAAAAAGTTCTCATAGCAGTTCTCTAGAATTCATCTCAGTTGGGTAACACAGCTACAGATTTGGAAGGAAACAGACCCCAACAGAGGAAAGAGATGCTTTGGAAGTTCTTGATAAGATATGGAATAAATTGATAATAGGATCTCTTTTAAATGCATTTCATATTCGGGCAATAGTATTTCAGTGTGCCAAGGGTGAAAGGGTACTCAATCTCAGGTGAACTAAATGTATCAAAATGTGGAAGAAGCCAACCTGTTTCTATTTTAACACATGCTTCCTTAAAGAATACCTTTGAGCTCAAGACAGTCTTAGTCATAGAATCAAATACCACTCAGATTCATAAATGATCCCTTGCATTTTCAGTTTGGGAAAATATTAAGGCTTATCTGTTTTTTCTTTATGTTCATCTGATTAAAAAGTGGCCCAGGACATTATGAACACATGTTACAATAACTCCTCTCTGCTGGCGCACAGATAAAAATGATTCGTTGCTCTCCTCTGTGCAGTTCTTTCCACCTCACACTCCCTCCAAAATGTACAAAACCTGCCTTGCTTCCTTCATCTCCTCTCTCAGCTTCCCCTCACGGTTTCTCCCAAAGTCTGTGCGTTCTTGCAATTACAGGTTCTCAATTACACACACTTGTTACTTGCTTGAGGGGAGAGAAAGTATACTTCCTCTTTCGGCAGCTGCTCAAGCCAGATGTTGCACTGGCAGGCTGTGATTGGCTGGCAGATGAAAGAGAATGGCTCTTCATGGATAGATAAGAGGAGAGAGGTAAGCAAACCTAGTTCAGCACTGAATCAGCAGGTCCTCAGTAACCTGATTGGAAATGTCCTTCAAGCTTGAACTGGAAAACAGGGAGGATATTGTCACAAGATCATTCAGCTGAATACTGACTGCTCCCTCCCCGGCTAAAATAGCAAGAAGCTTCATTTGGGGAGATCATAACAGTATTCAAGATGAGCTGGGATTCATTTAAGCTGCATCTGCATTGGCAAGCAATAATTGTAGGGATGCAGAAGTTTGTTTATTTTAACAGCTAAATGTTTGTGTCTCAAAAACCAATGAAACTTTTCTGTAATCACTTTGGAAATGTGCTTGAACCATTTCATCTACCTAAATCTTTCCATTGTGTTTCTCAGGCAATGACAATAGACAGTGATTGGGGCAGAATTAAGTAATCATCAACTTTTCCTCCTGCCTCCTTGGAGCAAGCCTGAAACTGAATGAGAAATAAAAATAAAATTTTAAGCCCCCTAATGGACTGAAGGGACACCCTCTTGGTCAAGAGGAACTGCAGGGAAACCTCGGAAGATGAGTTCCTGGCCATGATGGGATGGGAGGTAGGACAAGCCTCATTATACCTCCCTCACTAACTGCCATTAGGCTTTTTTTCCTGGGGGTTAAATAAACCAGCCTTTTGGAAAGACAGGCTCCACCATCAATATCAGCAAAACCCCTGACATCAACCACTTTAAACTGCCCCTCTCTGTTGCAGTTTCAGCCCAACCACCAACTAAGATTCCTTCCTGATAAAAGACCATCAACCATGAAGTGGTTCTGGCCAGTCTACAGAGGATGCACAGTGAGGGTTTTCATGTTCTCTGCTTCACATTTTTATGTCAGAGGACTGAAAACTGCACCCGCAGATCATGCCAGTGCCGCCGTATTTTGAACATGGGCCCCATGGAGAGGCATACAGCTCAGTTGAGCATGTACATGTTTCTCCTTTTATACATATTCATGACTCCTCCCCTAGCTTATAAATATGTATATTCAGCCACCCCTCTCAGCATAAATTTTTGTTCCCTTTTCTTCTCCCTTGAAGTGCCTGTTTCTGGCTTCTGGCTGGAGGCTATGTTTCCCAGCCTGTCAGAGTGGCCACCCTGCATATTGTAATTCTTTATGAGAAATACAGCTCTCCTTTCCAAATTTATGAACCTTGTCATCCTTCATTTGACATAATGAGACATACTTTGCTTGGCTGATGAAGCTTTTGTTGCAATGATTAAGAGCATGTAAAGCAAAATGATTGAAAAAAAAATTTGATCTATGTTGACTGTGTATAGACCCAGTTTGGACATTCTGGGTGGCAAGAACATGACTATAAGACACAAAGTAGGTGAAATATGCCAAGGTTACATGTAAAACTACATTTCGTTTGTTTCCGCTTCTCCTGTTATTCAGGTGAGATGAATTGAAGTAGACGGTCTTCACACTGCTTCTTAATATAAATCATGAAGGATCCAGCCAGGGTTTCAGTGCAGTTTGTTTTAATTATAGGTATCAAAAGTCACCAGATGAAATAGGAGGAGAAAAAAGCATCTCATTCAGAATAGATTATGGGAAATCATTTTTTTTTTAATCCAATGTAGAGTTAATCCTTCTAAAAGATTAGACATTTATGGCATACTGGCCTGGCATCTGCAGCTACAATCCTGGGGATAAAGCATGGCAGAGGCTATCCATCTCCATGCTCTGGGCAGGAGTCGATAATAATAATAATTAATAACCATTTGTGCTCTCTAGCTCCCTTCAACTGGGATCTCAGAATATTTTACTGACACAAATTCATTAAGCCTCAAACTGCACCTGGGCATTCAGGAACTACTTGAAGGCTAGCCTTGTTATTATTTTATATTCGTATTGCATCTTTCCTCCAAGGAGCTCAAAAGGATTATAAATATATTACCAAAGTAGGTTAACTCATCAGAGTTAAGAGTCAGGAACACATTGCTTCTGTCTCCTTTGCGCAGGAGTTCCTAAGCTGTGAACGATGAGTAAGGCTGGGAACACAGCAGACTACTGGACTTATCTCTAGCAACATCTATACATTACTTTTTCTATTCAATGTTTAACCTCTCCAGAAGCAAATATGGCTTTCCTCTGTCATTCCACTTCTCAGCTATATTAAATGAGTCATTCAAGTAAAACACAGCCCCTTCTACTTCAGTCAAGTCTTGAGTCAGAAAATATCTATCAGAGATGCTAGATGGGGATTTCAGAAGGGTGAACAATAAACGAGGTGACCGCCAAAGTTCTCTTTAGTTCGATGATTTGGCAGAATCTGAAGAAAATAAAGTGCAAAACAGGTAACTCTGAGTTACCATTCCATTATAGGAACTAATACTGAATGAACAATCAATAGTATAGGAAAAGATTGGCAACAGTGCAACAGTTCATGGCACTGTTGTTCTTAAGACCGGAAAACTGGAAGCAAGTAAAATTCTAAAAACAGCACAGTCATGCCATAAACATAAGCACCACAATTTGGGAAATTATTAATATGCACTCATTGCGTATGCCAACCCAAGCTCAACATGCCTTAGGATTCAGAGATAGAAGCTATAAGAATAATAAAAGAACCCAGAAAGTCCTGCTCCCAGAAGGTCACATATTCAATACAGGGCGGTAGTAAGAGCATGGGATCTGGAAGCAACTGTTTTAAATTTTATTCTCAGCCGTTTGTGTGATCCAGAACAAGGCACATGACCTTATTAGACTTTGACTTCCCTTTTCATAAACAATGGTTTAAAATATCTACCTGAATTGTTTGATGAAAGGTTAGGAAAGCATCTAGCACACAGCAGGTACTCATTATCCTTATTGTCATGAAACCCTCAAGAAATCCTCTAAACATGGCAAGGCACTGAGACAGAAAAGTGACTTTTCCTTTTTTTTTGCTCTGTCCTTCAACTGTTATGTTCAAATTTCATTTCATGGGAAAGATTTTACTCCTTCTTCTTCTTCCTCTTTTGTTCTGCTACCTCCCTCTTAACTGATAAATCCTACCCATTGAAAATAGTAACCAGCCTTAAATGGCAGGAGAAAAAAAAAGTCAAGAATACCCAAGTAGTACTTTTGCTATTGGAATAAGCTTCCAAGTTCTTAGCATGACGGTCAAAGCCCTTCACATACTTCCCAGGCTTCAACCAGACTAGAATGCTCACCATTGCCTAGATATTCCTAGCCTTTCTGACATTATGTTCTTTCTTCATGCTATTCCTATGGCCTTACAATCTCCAACTCTTAAAATCCTGCCTAGCCTCAGAGGGCAATCTCTTTGCCATACCTTCCAAGAAAACATGATCTTTTCTTCCTTTCTTCTTGAGTCTGTATGACAGTATATAGTACATTCTTCCCTCTCATATGTATGTATATTTATTCATAGGCATTTGTAAGTTTTATTTGTCTGTAACACTGTGTACTTTTTAAAAGGATGACATCACATTCATCTTTTCATAGTACTAGATTCAAATAAATTCCTATGCTCATGACTGATGTTCAATGAATGTTTATAAAATAGTATTTAATTGACTCATTTCTGGTGCAAGTTCTCTTGATAAGATTTTTCACCACTGATTTCCATTAGCATGGCAAAAACAGCCACAAACTTGAACTCTAACATAAGCACTTAAGAGAAAAAAAAATGAACTTCAATGCTTTGAATGTTGGCAAAACATTTTTTAAGTTGTGTATATTTAAGGTATATAATATGTTGTTATGGAATACATATAGATAGTAAAGAAAAAAGGTTATTATATTGAAGCAGATTAATATATTTATCACCTCACGTAGTTACTCATTTTTGTGTGTGGCAAGAGCTGCCAAAATCTACTCATTAAACATAAATACCAAACAGTGCAGTTTTATTACTTGAGTCCAGCAACACATAGTCATTCTTACGAAATTCAGACCAGTCATCTAGATGGGGGTATTCCAGCCCACTACATGTAGAAGTTCAAGTCAGGACAATTCTCCAAAAGAAAATTTGGCACAACTTATCAAAAGCAAGAAAAATGTCCAGATGCTCAATCCAGCCACTCCATTATGGGAATTAATACCAAGTTAATAATCAATAGTATAGGCAAATACTGTCAACAGCACAACACTAGAAGCAACTAAAATTCCAAAAACAGCATAGTCATGCCATAAACATAAGCACCACAATTTGGAAAAATTATTAAGATCAAATAAATTGTTTTCCATTCCTATGATAAAATGCCTTCTATGTAGTCATTGAAATACTGTCTCAGAATAGTTTTGATATGAAGAAAATACATACATTAACACAAAGTATGTACTATATGACCTTTCTTAAAAAAAGCAGATAGAAAAAAATATACATACTACATACACATAGAAAATGATGAAACTTTATACACTAAAATATTAACAGTTATTAACTCACAGAAATAAAATTCTAGGCAATTTGACTTTCTTCTTCGTGCTTTTTTAAAAATTTAATTTGTATTTATTGGAAATCAAAGCTATTTAAATAAAAGACCAATAGAGAAGAATTTTCCTAACAACTGACCAAGAATTTTTCACCTGCATTATCTTCTTGAATACTTAGAATGGTCCTGGGAAGGGGCCTCACTCTTCCTATCACATTCAGTCTTTCCCTGGGAAGCCTCCTAGCCTGGATCAGGGTCCCCATTCTGGGTTCCTAGAACAAAATCCAGTACCCAAACCTATTTTTGTGCATAGGAGAAATTGGTATGAAACCTAAATGCTACAAAATTAGAGAACAGTATTCTCTATAAAGGACTTATAAAGTCATTACAATTATATTTTAAAGTAATATTTCATTTAATCTAATGTTAGAGTAAAGTAATATATACTATTGTAGTTACAAGAATATTTATAAAATGGGTTGAAAGAAATCCATTAAAATATTAACTGTGAGTAAACTTTGATTCTGGGCTAATGGGTTGTTTATTTTATTGTTTTTTTTTTGTTTTTTGAGATGGAATCTCACTCTGTCATCCAGGCTTAAGGGCAGTGGTGCAATCTCGGCTCACTGCAACCTCTGCCTTTTGGGCTCAAGCAATTCTCCTGCCTCAGCCTCCCAAGTAGCTGGGATTACAGGCATGTCCCACCATGCCTGACTAATTTTTGTATTTTTAGTAGAGACGGGGCTTCGCCATGTTGGCCAAGCTGGTCTCGAACTCTCGACCTCAGGTGATCCACCCACCTCAGCCTCCCAAAGTGCTGGGATTACAGGCATGAGCCATGGCACCCAACCCATTTTATTGTTTTGTTTTTCTATATTTTCTAAATGTTCTCCAATTAGCAAGTTCTCCAGCTGGAATATTTATACTCAGATTAAAGAAAATTTAACAAACATACATAATACTGGTCTCTTTGCATTACCTGTAAAATTGTACAATGTTAGGAAGTGCATCTACTTACCACAAAGCCTACCACTGTGACTAACGCACAGAAAGATGTAATTATAAGCTTGTTGAGGAACCAGTTAATGAATTATCAATTCACTGGCCAATCAGATGTCAGAGAGGATATCTTAGCCTAAGGCTGTAGAAGCAAAGGAGTAAAAATGCCTGAACCTTAACCAGGTCCTGTAATCACCAAAGCCTATGAACTCTGTCACTTTGCCTTTCTAATATGAATCCTCTAGTCATCTGGACTAGTTTCCTAGGGCTGCTGGAACAAATTACGACAAACTTAGTGACAACAGAAATGTATTCTCTCACAGTTCTGGAGGCCATAAGTCTGAAATCAAGGTGTCAGCAATACCAGGCTCCTTCCAAACTCTCTAGGGGAGGATCCTACCTTGCTGTTCCCAGCTCCTGGTGACTCCAGGCTTTTCTTGGCTCATGGCTGCATCACACCAGTCAGTGGTTCCATCTTCACATGATCTTCTTCTTTGTGTGTCCTCTCTTGTGTGCCTTATAAGCACACTTGTCATTGGATTTATGGTTTACTCAGATAAACTAGGGTAATCTCATTTTGAGATCTTTAACTTAGTTACATTTGCAAACACCGTCTTTCAAAACAAGATCATATTCACAGGCTCCTATGGTCAAGACATGCCAATATCTTTTTGGAGGTCACCATTCAACATACTACATCACCCTTAAATGACCCTCAGTTTTAAAAAATTGAATTTCCTCTATTTTTCACTGTAGTATACACTTTACTTTGAACATAGAAGCAAGGGAATACCCTAAAGAGCGAAGATTTACAAAAAGAAGCCAACACCACTGTAATCCTCTGTCCTCACCAAATATTAGAAATGTGATTTAAATATCAATAACATACAAAAACATTGAAGAGGAGTGAGTGCTTCCAAACTCATTTTACAAGGCCTGTGTTGATCTGATACCAAATCCAGATGAGGACACTAAAGAAAAAAAAAAAAAAAAGGCCAATATCCTTGATGGACATAGATATAAAAATTCTCACAAAATGCAAACAAAGTGAATATAACAGCACATTAAAAGAGTCAAACACTGAGATCAAGTGGAATTTCTCCCTGAGATACAAAGATGGTTCATCATGCACAAATCAATAAATGTTATACACCATCCTAATAGAATGAAGGATGAAAATCATATGACTATCTCGATAGATGCAGAAAAAGCACTGACAAAATTCAACATCCTTTCGTGGTAGAACCATTCAACCAAGTAGGTGTAGAAGAAAATTATCTTAATATGAAAAAGGCCACATATAATATTTAAAAGCCCATTTATGTCAATTCCACAACTAACATTATATTCAGTGGTAAAAATGTGAAAGATTTTCCTCTTAGATCAGGAAGAAAGAAAGGATGCCCTCTCTCACTACTCCTATTCAACAGAGTACTGGAAGTCCTAACAGGAGCAATTAGGCAAGAAAAGGAAATAAAAGGCATAAAAATTGAAAAGGAATAAGTAAAATTATCTCTGCTTGCAGGTGACATAATTTTAGATATAGAAAACCCTAAAGACTCCACCAGAACACTGTTAGAACTAATAAACAAATTCAGTAATGTTGCAAGACACATAATTAGCATACAAAAATCAGTAAAATTTCTATACACTAACAAAGAACTATCCCCCCCATCAAGAAAACACTCCCATTTAAAATAGCCTAAAATAAAACACTTAGAAATACATTTAACTGAGTTGAAAGATGTGTACACTAAAACTATAAAACATTGATGAAAGAAATTTAAGAAGACACTAATAAATCGGAAGACATCTCATGTTTAAGGATTGAAAAAGTTAATATTGCTAAAATGTCCATGCTATAAGTGATCTACAACTTCAGTGCCATCCCTATCAAAATTCCAATGGTATTTTTCATAGAAATAGAAAAAGCAATCATAAAATACATATGGAACCACAAAACACACTGACTGGCCAAAACCATCTTGAGCATAATGAACAAAGCATACCACGAAGTTGTAGAAATTAAAACAGCATGGTACTGGCGTAAAAATAGACATAGACCAATGAAATATAATAGAGATCTTAGAAATGAATCTATGCAATTTCAATCAACTGATCAACAACAGTGCCAAAGACAGACAATGGGAAAAGGACAGCCTCTTCAGTAACTGATTTTGAAAAAACTAGATCGTCACATGCAAAAGAATAAAATTGGACCCTTATCTCATATTATATACAAAGTCAATTCAAAATAAATTAAACACTTAAAATCCAGATCCAAAACTGTAAAACTATTAGAAAGAAACATAGGCAAAAACTTATCAACATTAGTCTGGACCATGATGCTTGACTATGATCTCTAAAGCACAGGCAATAAAAGCAAAAATGGACAAATGGAATTGTGTCATACTAAAATGCTTCCGCACAGCAGAGGAAACATTCAACAGAATGAAAAAACAACCTACAGAATGGGGGAATATATTTATATACCATACATCTGTAAGGGGCTAACATCCAAAATATATAAGGAATTCAAACCAATAGAAAGAAACAAGTAACCTGTTTTTTAAATGGCAAAAGGACCTAAATAGACATTTCTCAAAAGAAGACATACAAACAGCCAACAGATATAGATTTTAAAAAGTTCAACTTCAGTAATCATTAGGGAAATGCAAGTTAAAATGACAATGAGATATCATCTCATACCTGTGAGAATAGTTTTGAACAAAAAGACAACATATAACAACTATTGGGGAGGGTGTGGGGGAAAATACTGTTTGTACACTGTTGGTAGCAAGTAAATTGGTACTGGCATCCTGGAAAACAATATGGAGGTTCAAAAAACACTACAATGAACTACCCTATGATCCAGCAATCCCACTTCTGGGTACATATCCAACAGAAATGACATCAGTATGTCTAAGAGATCTCTGTCCTTCCCTATTCAGTACAGCACTATTCACAATAGCCAGGATACAGAATCAATCTAAGTGTCCATGGAGAGATGAATGGATAAAGAAAATGTGATCCATACATGCAATGAAATAGTACTCATCCCTAGAAAACAGGGAAATCCTCCTATTCAGGACAAGATGGATGAACCTAGAGGATATTATGCTAACTGAAATAAGCTATGCATAGAAATATAAATACTGCATGGTCTCATTTATATGTGGAATCTAAAAAACTTCTAATTCATAGAAGCAGTGAGTCAAAGGTTGATTACCAGAGGCTGAGGGAACAGGAAAAGGAAATGGACAAAAAGCTGTTGTTCAAATGGTACAAAGTTTCAGTTAGACAGTATGAGTAAGTTCTGGAGACTTGTACTTCAAGGTGCCTATAGTTAATAATAATGTATTGTATACTTGAAAACTGCTATCAAAGATCTTGAATACTCTTATCACAGAAAACAAACTATGTAAGGTGTTGGATATGTTAACTAGCTTGACTGATAAGCATTTCACAATGAATACATATATCCAAACATCACATTGTGCACCATAAATACATACAATTTGTATTTGTTAATTATACCTTGATAAAGACAAAAAGTCAATCACAGACCACTCTGCCTATCCCACTTCATTTAGGTTCCAAGAGAGGAGATAAAAATTTCTATTCCCCTTCAGCTTCAAGATGAATAGTTCCTCTCTCCTAATTTCTGTACATCCTCTCTCATGTCTATAGTACACTCTTTTAATACCATAATTGCTGAATTATTAGCTAAGGAATTTACAAACTCTACTCATTATTCCTTGGTGATGAAGAGAAATGCCATGAACATGAACAACACAATTTTAATAAGCACAGGAGCCTTATTAGTCAGTGTTTAGTCCAATTTAAATCTGATAAAAATGGAAGCTCCAGCAAGGGCTAATAATGAGATCATTTAAGACACATCAAACAGTTCTCTCCTCAGAAGAAGAGGAATGGCAAAGTCTGTCCGTAACAGGTGTTTCCAAGTTCCTCTGTGGGGAATGTGACCTGCCCCTGGAATTAGCCTGAATCAAAATGAGAGAGCCAAGTGCCCAGAATGCAGATTCCATCAGTGGGGTCTGGGAAACTACACCCCAAGTTTAACAAGGTTCATTCTCTAGGGAGGCTCAGTAATTTAAGCTTCAGCATGCCAAAATTTTGTGCAATGGACAGGGTTTCTAGATTTCCATTCTGAAAGACAGACCTTGCAAAGTTTGTCTAAAGATCCAATTCAGGACCAGTTAGAAAAAGGTGGCTAAGGACTTGAATGCCTTGTCTAATGCTTTCTTCTTACCAGACAGGAGGAAAAACAGACATGCAATTTTTGTTCAAGGCTTTAGTGTGAACTATCCCAGTATCTGCAGGTAGGATGTTCCCTATCTGTCCCCATACTCTCATTATATACTTGCATGTCTAGGAGCAGAGACACAGTGATTTAAGTCATATTCCTGCCCCGAGGAGTTTACAGTCTAATGGGCAGAAACATGCAAGTAAAAGAAAATAAAGGAAAATCTGTAAAGGCGAAATAAACAAGCAGAAATGATGCGGCAGGATTCCTGGGCAAGATCGCCTAATAGAAACAGCTCTAGTCTGCAGGTCCCAGCCACACCAACACGGAGGTGAGTGATTTCTGCATTTCCAACTGAGGTAACCGATTCATCTCACTGGGTGCATCATCACAGTGGGTGCAACCCATGGAGGGTGAGCAGAAGCAGGGTGGGGCATTGCCTCACCCAGGAAGTACAAGGGGTCGGGTAACTCCCTCCACTAGCCAAGGGAAGTCCTGAAAGACTGTGCATTGAGGGACAGTGCATTCTGGCCAAGATACTATACCTTTCCCATGGTCTTTGCAACCCTCAGACCAGGAGATTCCCTCAGATGCCTATTTCACAAGTGTCCTGGGTTTCAAGAACAAAATGGCAATGCCATTTGGGAAGACACAGAGCTAGCTGCAGGAGTTTTTTTATTTGTACCCCAGTGGGGCCTGGAATGCCAGCAAGACACAACTGTTCACTCCCCTGGAAAAGGGGCTGAAGCCAGGGAGCCAAATGGTCTAGATCAGCAGAACTCACCCTGTCGGAGCCCAGCAAACTAAGATCATTGGCTTGAAATTCTTGCTGCCAGCACAGCAGTCTGAAGTCGACCTTGGACAATCAACCTTGGTTGGGGGGAGGAGTGTCTGCCATTACTGAGGCTTGAGTAGGCAGTTTTCCCCTCACAGTATAAACAAAACCATCAGGAAGTTAGGACTGAACAGAGACCACCACAGCTCCCCAAAGCCTCTGTAGCCAGACTGCATCTCTAGATTCCTCCTCTCTGGGCAGGGCATCTCTGAAAGGCAGCAGCCCCAGTCAACGGCTTAAAGAGAAAACTCCCACCTCCCTTGGAGAGAACCCCTGGGGGAAAGGGCAGCTATGGGAGCAGCTTCAGCAGAATTAAATGCGCCTGCCTGCTGGTTCTGAAGAGAGCAGCAGATCTCCCAGCACAGTGATCCAGCTCTGCTAAGGGACAGACTGCCTCCTCAAGTGGATCCCTGATCGCCATGCCTCCTGATGGGGAGACACCTCCCAGCAGGGGTCAAAAGACACCTCATACAGAAGAGCTCTGGCTGGCATCTGGTGGGTACCCCTCTGGGATGAAGCTTCCAGAGGAAGGAGCAGGCAGCAATTTTTGCTGTTTTTCAGCCTCCACTGGTGATACTCAGGCATACAGGATCTGGAGTGGACCTAAAGCAAACTCTCACAGACCTGCAGAAGAAGGGCCGGACTGTTAGAGGGAAAGCTAACAAAAAGAAAGCAATAGAATCAACATCAACAAAAAGGATGACTACACAAAAACTCCATCTGAAGGTCACCAAAAGTAAACACTAAACATAGATAAATCCATGAAGATTAGGAAAAATCAGCACAAAAAGCCTGAAAATTCCAAAAATCAGAAAGTCACTTCTCCTCCAATGGACCACAACTCCTTGCCAGCAAGGGAACAAAACTGGATGGAGAATGAGTTTGATGACTGACAGAAGTAGGCTTCAGAAGGTGGGTAATAACAAACTCCTCCAAGCTAAAGGAGCATGTTCTAATCCAATGCAAGGAAGCTAAGAACCTTGATAAAAAGTTAGAGGAATTGCTAACTAGAATAACCTGTTTAGAGAAGAACATAAATGACCTTATGGAGCTGAAAAGCACAGCAAGAGAACTTCATGAAGCATACAAAAGTATCAATAGACAAATCGATGAAGTGGAAGAAAGAATATCAGAGATTTAAGATCAACTTAATGAAATAAAGCATGAAGACAAGATTAGAGGAAAAAAGAATGAAAAGGAACAAACAAAAAATATGGGACTATGTGAAAAGACGAAACCCACATTTGATTGGTGTACCTGAAAGTGACAAGGAGAATGGAACCAAGTTGGAAACACTCTTCAGGATATTATCCAGGAGAACTTCCCCAACCTAGCAAGACAGGCCAACACTCCACATTTAGGAAATACAGAGAATACCACCAAGAAAAAGAAAATTTCAGGCGAATATCCCTAATGAACATTGATGAGAAAATCCTCAATAAAATACTGGCAAACTGAATACAGCAGCATGTTAAAAAGCTTATCCACCATGATCAAGTCGGCTTCATCCCTGGGATGCAAGGCTGGTTCAACATATGCAAATCAATAAACGTATCCATCACATAAACCGAACCAACGACATAGACCACATGATTTTCTCAATAAATGCAAAAAAAGGCCTTCGATAAAATTCAACACCCCTTAATGCTAAAAACTCTCAATAAACTAGGTATTGATGGTACATATCTCAAAATAATAAGAGCTATTTATGACAAACCTATAGTCAATATCATACTGAATTGGCAAAAGCTGGAAACATTCCCTTTGAAAACCAGCACAAGACAAGGATGCCCTCTATCACCACTCCTAGTCAACATAGTATTGGAAGTTCTGGCCAGGGCAATCAGGCAAGAGAAAGAAATAAAGGGTATTCAAAATAGGAAGAGAGGAAGTCAGATTATTTCTGTTTGCAGATGACATGATTGTGTATTTAGAAAACCCCATCATCTCAGCCTCAAAACTCCTTAAGCTGATAAGCAACTTCAGCAAAGTCTCAGGATACAAAATCAATGTGCAAATATCACAAACATTCCTATACACCAATAACAGACAGAGAGCCAAATCATGAGCAAACTCCCATTCCCAATTGCTACAAAGACAACAAAATACCTAGGAATGTAACTTACAAGGGATGTGAGGACCCTCTTCCTGGGAATTACAAACCATTGCTCAAGGAAATAAGAGAGGACACAAACAAATGGAAAAACATTCCATGCTCATGGATAGAAAGAATCAATATTCTGAAAATGGTCATACTGCCCAAAGTAATTTACAGATTCAATGCTATTTCCATCAAGCTACCATTGACCTTCTTCACAGAATCAGGAAAAAATCTACTTTAAATTTCATATGGAACCAAAAAAGAGCCTGTATAGCCAAGACAATCCTAAGCAAAAAGGACAAAGCTGTAGGCATCATGCTACCTGACTTCAAACTATACTACAAGGCTACAGTAAGCAAAACAGCATGGAACTGGTACAAACACAGAACTGGTATGAAAACAGAAATAACACAACACATCTACAACCCTCTGATCATTAACAAACCCAACGAAAACAAGCAATGGGGAAAGGATTTCCTATTTAATAAATGGTGTTGGGAAAACTGGCTAGCTATATGCAGAAAACCGAAACTGGATCCCTTCCTTAAAACTTATACAAAAATTAACTCAAGATGGATTAAACATTTAAACATAAGAACTAAAACCATAAAAACCCTAGAAGAAAACCTAGGCAATACCATTCAGGACATAGGCATGGGCAAAGACATCATGACTAAAACACCGAAAGCAATGGAAACAAAAGCCAAAATTGACAAATGGGATCTGATTAAACTAAAGAGCTTCTGCCTAGCAAAAGAAACTATCATCAGAGTGAACAGGCAATATACAGAATGGGAGAAGATTTTTGCAATCTATCCATCTAACAAAGGACTACTATCCAGAATCTACAAGGAACTTAAACAAATTTACAAGAAAAAAAAATCAAACAACCCCATTAAATGTGGGCAAAGGATATGAACAGACATTTCTCAAAAGAAAACATTTATACAGCCAACAAACATATGAAAAAATGCTCATCATCATTGGTCATCAGAGAAATGCAAATCAAAACCACAATGAGATACCATCTCACGCCAGTGAGAATGGTGACCATTAAAGTTAGGAAACGACAGATGCTGCAGAGAATGTGGAGAAATAGGAATGCTTTTACACTGTTGGTGAGAGTATATATTAGTTCAACCACTGTGAAAGACAGTATGGCAATTCCTCAAGGATCTAGAACTAGAAACACCATTTGAGCCAGCAATCCCATTACTAGGTACCCAAAGGATTATAAATCATTCTACTATAAATACACATGCACACATATGTTTATTGCAGCACTATTCAAAATAGCTAAGAATTGGAACCAACCCAAAAGCCCATCAATATTAGACTGGATAAAGAAAATGTGGTGCATATACACCATGGAATACTATGCAGCCATAAAAAAGAATGAGTTCATATCCTTTGCAGGGACATGGATGAAGCTGGAAACCATCATTCTCAGCAAACTAACACAGGAACAGAAAACCAAACACCACATGTTCTCACTCATAAGTGGGAGTTGAACGATGAGAACATATGGGCACAGGGAGGGTAACATCACACTCCAGGGCCTGTTGGGAGGTGGTGGCAAGGAGAGGGATAGCATTAGGAGAAATACCTAATGTAGATGACAGGTTGATGGGTGCAGTAAACCACTATGGCACGTATATACCTATGTAACAAACCTGCACATTCTGCACATGTATCCCAGAAGTTAAAGTTGAAAGTAAGAAAGGAAGGAAGGAAAGGAAGGAAAGGAAGGAAGGGAAAGAAGGAAAGAAGGAAGGAAGGAAGGAAGGAAGGAAGGAAGGAAGGAAGGAAGGAAGGAAAAGGAAGGATGCAGCAGAGGAAACAGATCCTGAAGTCTCCCAGCAGGAGTCAGTGAACAACTTAAATAAAGGAAAGAGCTTGAGCTGAGACTGAAAGGCTTGTCTGTGTAGATGACAGACGCTAATAAGGATGTCATCATTTATTGATCATCCGGCCCCAGATATGGCCCTCCACACAATACATGGTTATCTCAATTAATCCCCACCACATCCCAATAACAGAGGCTCAGAAAGGTCATATGCTTTCTGGAAATGGTAGAATTTGAACCCAGATCTCTGACTCCTAAGTGTATATTCTCAACTCCTAAAGGATTCTGCCTTTTGAAATTGATGCAGGCAGGCACAGTTGCCATTTTTTATTGCCCAACAAATGAAGCTACTCATAGTTTGTAAGTAATTGTCAAAGGAAAAGGAATACCACAGAGCTAAGACTTTGTATGGGCTGCGTGAGGCAGGGAGGGGTTGTATGGTAAGATTTGAAGCAACAGATGTTGCAAGCAGTTTGGTCACCATGATGAGATTGCCACCATGTATATGTGGAAAATAAGCAAACACAGTGGGTGAACTAACCATAAGTGTAGCCATAGGAATTTCAGCAATAAAGAGACATGAAAATTCTTGCAAAGGGAAGGAGAAAGAAAATATAGGGCACCATAGAGTAAAAGATGGAATTGAAAAGAAATATTGATCAATGTCAGCACATTTAAGGGTTTGTGTTTTATATGTGTTATAGATATTTTCTGGGTTTTATATACACCCATCTATATAAATGTTTATGGAATGTAAACACTAGTTTGAAAATTACATGGCATTTATATATTTTTTTAAATTGTGTTTTCAGTATTTATGTATTGCTGTGATACTCCTGTGAAATCTTAAAGGAAAAACTCTGTGACGATTAATGAGATCTTAAAACATATCTGCATGGTATGTGTGCTCTAGGGAGATAAGCACCACATAAATACGATATTATAACACATTCTTCTCCGACGGAGTCCAGGGAAGACTGGTGGCTAGGTATTAAAGGGGATCACTGAAGATTTTTCTCTCCTTGAAAAGAATTTGGGTGAACGATATGCTACTTTGGTTGATTCTTTCAAAGACAGCTCAGAAGGATTCTATACCTAAAGCAAACATTTTTTTGTAAACCCAGTCCCTCTCTCCTAAAAATTAGTAGAGTGGCTGCAGGACTTTCTAGAGTGTTGGTACCCCCACACCCTGCTACCGATGAGGCATGGTAGAGGCAGCTGGGACCTTTGAAGCCCTGATCCCAGGCTATAGCCCAGACCAATGACATCAGAATCACCCAGGGTGGTTTGTAAAGCTCCCTGAGGAGCTGAGCCAAGGTTGACATCCACTGACCTAGAAGGCATTTGCTTAGCTCACATCCAAAACAAAGAAGAAAATAAGATCACATCATTCTTTGAACTTCTGGGCTGGAAATCATTTGTTTGGGTACTGAACTGCCAGTTCTCTCACATGGGTCAAATTTGACGGAAACAAAATGCAAGGTTAATAGTAGAAAATAGCAAGTGGTTGTGACCCAAGAGGCAGAGTGGTATACAGACAAGAACTGGAGCAGCTGCTAGGAGCCCAGGAAAGGATGCGTGAGGTCAAGAGTCAATGGCACAGAACTAGCACTAAAGGAACTAGGAAATCAGAGACAAGCATTTAAGGAAAAGCGGCAAGGAAGGCCAATTAATTCTGCCAACCTTCATCTTCTTTGCCTTGGCAGAGTATCTCAGACTTCTCTGATGGTAAGGATTTCCTGGGGTATATGTTAAACTTGCAAATTCCCAAGTTCACCTCAGGCCCTCTGAATTCCTGTCTCCAGGAGAGGTACCTGGGAACCTGGGAAGCTGTATGTTTAACAAGAACCATTGTTTTTTGTTGTTGTTGTTTGTTTTGCTTTTTTAAGACACAGGGGATTGTTCTGTGTGTTGCCCAGACTGGTGTGCAGTGGCTGAATCATAGCTCACTGCAACCTCAAACTCCTGGGCTCAAGGAATCCTCCCGCCTCAGTCTCCCAAGTAGCTAGGACTATAGGTAGTTGGTACACCTACCACTATGCCTGGATATATATATTTTTTTAATTTATTTTTGGTAGAGACAGGGTCTTTCTATGTTGCCTAGGTTGATTTGGAACTCCTGGGCTCAAGCAATCCTCCCATCACGCCTCCCAAAGTGCTGAGATGATAGGTGTGAGATGCCTATCATCCAATAGCCTCCTTTTACTTTTGTAATGGTGCAGTTTGTCCCTTGACATTTAAGAAGCTGCAAGTGACACCTAAGACCAGGAGACCAAATTCAACCAAGTATCAAGTAAACACTCTTCTGTTGCTGAATCTGACCAGTCTGGCCCTGACAAAAAAAAAAAAAAAAAGGCCCAATTTACAAGCTATTCTCTCTACTTGTTTCAGAAGCAGGAAGATTTTGCCATCAATTATGTTCAAGCCTTGATCCTAAATTTTTCCTCACTTTTAAATTCTCTGGAGTTTCCATCATATAGCAAATCACTAGGCACTGTGGCTATGTAAGCTAATTTCATCATAAGAGTAGCTCTATCTATTGGGCAATAAAAAATGGCAACTGTGCCTGCCTGCATTAATTTCAAAAGGCAGAATCCTGTAGGAGTTGAGAATATACCCTTATGGGTCAGAGATCTAGGTTCAAATTCTACCATTTCCAGAAAGCATATGACCTTTCTGAGCCTCTGTTGTTGGGATGTGGTAGGGATTAATTGAGATAACCATATATTATGTGGAGGGCCATCTCTGGGACATGATAAGTGATCAATAAAATCATATAATGGAATCAAGACCTAAACTCGGAAAACTTTTTATAAGATCTTAAGTTTTTTATTCCCAAATCTTTTTTTACCCAAACTGTTTATGAGAATAAAAATTATGAAATTTATGACCAATGTTTGATATAAGCATATTGAATAAAGATTTAATCACCACATGTTTTTAGGCAAGCTGAAACCAGAAAAAGCAGTACTGTTATTCCAGTCTCAATCCTGGGGACAAATGAACATTTGTCACTCACTGTGGCTTCGATTTCCCTCAAGCATGTGAGTGTATGCTCCTGGTCTAAATGACAGGAGGCCAGAGGAAAACTGGTAGTATAAAACTGCGATTCCTATTGATCTTACCACATGGGCAGCAAGCTCTATAAATGTGATATTACACTGAAAACAATAACACTGCAGCTGTTCTCCTTGAGGTGGGCACTATTCGAGGGAGCCTGTTATACTCACATGATTATTGCACATACACATGCTCCATGTCAACACATGTGAATATAAGCCAGAGAGAAGCAGAACCATCTAGTTTCTTGGATTCAACTATAATTTGTAAGCAAGCATACAGAGGACCAGTAGTTCATTTGAGGATATATATGACATTTTACCAAGCTTTAAAGTCAAAAGGTGAGTACAGTGATACATTAGTAATTAATGAGACATGTAGCATATAATTAATTCATAAAGACTTTGAGCAGTGCACAGTGGGACCTTGATATGCCTATTTGCCTCACAAATCAGCTGCAATTTCCATTCTATTTTCTTAGCTGCATTTTCTTCATAGCACTTAATTAACTACACAGGATAGCCTGCAATAAACCTAAAAATTATCACCTGGGTCTGCAACCCAGGGTACTCCCTCTGCAGCGGGCACTTAGTGATGATGTGCCTTTGGTGAGCTCCATAACCTTCTCTGCCTTAACGTTCTCATCTCTTAAATGGGACAGTAAACGTATTGCTCACATACAACTATTGAGATAAATAAGTTAGAAAATTGATATGACCAGACTATTTAGAAAGCAGAGTTCAGCTTGTTCAGTGACAAATGGTGTTAGTGTAAGCTTTGTTCTCCATTCACAAAAAAGATAGCTCTGATAGAAACAATGTAACAGACGACTACAGTGGAATGAATGGTATACATGCTTCTATATATTAGATCCAATTGTAACAGAATCAGTTTACATTAAATCTGTCATTTGGCGAAGAAAAGAGAAAGAAAATTGATGCAAAATGGATAGCTCAATTCTTGGCACACAAATGTAAATTATTATAATACATCATCATATAGATTATATATGGCATAATATATCCATTATGAGATTATATTTCATATAATAAAATTAATTTTAGTTATTTCATTTTATAGTCTACTTCTTAAAATTTTGATTTTTATTTAAAATAAACTCTCTTCCAAATATTGGAAAACACAGGCTTGATTTTTGTACATTTCTTCAGATTATTACTTAGTCATACTAGTTGACCTCATTTAGGCCAGCCTTCTGAGCTTCTGAGTTTTTTTAACTCATTTTTTTCAAGTGGCAATATACCGGGACAGTCTATTTGGCTTCCAAAATGGAAAGTCGGACAATCTTTTCTCCCTATTCAGCCTGCATTGTCTTCACTTTTATTCCATCAGCCTTCCCTTTATACTAGACTACCCCTATGATTGAAAGCACTGAAAGTCGAAAGAGGCCAAGGGCCCCACATGGAAGAATCTGGGGCACTCACTAATCCCAGGCCCAGAGAGGTCTAAGAGGACTATGAGAAGCAACGACTGAAGTATGTGTGTCTAGCATTGCCCTCTCTTTTGCTGGTAGATTATTAACCTTTAACTTTGTCAAAGTGGATAATTTATATAATCCCTTGACATCCTCTCAACCAACAAAGCTGTATCATCCTGTGTAATGTGACTACTAGGAAGACATACCCTGGACTTCTTCTCCAGAGCACTTCTAATCTGGTTTCATTTTAAGATTATTTGGTCTTAAATCTTTCTACAAGATATGAAGCTTAAAGCATAGTGGGGACACTTTTCCCAAGACATAGATGCTCTAATCATACTTTCCTGACTCTAAAATCTTCCTGAATAGATTAAGACAAAACTTCAGGACAATCACTCTTAACGTCAAGTATTCTCTGGATGTCCTGCCCTCTTCAGAAAGCAGAGAATATTTTGGAATTGGCTCCCAGTGGGGTCCTGGGTGCAGAGGCTGCAACGAACCTGTTGAGTGAACCTCCTCTTTACCAGAGGGAAAAAACCTTAGTGTGTCAACTATAGCCTGATTGCAAACCAAATGCACATTTGAAGTGTATTCTTAAATTTTGACATTTTTTTTGAATGTGGTAATATTAGCTAGGCTGCATAATGAAAGGAATTTTGTCCATTTTGTTTACTAGCAAGGCAAATAATGGTGTGTTCTTTCTCTACATATATAATTTTTGAAATGAATCCATAAGGAATACCTAATAAATGTATCTGTCTTCAGAATGTAGGTAATCCTTTTTGAAGATATTCAAATGTTGGTCATTCCACCTAGTCAACACAATAGCAAAGGTTATAAAGTCTGAATAAGAGAGCATTGTAGATATGCTCTATTTTATAAAACCAATCCAGTAAAACTGACATTTCATTAAAAAAAAATCACAATTCCTTTCTTAAAATGAAGCATCAAAACTGACATGAAATACATACACTGTATTTGCTCTAGAGACATGTTTAATCGCAGTTTCCTCACCAAAATGTTCTAATCAATGTGTGGCTTTTATCAGACCTCTTCTGAACTTATTCTCCTTGGGGACTGTTGCCCCAAATGTAAGATCCAGCCTACAGACATGCATGTCAACCTGAAGAATAAACCTCTCTGGACCTTTAAAGGCTTCTCCTCTGAATACCACAATGGCTAGAGGTTTTTCTTCTCAGCTGCTCTCAAAGGCATCATCATCTACTGTGCCCATGCTGCCTGGTCACTGGGAAGAATACTAATGACTTTCTGGCCATGAGCCCTTAAATATTGAATTGAAGAGTCAAAATTTGGAAATCCAATGCTAGATTTTTCCAACATATTTTCAAGAGAAGGAAAAGAGAAACAGTATGGATGGAATAGGTAAGATAGCTTTCTAGAGTAATGAGTCCTTTGTGTCTTTTTTCAGTTTAAGAGAACATTATTCAGATAAATGTGATGGGACTTATTAATGCAAAATTTACCCAACTCAGATTGGCAGCAATAAAAGACAAGCCATGCCATTGTTTTGTTTGTTGTTACTGTTTTAATCTAGAGGAACAGTTTCTATTCTGAATTTTAAAATGGATTGAAATTTCAACTGACATACAGAAAACTATACATAACTTGCAGTCTGTTCATCTATATAGAACACCAAAGTGAATGACAATGAGGTGAGGATATCACTGAATGAACATTATTTGTCAGATATATTGCAAGGAAAAATGCTAAAAACTAGTGTTGTGGGGATAGAAGGATGGAAGGATGGATGGATGGATGGATGGATGGATAGGTAGGTGGGTGGATGGATGGATGGATGAGAAAGTATAGGGTAATGACTATGAGAGATTTGAACAAAAACCATTTGGATTCAAATCCTGGCTCTGCCACTTACTACCTCTATAACTCAGGGGGAAAAAATGCATGAACTCACCTATAGAATGAAGATGTTGAAGACAAAGATAAGACAATGATGATGATATGTTCCTCAGAGAGATTTTGTGAGAATTAAGTGATTTTATAGACTCCACAGCACTTAAAACAGTGTGTGTACGTTTTAAGCACAAATGTTAGCTTTTATTATGTTAGGAAAAAAGAAAGCCAAATTTTATGCTAAGCCATATTGCTTATATCTTGTTTTTCTACAAAGCTTTGGAGTTTACAAAGATTGTTCACATATTTAAATTATTTGATTGCCAATATGGGCATATGATTTAGATATAATTATAACAATTTTACATTAAAAAAATAACCCAACCAATTGGGAAGCAGGATATCTTGCATTAAATCGCAGTTTAATTTAATGGAAAACCTAATGCTAGAGACGTGGGCTCGAAAAATGGCTTTGAAATCTTTTACCTCAGAGATTTTGGAAAAGTCACTTAACTTCTCTGACCCTGGGTTATTTATCTATAAAATGGTGATAAAATGGTGATACATTCATTTTAACATTGTTATAAGTTTTGTTCTTCTATCCAATAAATATTTATGGTGTGCCTCCTATGCACCAGGCACTGTGCTAAGAACCAGACACACTGGCACAACACTACAAATGCCAGGTATTTTAACAAATCAATAAACAGTCCCACTGTTTTCATTGCTTTTATCATCAGTTGCTGTTCTCCCAGGGAGAGGCCAGCAAAATCAGATCTTGAATCAGAGCTTGCTCTTTGTAATAATTTAATGAAGTTTCCTAAAATTTTCCTGATGGGTAAAAGGTCGGTAGTGTCTTAGGGAGGCAACAGTCTGCTGTAGACAGACGGCTTGACCACTGAAGATTTCAGTGGGAATTGACTTCAAACTTCCATTATTTTTGCTTTTTTGTTTTTATTTTAAATTAAGATTATTGAGGTTCAATTTACATACAACAAAATGCACCCATCTAAAGGGTAGTTTGATGCATTTTCACAAGCGGGTACATCTCTGTAATCACTCCCACAATCAAGATATAAAATTTTTTCATCACCTCAAAAAGTTTCCTCACTCCCCTTTGCAGTCAATAGTCCACCCCTGTTTTGAGAAAACCATCAATTTAGATTAGTTTTGTCTATTAAAGGATTTCATAAAATAGAATCATTCCATGTGTAGTCTTTTTATGTTTGGTTTCTTTGGCTAATCATGTCATTGAAGTTCATCCATGTCGTAGCATGTACCAATATTTTGTTCCTTTTTATTGCTGAATAGTATTTTATTGCATGGATTTGCTGCAATTTGCTTATTCATCCATCTGTTGATAAATATTTGGTGGGTTCTCAGTTTGGGGTGATTATGAGAACAACTGCTATGAGCAATCATGTGGACATGTTTTATTGCTCTTGGGGAGACAGTGGAATTCACTGCATCATATGATAAGGGTATTTGTAAACTTAACTTCAAAAATGTTTTCCAAAGTGGCTGTATAGGCTGTATATGAGTCCATCCCAACTGGCCATGTAAGAGAGCTCCAATCGTTCTATATTTTTGCCAACAATTGGGTTCATTTTTAATGATGAAATAGGCAAAAAATAGTAAAAGGAATTCCATGTGGACAGGCACAGGACTCTCAGAAGCCTCTCAGAAGTCCTCTCAGAATCACCTCTAAGGGGACTTTTCTAAGGTTCATCCAAAGATTCAGAAATAACAAAGTCTTCCATACGTAGTGAAGAGAGTGAGAAAAAGACACACAGATGGGTGAGGGCAATTGAGGAAAACAAGAAAGAGTGAAAAATAGCAGACTACCCTAAAAATGGCAAGTTATATCTGTCAATGGCCAAAGTGGAGAAGAATGGAAAGAGAAGCTCCATAAAATTTACAGAATTATTTTAATTGTCTATTCACAAAACAAATCTATCTATCATATCTACTATAAAATATCATATTTTTAAAATACTACACACAAAAAAAGCTGATTTATTTTTCAATGGGTAAGGCTGGGGTTTTGTTGGTGCTTTTATTACAAAGCTTTACTCAGACATCCAGGGGTTGGCAATAGCTGCCAAAGCTTCTTCATTAGCCCACCTCTAAGAATGTAAACACTGAAAACAGTTATTTTAGGGTCAGGCACTGGAAAAGATGCTAATAAAATAAATTGACCAGCTTTCTACGGATGAGAAAACTCTAAAACCTGACGGCTTTCTGCTGGTAACTGCAGCAGTAAATTCAGGCAATCCTGGATAAATGTCAGGCTGCTTTTGGGGAGAAAATGCCTCCATCGAGCTACCAAAATATTATGAAAAGGGGTATGGAATTGCTGTAAGGAGAAGTGTTCAGGCTGTCTCCTCTCTTTCCCCAATCTCCTTCACAAAGCAATGCTAGTCATGATGTATTTTGTATTATTAATACCATTGTGCCTGTATTGGATTTGAAGATTCCGGAGCATTCATCTATATTTAATTTAGGTATCTGTCTGTTTCTGTAGAGAAGGGAATATGAATCGCTGGTGGGAATAGCTATCTATATTCAATAGTGCCCAACATAATTATTCTACATGTTTTGTGTTCCCTTACATCCTTTTATTTCTTTAGCATGTATTCATTCACTTAACAAACAGTAACTGAGCGCCTACTGTGTACTAGGCATATTCTAGAAGCTGAGGATAGAGTCGCAGACAAGACAAAGTCCCTACCCTCATGGAACTACCATAGAGAAAAGGGCAAAATGCAATAAACACACCACTGAACATATATCGTGTAACATAAGGCTAAGGGCAGTGGAAATGATTAAGAAGGTTAAGGCATATAGGATGTGCTATGTAGAAAGCACTTTATAATATCAGATAATCAGGGACCTAATTAGGTTATTATTGAACAGAGCAGACCAGGTACATACCAGGGGAAAGAGCAATTCCAGCAGAGGGAACACTCAGGGCAAAGAGAATGAATCTGGAATATTTGTCACTTTCTGGATCACCAGGATGTCTCAGAAAGAGGAAGGAGGCCAGTGGGCAGAAATAGCAAGATGTGTCAGGGACAGTGTGAGGAGATGTGGGCAGAGGGGCAGCAGGATCATATCTTAGAGAATATTTTATTTCATTCAGTAAGAACATTGGTGTTTACCATGATTGAGGTGGAGCCACTGAAGTACTTCTGTGTTGAGAGCTTCCTTGTGCCCCATCTTTCTCTGTGCACTAGGATGTGACAAGGTGTGAATAGGATAGGTAAGGTTTGCACCATCCCTGAGCCTCTACACTAGCTAAGCATGTGCTAAGGACAGGTGATAAAGATTTGGAAGGCTCAATTTTTCCATGAAGGAGTTCCTGGTGTAGTTGAGACAGGGAGAGTAAATGGAAATTACATTACAGTGTCATAAGGTAATATTCAGTGCATTAAGAGGTTACAAATGAGAGGCACCTCCCACTCACTAGGAGAAATCAGGAACAATTTTTCTGAGACAAGTGTCCAGGTGAGAGTGGTCAGCACTGGAGAGAGATTGTGGAATGACACTCAAGAAAGGGAATACCATGTACTGAGGGACAAACATGTGACCACTTGGCCTGCCCGAAGACCTGTGAGGTTTTCAACATGATGGACATACAGAGCATGCCTATAATAGGAAACGGAGTATATTCCAGGAATGTTAGGAGATGAGTCTAGAGATTATGCTTAGATTATTCCTAAGATTTCTAATGAGTCTATATAATGTGTCCAGGCAAAGCTACTATGGCTGGCATAAAGC
This sequence comes from Colobus angolensis palliatus, assembly GCF_000951035.1. NCBI lineage: Eukaryota > Metazoa > Chordata > Mammalia > Primates > Cercopithecidae > Colobus > Colobus angolensis. The sequence goes on along the minus strand of NW_012118733.1, from coordinate 1,304,254 downwards.
TCCTCCACCAATCCATGGAGGCTATCTTTAGGATATAAGAGTCAATTCATTGAACAACTAGTTCAAGTAGAAATTTCTGAATAATAAAATCATCAATGTTGGTAAAAGACAAGATTTTGTTATGGTCTTGAATGCCAGGCAGAGGAGTTCAAACTTTATCTAGTGAGGATTAGAAATGACTGAAGGTTTTAAAATATGGTAAATGTACCTTTTGGGAAGTTTAACTTTACAGACGTGCAAATCATATAGAATTGGGAGAAAACAAAAAGGAGATAGGAAAGCACATCAGAACAGTGGCCAAGGCCTGGAGCAAAAGGGAGACATGGGAAAGACATTGAGAAGGTGGTCTCTGGCAGGTAATGGAAAATGGAAAAGGGGACATGAACTGCTCTTACCTTCCGTTATTCATTTCTCCTTTTGGTAGGTAGCAGCAACTGGGTTTTCCTTTGGAGGAATTACCTCTATCCCATGGTATGCCAAATTTATACAGCTTTTAATCAGAATTTCAAGACCTCTCTGGCCAAAGTGTGGTCATATGACCACAGGTGAAAAGCAGGAACTAATTAAATATTCAGAAGCCTAAGAAAGGCTGTTTTCTGAGAGATTCTGGTAAAGAAGAATTATAACACAATTTCAATTAAACAAGTATTTCTTTTAAACAAATATTATAAGTATGCCAGAATGTAAAGAACAAGGTCTCTATCCTCAAACTTCCTACATTTTAGATGTCTCTAAGGTCCTTCTTTCCCTCTGCCTTCATTTACACTCTTTCTCTTCTTAGCTTGCATGACCAGCAGCGATAGAACAAAATAACAAAGGCAATGGGATGCCCAAAAAGTACTGAGAAAGTCACGCATGCTGAAATTTAGTGGGTGGGAAAGAAAGTGTCTAACCAGTTCAAGTATGGCAAAACATAATCTCAAGGCATACAAAAATGTTCCATAATGAGCCTGTATATTTAGTAAGTCAATAACTAATTCTTTTGAGTATGTCTGTACATATGTATACATGTCTAAATTAATATTTTCAAACAAAGAATGGATATCCATTAAAACATATCCCAGAAGATATTATTAGCTGATGACAAACTCCAAGAAAACTCCAAGAAAAAATTATCAACTTAAACCTATAAATATCTGGATAGTGCAGTAAGAATATCTATTGATTAACCAGTAACTAATGAACATAAATAAAATATTACTAATAATGGCTCTATTTAAAGCATATTCCATGCCTAGGTACTAAGCTAGAGAATTTTTATGCAGCATCTTCTTTAACACTAACCACAAACATGTTATATGGGTGTTGCCTGCATTTTATAGATGAGGCTCATAGAAGTGAATTAGCCTCTTCAAAGTCACAGTCAGTACATAACTAAGCTAGAATTTGAGTCCAAATGTCTCTGACCCCAACTCTATTATTCTGACCCTATTCTTAAATAGTACTAGTCAAAAAAGTTAGGTTTTGGATAAGAAAGTAGTCATTCTCCAGTCTGAACACACAGAATGAATACTTTTCAAAATTTTTGTAGGTTGAGTATAACAGACAGAAAGCATGTGGCCCCAAACACTTCATTCCAGAGCAAACAGCCAACCTACAAATCCAGTTTAACTTTTCAATGACTTCTCTCCTTAAATGTGTGATTTTACCAGTGTCTACACATCCAACTTAGTCAGGGAGCCTTATAAAAATACATATGTCCCAACTTCATACCTAAAAATTATAATGCATCAGGTCCAGGGTAGGGACTTGACAAGGAAAAAATGTGGAATAAAAAAAATAAGCCTCTCCTGGGAGAATCTAATGGAGAGTCAAGGATAAGCATTACTGCCTTAGATAGCTAACAGTCAAATCCATCATGAAATGGACCCCAATCATCACGGGAGGTAGTTGAACTGGATGGCTTTATGCCACAGTCAATTTATCAAGATAAATAGAGACATGATTTTTATCAGGCCAATGTTCATGGAGTCAGAAGTCACTGGGCATTGATGGCAGGGGTATTTATGAGCTGCTGGAGTAAGCTGACACACAGGACTATGGGTAGGTGAACAGATGGCACACAAAAGGGAATCTTGAAATGCCACAATTTACTGTTAACTTTAAAAAAAAAAAAAAACAAAAAAAAGGCCAGTGAAAGAGAAAAGGGGTTTATTTTCAGCTTGTTTCTCGGCATACAGAGCCATGGATGTCACTTACTATCATAGCAAATCAAAGTATGGCTCTCCTGGGTGGAAGGATTGGACATGCCATTCCTCAGTCACTCCACTCACAGGCATGCATGCAACAAGCCAGAATCTGCCTCACTGAATACCAAGAAGCTGTCCTAGCTGGACACCTAACAGAGTTCTGCTGCCTAGTCCCAGCTAAGACTTCCTACCTCCTCCACACTCTTAACAGACATCTTACGCTGAGGGCTGTACCAGGCGGTGGTCCGGATGCTTTATGTGCTATTCATTACTTAATCCTTGCCATGAGCCTCTGTGGTAGGTAAAATAGCTCCACATTTTTACAGAGGAAGAAACTGGGCCACTTGGCCAAGAATCCACACAGATAGTTAAGTACAGACCAGGGTTTCAATCCCAGGTATTGCCATCTTCATAGTGTAGACTTTCAACCACTGTACCACTGTTGAATATGCTTCTCAAGGACAGAACCCCATTCTACCAATTGAAGATCTCACAACCCACTTCAAAGACAGCCAGTATGAGTTGCCTTGGATTTTTCTGCAATTACATCTGTCCTGTGATCCTTTTTTCTTTGCCTGGGAGAAAAAAAAATGCCTTTGATCCTTCTAAGATATATTTTTGTAGTGCTTGAGTACAGTGTCTGGCACTTAGTAAATTAGTTATCACTGTGGCTGTTGTTTTGTTGTTATTACCATTGCCTCCTTGACCAGCCTATCTCTATTTATTTTCTGAGTTCCATTTCCTCCTTTTGCTTTAGAAATGTACTCATATTTTGGCATTGATCCTCATATTTTCTCTCTATATACTCCTTACGGGGCTTTGTATCTATTCTTCCAGCTTTAACTTTTTGTGTTACCCTCAAAAAACTGCACCTGTAACCTCGACTTCCCTTCAGTGCACCACATCCTTATTTCTCATATACTCGCCACAAATATCTCCATACAAATATCTTGCCAGCCAATGAAATTCAAAGTATTTGAAACTGAAAGAATTATATTCCTTCTGAAATCAGCTTTTTTCTTTTGAGTTAAATTTTAATGGCACACTATGTCCCATAGTAACTCAGGTTAAACATTTCATAATTACATCTAATTCCCTCCTCTCCCTTTAACCTTCATAACCAATCAATTACTGAATATTCTTGAGTCTACCTGGCCTCAGGCCTCTCCCTGCCAATCTGATTGCCCCCACATTCAATCAGAGACTAAAGAGATGTCAGCCTAGATACTTGAGGGACTTTCCTTTCTTCTGATTCACTTTCCTCTAGGACACTCTAGACACCACTGTCACATTAATATTCCCAGATAGGCCAGGTGCATCTCTCCACTGTTAAAATCCAAAGTGTTGTTCCTTAACTGACAATGGGCGGGGAGTTGGGTCTTTAAGTAATGATGAGTAATTCATGTAACCTCCTCTTTGTACTAGTCACCTACACATGGCTCTACCCTCAATGATATCAGCATGCTTAACTCATGAGTGGGGATTCCTGTCTGACCTGAGATAATTGATGTCTTATCTTCTCTTTGGTCACAGGAGTTACCCAAGAGAAGCCCCAAAAAGGAGACAGGAAATGGTGTTCGTAAACAAATCCAAATACTACCTTCTCTACATCTCTGGCCCATGATGAGCTTTGGTTCTTACTCCTCTAACTTCCTTTCATTTATTGATCACATTTATTCTGTTTTGATACTTCTTGTTTTTTGTTTTTGAGACAGAGTCTTGCTCTGTCATCCAGGCTGGAGTGCAGTGGTGTGATCTCAGCTCACTGCAACCTCTGCCTCCCAGGCTCAAGTGATCCTCCCGCTACACCCTCCTGAACAGCTGGGACCACAGGCCGGTGCCCCCACCACTGGCTAGTTTTTGTATTTTTTTGTAGAGTCCATGTCTCATTATGTTGCGCAGGTTGATCTCGAATTCCTGAGCTCAAGCAATCCTCCCACCTCAGCTTCTCAAAGTGCTGTGATTATAGGCATGAGCCACTGCACCCAGCCCTGTTTTGATACTTTTGTGTTGCCTTACATTATTAGTTCTGTTAGAAAGCACACTGTCCTCTCTTTTTATTCAGAAAATCTCATAAGAACTGGCCTTCTCAACTCCAGATATTCCATGCTGGCCTTAAATAGTGCTTGGCCCTACCAGACACTCAGTAAGTATTATTAGAATCTAGTGTGTGGTTGATGCTCATTTTGGATTTCCTAACTATTTGGAATGAGATTTTGAGCAAGGTTTCCTCAGCATGGCTATTTGTATCAGGTGGCACTTTTTTGGTTTTGAGTGATTTAAAACACAACTCATCTTGACTTAAACACTTTGACTGATGCTGCTGAAACACCTAGACATAGATTTCAAGTCAGACAAGCCTGATCAAGAAGCTCAATTGATACATAAAGGATCCAATTTCTCTCCATCTCTCCTCTCTGCTTTCCATGGTGTCAGCTTCATTCTCAGGCTACACACAGCAGTGCCCAATTGCTTAAGGCTTTCCCTGGCTATAGCAAACAAAATGTCCACTACAATTTTGGGGCTCACATCTTTATCCACTGTCTTCAGAGGAAAAGAGTCATTTGCAGTACCTCTAGGTTTTAGGATTTACTCTCTACCGTTGGCCTGAATGGTACAAATGTGGATCTATCTTTTTAAAACAACCACATGGTGGAGAAGAGGCAGAAATTAAATACACAGAAGGAAATTTAGGTACTGGTGGCAGGAAAAGGGGAAAATTAACTTTTAGGTTAAAACCAATAACTTTACTACACTGATCATCAGAATCACCAGATAAACATAAAAATTCAGATTTATGGGCCCTATATGAAAACCTCTGAATCAGAATCTTGTTCTAAAGTATAGGATCTGCACTTTATAAAACCTACTCAGGTAATCCAGACTGTGGGATCAAAGCATCTTGCTTCTGTCTCTTCCTTTATTGGTTCCTGTAACACAGAACAACAATCTGGATATATATTTAAAGGATATAAAATAATGCTTAGAAAGAAATATGAGTACCAAGGAAACTAACTCTGTAAATATAACAGTGTAATTATTTTCAAAAACCACTTCTGCCTGTAACATCATCTAAAATAAAAGCATGTGAGCTGCAGGGATGTCTGATTCTGATCTTTCAGAGTCACTAACACAGATTTATTCTCTTAGATGGCATGATGAGTAGTTGCATCTTTGAGGGGAGTAGAAATCTATCCTCCTGGGTACCCTGGCCCCATTGTGAAAGAGTCACAGATATAATATCAAAAACAGAAATTCAATATAAATGGAAGTTTCCTCTGATGATACAAAATAATCAGAAACTTTGCAGAAGTGTGACAGGAATGTTTAGAAGGATGAAGTGCTAAGAAATCCAAGTTCCCTCCTGGCACAAAACCTGCTCTCAAGCACTGGCTTCAGAGCATTCACTCGAGCAATTCTAATACGGCTTGCCATGCCAATGAAGTTGCAGAATGCTCTGTTGAGCTTGCCTGGCCCAGGAGAGATCCTATGCAACACCAGAGCAGTGCGTCTGGAGAGGGAAAGGAACAGAACAACTGCAGCCAGCTCCAATTCCTCACCTACTGGAATGAAGGTTTAATATCCTCAACTGATTAAACTTAAACAAACAAATCAACATGCAAACATAAAGGGAAGACAGATGTGTGGGACAGGAGAGTGACAGGTTACTGGAGGGACTCACTTTAGCTTATCCTCCTGAATCATGTCTGCTCTCTTATGGTGAGCAGGTCATTTTCCTGTCTTCTCCCAGCTGTGTATAGTCTTCCTTCCTTTTCATTCACCCACCTCCCAGGCACTCTCTACCAGTCTCTCTCTCTCTCTTCTTCTTCTTCTTCTTCTTCCCTCTCTCTCTCTCCAACCCAAGTGCTCTGAGGAAGCCAACATGATGGATAACAGATGTTCTTTGACATATTGTGTCATTTATCACACAACAGCCCCAATCCTGCTAACAGGGCCTTTCCCATATGTCACTGTCAACTTTTACATGGCCCAAATGCATCAAAAAGAAATGGTTTAATACAACGTGCTGTAATTCCTGAGTCACAGCTCAATGGAGGGGTTTGGGACACAGAGCTCCCTTTCCTTTCCACTTTATTTATTTGTTTCAACTGGCTCTTGTGCCTGATAAATGGATGAATGAACTCATTTGAGGTCACATGGAGGGAAAAATCATCCACAGAATTGTGCTTCAGGTTGGAAGAAAAAGGGAAGGTAGGTCTAGAGTGAAAGGCAGGAAATGCAGGCTGCACTCTATTACCACACTCCCTAGCAGACACTTGCTTATTTTCTATGGAGCAGGGCATCTGCCATGCTTAATAACAAGGAGTGCTCAGTGGTGAAATTCTATAAATCCAGACTGACAAGGGAGTGCCCCGCTGTGTCCCCACAGGGAAGAGAGTTGACCGCATCAACCGCAAGGGAAGTTCCTCTGACCAAGTCTTCACTGAGGGCTGCTCCTGCTTTGGCTGAAGCAAAAGGGTTTTGAAGTATTTCCTGTTATAACCCATTCATCCCAGAAGCGTCTCTATAGCAACAAGTCACATCTTTGTAAGCACCAAAGGCTATCGCATGTTCACACTTTATGGATTTCTTTCTCTCCAGATCCTCATGGCCGACTTGCTACTCCCATCAGCTTGCCAGTGGGCTGCATCTCCCCCAGGGTGATGGGCTTCAAGTCAAGCTGAGTGCCAATGTGATTGTTTCTGAACCCATCTGAGGCCTTTGATGCAAGCCACATCCATTCCCATGGGAAGGAGATGGGAAGATGCACACAGTAATAACACAGATTTTTTTAACACCCCAACTCAGACAGGCAAAGACAACGTGGCTTCCACATTTTTATATATATGAGCACCTACCCCACTGGATAATGAAAATCTTAAATTCACATTTTAATGTATCTCAATTTATTTTTTTGTTTGAATTGTCTTTGGGGTTAAAACAACTTTGTGGGAAACCAAATTAAGTGAACTCAGAATTTAACTCAGTTAAATTTTCTCCCCTCCTTCCTTTTTCCCAAGATGGGATGTGGTTGTCCAGGGACTGTGAAGGCATGGGGAGCAGGTGGCCCCTTGTCTTGTGCTGGTCTCTTGACTGCAAAGGGCTGGGCTGGCCTTTAGGTGTGGGCTGTTAGCCCTGGGACTGACTCCCAGCACACTCTCCCTTTCTGTCGCTGGATGTTACTGCTGGTTTTCTTGCTGTTATTCATAGCTCTGCTTTTGCTGCATGGACAATGCTCCCAAGGATCCTAAGAGCCACCTTGGTTCTTAGTACCTGGGACTCCCATTCAGGTCTTAGGCAGGATGGCCTGTCCCCAGAGAGCTTTTGGCCCTAGGCTCACACTACTCCTGTAGTGAGCCCTTCAGGCAAGCTCTCCAGCTAGATTTCCAGGAACTCTTCATTTCTGACACTCATGTGAAAACTTTCAGGTCCTTTCTCACCATGCAATAGCTGAATGAATCCGGGTAGGGCTAACCCCAACTCTCCTTCTCCCTGAACACTAAAGTAAGAATTCCTATCCAAGTGACTTACTGGGGTGGGATATTCTTTGAAGAAAAGTGGAATGAGGAAAGCCAGCAAGAGGGGAGAAAAAAAGCCAGTGAGATTGTGTTCTCCGACAGATATATAAAAAAGAAATCCCCAACACCACTAATTAATCATCAGGGAAATGCAAATCAAAACCACAGTGAGATATCATCTTACCCCAGTTAGAATGGCTATTATAAAAAAGACAAACGATATCAAGTGCTGGCAAGGTTGTGGAGAAAGGGGAGTGCTGGTACACTGTTGGTGGGAATGTGAATTAGTACCACCTGTATGCAAAATAGTTCAGATATTCCTCCATAAACTAAAAACAAATCTATCATATGATCCAGCAATCCTACTACCGAGTATTTACCCAAAGGAAAGAAAAGCAGCATATCAAGGTGATACCTGCACCCTTATTTTATTGCAGTACTAGCCACAATAGCTAAGATATGGAGTCAACCCAAATGTCTATCAATGAATGAATGGATAAAGAAAATGTGGCCTATATATACAATAGAATACTATTCAGTCATAAAAAGAGTGAAATCCTGTCATTCATGGCAACATGGGGGAGTTTGGAGGACATTATGTAAAGTAAAATAAGCCAAGCACAAAAAAAGAAATACTATGTTTTCTTTCATATAGGGAAGCTAAAAATGTTGATCTCATAGAAAGAGAGCATAGAATAGCAGTTACTAGAGGCTGGGAAGGGTAAGGGAGAAGTGGGGAATGGTGAGAGGTTTGTTAATAAACACAAAATACAATTTGATAGGAGGAATAAATTCTGGTGTTCTGTAGCACTGTAGGGTGACTATAATTAACAATAATTTATTATTTGTTTTTAAATAGCTTGAATTTTGAATGTTTCCAACACAAAGAAATGATAAATATTTGAAGTAATAAATATGCTAATCACCATGATTTCATCATTACACATTGTATACATGTATCAAAATATCACATACCCCATAAGTATGTACAACTATTGCAAATCAATTAAAAGTAACAAAAATGAAAAAAAAAAAAAAGAACATTGTCTCAGTAGGAGATTCCCATCCATCTGATCATACAGGGAAACTGAGAGCACAAACTGTACCCACAGCAGCCATGAGTCCCATCTGGAGATCCCTGGTGCCCTGCAGCAGCTGGTCATTGGCCAAGGGCCACAGGGGCTGAGTGAAGAGAGAGCCGCTAGGTTTCTCTGGCTCAATGACTTCTGTCTAGCTGAGGGCAATGTCAAAAGAGAACAACAGTTTTTCCTTGTCAGACAATATAGCATCCGGGGAGAGATGCACAGGCTGGTACAGGAGATCCAGACAGAATAGCAGTAACACCCATGACACTGCCGCCATCACTTTTACTTCCCTGCAGCCACCTTGCCTTGTGGGCAGGAGCAGAGGGTTGGGGGAGAGACCCTCCTGCACAGCAATTGCGTCTCTCTGCTTTTTCTTCCGGAGTTCTAAATAGAGACAGTCACATCTGTCTCCTCTGCTTCCTCTTTACCCTTCTCTAACACATTTTCCCCAAAACACTTCAGCCCTGACAGTGGAGGCCAGGAGGCCTATGATGAAGCACTTGCTTTTCTTGCTGTTGTTCTTTTGCTTCCTATAATCCACCAGGGCTATAAGAGGTGGCTTTTTACTTCTCTCTCCAGCACTGATTCTCCTGCTATTATATTTAGTTCTTTCTCAAAGTTAATTCATTCCAGCCATTTCCTTGAGCCACAATGGTGCATTGAATGAAGGAAGAGAAAGTGGCTTACAACAATGACAGATCTAAAATGATCTTTATTAGGATTGTTATTGTTATTAAAGGCAAGATTAAAAATATACTTTGAGTCAGGCTCTGGGGTTGACATTCCCAATGAAATTTTGAAAACCGTTGTGAAGTAGATATGATTAGATTCACTTACAAATAAGGAAGAGGCAATCTAGGCCAGAAAAGTAAATGGTAGGCTGGACACAGGTAACAGGGAATGAAACCAGAATGTGAAACCAGCTGTCTGATTCAGTGGCTCAGGTTCATTCCGTTATACTGTAGCCCTTAGAATATTCAGAGATGGGGGAAATCTCTCCTTCACTCTCAGCCTGATCCTCAGATTCAAAGCCTGGGATTTTTGTTTTCTTTTTCTGACCTGACCACACGCCTTTAAAACTAGCTGAATACTACACACCACATAGCTGGTACCCAGTGACAAGGCACAGCCTCCCAGTTCCTTGCAAACAGTTGTCCCAAGCCAGGCTTTGCTTCTACCTTGGCTCTTGGTTCCCTTCTCAGTTCCTGAGGGTACTGGGCTCGTAATGTTCTAAATTTCATCAGTTGTATTATCATCTACCCCACCCCTATGGATTTGTCAGCTTTCCCTTTGATACGCAGAGCTCTTTCAAGCATGACCTTAACTTTCCTTAAGTTATTCTGATCCTTCCCTGTCCAAGAACTGATCTCAGTCCAATACCTGGGAGGTCAACTGGGCAACAGGCTGCTGGGTTAGCATCCCTGCTGGGTTTGTCTCTTCCCTGTGATCAATGCAGACAGAAGATTCTGGTTTAACTCCTGCTGCCAACTCCATATTATTACATTCATCTCTTGTAATTGACCCTTTGGCTGGACAACAGCTATGGTTAGACTCTGGAGAAGGGAACCTCTTCCAGTAAGAAGGATACAATGCCCCCTGCCCAAGTGCACACACTGTTATTTAGTCATTTAGTCCTTTTAGGAATAATGGTAATGCCTTGGCATGGGCCTGCTGTCACAGATACCTGGATATTCTCCCAGAAGCATATCCATGTCATTGGCACACCTACTCTCACACCATCTTCAATGGTTCTCAAAGTCATTTATTAAACAGAATGAGTCAGTAAAAGCAGTCCATTAGGTGTGTTCTTCACTTCTTAAAAGGTGATAAATTTTGTTTGAGCAGGAATTGGAGAGAGCTGCTCAAGAATTTTTTTCTTTTCCATAGCATGAGATGTTGACGATTTTGGTTCCAAAGGAAAAACATTAGGTCAATTTTTTTTTTAAAGTAAGATTTGGACTTCACTAATTTAAAGGGTTCTTCAATGACCAGTGATAATTACATCCATGCATCCAAATTTGTTATAAGAACAGTCATCACTCTCAGGGCTATGTAATACAGTCACATGGCACAATAACGACACCAGCATCCTTTATAATACAGCTCTTGCCAGCAAGCCTTCACCTACCAGATTTGAGAAAATCATCTTTGGTGAGTCCTTATAGTAGAATGGATGGTTTCTGTCCTTGTTCTTCAACTGTATTTCTAACTCTGAAGGTTAGGTCTTTACTCCATCTGTCCTGACGCTTGCTCTAATGTGTGACTCTGACCCCAATGTCCACTCCTAACACGGTGTTTGATCTTTTTGTTTCTTGAGCTTGTTTCTGATGCCTGATTCTGATTCTGATGCGTGTGCTACTCAACTTTTGTATCTCGTGTCCCAGTAAAAGGCACCTCACTTCAACTGTGTTCCGTTGGTTCAACTGCACAAATGAGAATGTTCTCAAGTTTGATGGCAGCTCCCTGGCTTCCATTCCTACTGTGTTTGTGCTGCAGGATTACAGCAGGAGACCATGTCAAAGGCACAGTAGGTACATACTCTACCTTGGATTAAAGCATCAATGATATCATTCACGAATATGTGTCCTGGAGCTAACTACTGGGCTCTTTTCCTTGTCTAGTAAGAAAATCGACCTCATGGATGGTTATGAGGAATAAATGAGATTGTGTCTATGAAATGGTAGGCACAGTGCCTGGAATAAATTAGTTAACTTCCATTACCTATTGTTGTTGTTGTTGTTGTTATTCACCATCCCATGGCAGGGATAGGACAATCACACATGTCAGTTTAGCCCTTGAAAACAGATTGATCATAATTTCAACTTCTCCTTTCTTGATGATCTAAAAAGGCTTTTACAAAGATATCAACTTCTGAGTATAGCCAAATAGTATATAAACCAACCATAAGTGATTATGTATTCTTAAGCACTTCTCTGGTTAGGCAGATTCCCTTATTATTTTTTAAATTATTCTACCCATCCCTCATGAAAATAGCATTAAAAGTTTCGTGACCCAAAACGTCTTAGATCCCAATGAATGATTTTCAAAGTATCATTTGCTCTTTTTCTTTCATTATTATTCAGCCTACAGTGTTTCCATTTCATAAAAACACAACATGGCAGCACAAGAATCAAACACAAATTATAGTGGAAAATTAGTCAATAAACTTTTATTATATTAGTTCTTAATGCTGTTATTAATATTGAGGGACTTAAAATTAATTTCTATCCAGGGAAAAAATTACGGCTAAAACTTCAGATATAAGGCTGGCTAGGGCACTAATGAAGACCACTTCAGGAACCCTCTGGCTGTTCTCACTGGGACTGTGTGCTCTGACATTAGGATTCTCCCTAAGTAAACTGGGAATGCTTCTGTATACACAGCCTACCTACTGTAGGCTGTTTGAGTGACTGAGGCCTGAGGAACGCAGGTGTTGGAGAGAGGAGGAATATACTCATTTCATAACACCTTAAGCAAATGTATTTATTGGAGAACCACAAGGAAATACCACAATGGGATCAAGTCGTTGCTGCCTGGTCATGGTTTGAAAAGTGTTGGATTTCTGTGCTTTGCTCAGTATTGCCTTGTCTTATTCCTGTTGTTGACCCTGTTAGTGATCTCTGCTGACTCCTGCTGAATTGAAATGCATTTATTCATTTATGCATTCCTTTATTCATTCTTTCAACTGATAATGCATTAAATACTAAGCCTTGGAGAATAAAAAATGAATGAACATTGTTTCTTCTGTCTTCAAATTTATAGTCTACTTGGAAAAAATTAAAATGTACCATACTGGGCAATTAATAGGGAGTTCAACTGAACGAGATGTCTTCTCTAAGTGTGGGATATCAATGAAAGTCATGTGGGTGGAAATGTAATTATCCCAGCTGGAGTTTTCAAATTTGTGACCCATCAGTGATTTTTAAATTAGTTTCAACATTTAAATATTGGCAGATAACACACACTTAATTTTTTGAATTTCTGACTACCCTTAAATATTGGGGACACTAGCAGCACAAGTTTTATGTTCACACATAGAAACAAGCAGGCGATGAGATGCTGCTACACTGCCCCGTTGTGACATCCTCACCAGGACTCTTCCACCCATCAGCATTCCCCACCTGGTTGAGTTTGCCACCCGTGAACAAGATGTTCAATAGCAGATAGGGCTTGGTAGGCAGGAGACAGTGGAGAGGGGAGAGGTGCCAGATAAAAATACATAGTATCAGGCCATGCACTGTGGCTCATGCCTGTAATCCCAGCACTTTGGCTGAGGTGGGTGGATCACTTGAGGTTATGAGTTCAAGACCAGCCTGGCCAACATGGTGAAACCCCAATTCTACTAAAAATATAAAAATTAGCTGGGCGTGGTGGCAGGTGCCTGTAATCCCAGCTATTTGGGAGGCTGAGGCAGGAGAATCGCTTGGACCCAGGAGACAGAGGTTGCAGTAAACTGAGATGGTACCACTGCATTCTAGCTTAGATGACAGAGCAAGACTCCATCTCAAAAAAAAAAAAAAAAAAGACAGACTATCAGTTATATATGAATTTAGATAAGTAGATACATTTTTAGAATAAGCATAATCCATTAAATATTGCATGGGACATACTTGTACGAAATATGATTGGTTGTTTATTTGAAATTCAAATTTAACTAGATGTCCTGTATTTTTACTGGTTAAATTTGGTAACCCTGGATGGTGATAGAAGAATTGGGGGATAAGGAGGTCATTTCTGATAAAGTAAATGTTATTTTTAAAAGGAGAGAGAGATTGCCTGTTCACTCTGATGGTAGTTTCTTTTGCTGTGCAGAAGCTCTTTAGTTTAATTAGATCCCATTTGTCAATTTTGGCTTTTGCTGCCATTGCTTTTGGTGTTTTAGACATGAAGTCCTTGCCCATGCCTATGTCCTGAATGGTACTACCTAGATTTTCTTCTAGGGTTTTTATGGTATTAGGTCTAACATTTAAGTCTCTAATCCATCTTGAATTAATCTTCGTATAAGGAGTAAGGAAAGGATCCAGTTTCAGCTTTCTACTTATGGCTAGCCAATTTTCCCAGCACCATTTATTAAATAGGGAATCCTTTCCCCATTTCTGGTTTCTCTCAGGTTTGTCAAAGATCAGATGGCTGTAGATGTGTGGTATTATTTCTGAGGATTCTGTTCTGTTCCATTGGTCTATATCTCTGTTTTGGTACCAGAATGGGAGAAAATGTTTGCAATCTACTCATCTGACAAAGGGCTAATATCCAGAATCTACAAAGAACTCAAACAAATATACAAGAAAAAAAAAAAACCCCATCAAAAAGTGGGGAAAGGATATGAACAGACATTTCTCAAAAGAAGACATTCATACAGCCAACAGACACATGAAAAAATGCTCATCATCACTTGCCATCAGAGAAATGCAAATCAAAACCACAATGAGATACCATCTCACACCAGTTAGAATGGCAATCATTAAAAAGTCAGGAAACAAGAGGTGCTGGAGAGAATGTGGAGAAATAGGAACACTTTTACACTGTTGGTGGGATTGTAAACTAGTTCAACCATTATGGAAAACAGTATGGCAATTCCTCAAGGATCTAGAACTAGATGTACCATATGACCCAGCCATCCCACTACTGGGTATATACTCAAAGGATTATAAATTATTCTACTACAAAGACACGTGCACACGTATGTTTATTGCAGCACTATTCACAGTAGCAAAGACTTGGAATCAACCCAAATGTCCATCTGTGACAGACTGGATTAAGAAAATATGGCACATATACACCATGGAATACTATGCAGCCATAAAAAAGGATGAGTTTGCGTCCTTTGTAGGGACACGGATGCAGCTGGAAACCATCATTCTTAGCAAACTATCGCAAGAAGAGAAAACCAAACACCGCATGTTCTCACTCATAGGTGGGAACTAAACAATGAGATCACTTGGACTCGGGAAGGGGAGCAGCACACACTGGGTCCTATCATGGGAAGGGGGGAGGGGGGAGGGATTGCATTGGGGAGTTATACATGATATAAATGATGAATTGATGGGTGTTGACGAGTTGATGGGTGCAGCACACCAACATGGCACAAGTATACATATGTAACAAACCTGCACATTATGCACATGTACCCTAGAACTTAAAGTATAATAAAAATAAATAAATAAAAAAATAAAAGTAGAGAGAGAGAGATAAACCATATTCCTGAGAAAAGGAGTATTCTAATCTGCTCAGAGCATGTGACTGGGGAGAATTAGGAGATAATAAGATAATAAAAATAAGAACTTAGGTATATTGAGCATTTCATGCCAGATCTCATGCAAAACAGTTTACCTAGAGTAGCCTGCCTTTTGTCTCAAAATCCACCTATAACATTCACCATTTTATAAGAAAACTGAGACTTGGCCGGGCGCAGTGGCTCAAACCTGTAGTCCCAGCACTTTGAGAGGCTTAGGTGGGCAGATCACGAGGTCAGGAGTTGGAGACCAGCCTGGCCAACATGGTGAAATCCTATGTCTACTAAAAAAATTACAAAAATTAGTTGGGCGCAGTAGCACGTGTCTGTAATCACAGCTACTCTGGAGGCTGAGGCAGGAGAATCGCTTGAACCTGGGAGGCAGAGTTGCAGTGAGCCGATACTGCGCCATTGCACTCCAGCCTGGGCAACAGAGTAAGGAAAGGAAAGGAAAGGAAAGGAAAGGAAAGGAAAGGAAAGGAAAGGAAAGGAAAGGAAAGGAAAGGAAAGGAAAGGAAAGGAAAGGAAAAGAAAGGAAAGGAAAGGAAAGGAAAGGAAAGGAAAGGAAAGGAAAGGAAAGGAAAGGAAAGGAAAGGAAAGGAAAAGAAAGGAAGAAAGAAAACTGAGGCTTAGCTGGATCATGTGCTTTGACCTGTGACATTTGGTTGGCAAGTGAGAGAGGCTGGGTTTGACCTCAGATGGCATGAGCTCATCCACTCTACACAACCACCCATGATAGAAACAGAAGAGTGGGAGGAGACAGAAGAAGAGAATGGGAGCTCATAAGGGTAGGATTAGCACTTTTTAAAGCCTAACCTCCATCCTGAAGTGCTCACTCCGTGTTAGTTGAAATTGTTGATGCTCTTGTAGGAGGCTTAGCACTTTAGTCACCAAGCAGGATTAGGATCAGCTGAGATTGTGACAGACTAGGTGGCGGGACCCAGATGAGTTGGGGAAACTGCATGCATATTGGGAAAAAAAGGAAATGAAAGGTCAGGATAAGGTAGTTCCTTAAGAGCACCAGACTGTGAAGAAGGGACTACATCTTACTGTGATTTTTAAAATTATGGTGCTCAATAAATGTCTCATAATGGTAACATAATGGAGCTCTGAAGCAGGAGCAGTGCCTCCTCAATCTTATTTAAAGCCCTTTCTCTTTTCTCTATTGGAGAGAAGAAGTAGCTGATCATTGGGCTAGTGCTTCACAAAAAGCCAAAATTATTTCTACAAATACCAGGACTCAGGGAGGGGAGTTTTGGTCACAGCACCAAGATATTTAGAATTCTATCTAATATTTGACAGCAATATTTATTCTCAGTCTTTCTTATTTAGATTCTCTAGTATATATCTTCATACATACCCTCAGTGTCCTATTGACACTGAGCTAACTTATAAAATTATAAAAACCACTCTCTCTGGTAATAGCAACCAGGGGAGAAGCTGTTTTAAAAATAGTTTCAATGGAAAATTCCCAAGAAATTTTGAGTCATTTTATGAAAAAAAAAAAAAAAAAGTCCTACTCAAATCCCTCTGCACAATGATGCTTTTTCAAGATTTGGCAAGGCCAGTTTGTTTTATTTTGATGAGTCACAGAGTCTTGAAACATACTAGAAGTCCCAGGTTTTGTGATTACTTACTCTTTATTGCCTTGTAGTTATTTTCCAGAACCATAAGCAGTTCTTTAGGCACTCTCTAAAAAACCTATATATACATCCTGAGTCTCTCCTCAGCTAATCCATTAAACTAATTAACTTTTGGTTCCTATTCCTTATTAACAGCTGCTGCTCTGCCTATTTGCAAAATAATAAATTTGAAATCATGGTTGTCAACTAATATTATTACTAATATAAGTCTTCCCATTAACTTAGTGTAATTGTTATGGCAGCAAAGGTCATGTCTCTGGTCTTTGTCACTCTATACACAATGCTTAGCACAGTGCTTGTCACCTAGTGGGAACACATTAACTATTTATTAAATGAATGCATGAGCTAGAGTTTCCTGGCCCTGACACTCTTCTTGCACATTAAGCTAATCCTGGATAAGACCATCATTCTGAACAAGAACCTTGCTCCCACACACCCAACAGACACACTTATCCCATTTTTACATCTATTTTTTTCCTTAGCTTAATTTTATCATTCTCCATATTTACTTACTTTCATTATTTATTTTAAATCTCTTCTTTGGTGTATCATTTGTTGCAGTCTTGCCCTTTCTCCCCCACCCGACTCCAGCAAGGCATAGTGCTGGGCAGGAGATGAGACTTTCTCTAAGCTTAGCCCTCAGTAGGATGCTACTAGATCTCCCTACATACCCTCTCCAACACCACAGAGAGGAGTAACACAATAATTTTCTATATGCATGCAAGGCTTAGAATTGAGGATTTCACTAAGAAATGGGAGGGAAAAAAAGAGAGAGGAAAGGAATTGAAGGGGAAGTTAAGAAACTCCATTGCAATCACCCTGAAGTACCATCTTAGGGAAAGAAAACTGAATTTAAATATTCCTTAGACTATTGAACCACAGTGAGAAGAAATTTTAGTTAATATAGGATTAGTTAATGATAGTTGTTAATAATTATTGTGTTGCTATATATTGGTAACACATTAGTAACTATAATAACAATAGCTGAAGTTGTATTGAGCATTTACTATACCCTAGGAACAGTGTTAGGCACTGTACCTTATTATCTCATTGAATTAATGGGTTCTGTTATCTTCATGACTTTACTGGGAAGGAATCCGAGCCTCAGAGAGATAAACAAATGCACCCGAAGTTACTAGCTAGTTTGGGAATTTAAGAATTCTGGCTCCAGAGCCCATTTGCTTTACCTATATACTACACTGGGTTAGTGACCAATCTGAAAATTAACTTCAGATGCTCCAAATTCTAAAGAAGCTCATCGAATTTTAATAAAATGACACAGAACCTTAAATCTCTAATTTGGCTTGAACTTCTGATTCACATGGAGGTGATTCTTTTAAAATTAGCCTAAATGGAGCGCCTTTCATGGCTTAAAACATAGGATTCTTCAAAAATGTAAATTTACCAAAAGTCTGATTAAAGTGAAAATATTGACTCTCATCCAGTGATATCACCCTGGTTCTTATCTAGTAACAATAATCCTCACAATACTTAGTAGAAAATCTTCATAATTCACAACTTATCTTCTCCCTGCCTGATCTCAGTCACCCCCAACTGCCTTCAGCATAACCTCAACTCAGAGATAAAACAGTGAAAACACCAAGAACATAAAAGGTAAAAGGGACAGAAAATTTAATATGCAAATATTTTAATGTGGGACTCATATGTCCTTATGTAGAGATTTACTTGGTAGGTTAATGACAAATATGTATTTCCTTCCCTTTCTAGTCCTTTCCTCCTAGAAATTATGAAAAGAACCATCTGAGTTGTCTGATCAGTATTTCTCCCTGTCCTACATATTTCAGTTGAATGGATTTACAATAGCTCAAGGATCTTTCAGGCTATATATTCAATAGAAAATCTTACTATTGTACACACACCCTAATTTGTAAGCTTTAGTAATTGCTGTGGCTATGTGAGCAAACCAAATTCAGAACAATAGGACATATAAGCCCTGAATGTTCTGTGTTCATTTCTTCTACATCAATTACAGCTGGACTATAAACCTCTTCTGAGAGGAAGCCATGTCCATTTAATCAAGCTTTGCATACTACCCTGGATGAGTCCAGAGACACACCTGACCTTAGCTGCAGTGCTACAGATATAGTTCCCTTATCAACCCTGACATCCTCTGGTATCAGATATTTTGGCAGCAGGTAGAAATGTAGCAGAGAGAGGACCAACTAATGGATTCTATTTAAGGACGTTTGATGAAAATGTTGACTGGCCCATGACCGATTTTATTCTTAGTGCTTAAATGTTAGTTAGTTAGTCAATTTGAATGTTAATTAGCCATAATGACAAGGAGTGTCTCTTTTTATGATCCTCTTAAAATGTATCCAGGGGCTAATAAGTAATGGGTGCATCCCATAAATATAATAGGTAAATAAATTAGCATCAGTTAATTTAAATGTAAGTAAACTGCACTCTCTGATCTCCCTGCATTTCAGTTATTTTCCTCTCAGCATCTCTTCTCACCTCATCAGTTTCAAGATCTAAACAATATACTCTACAGCTGAAGAGCAAGGTCAGACATTATTGAATTCAGTGTAAAGCAAGTGGACCTTTTTCACTTTTTAGCCACATGTTGTCAGATAACTGGGTGGTTAGAATAAAGGTCAAAGGAAATGAGACTCATAAAACTCTGTTTATGCGGACAACTGCTTTCACCACGGTGATTAATCCAGATGGTTAGCACAGTCATCAAAAAGGTTAATTTGGTCAAATAACTACCTAGACTCAATTTTTTGAAAGCTGAAATGACTAGGTAAGGGAAAACTGGGTCTCGATAGCTTTTGTCTCTGTAAATTACTGTCTCTTAGAGGAAAAGGCCACGGGGACACATTCCAGTTAGAAAGGAAGGGAAGAGAGTTATTTGAGAAAGATGCTGTTATTTCATCCCTGCCCCTGCTTACTTATTCACTTGTTCACTCAGTATTAGCTTCTGGATTGCATTAGTGGATACATTAACAAATTTAGCACATCTAACAGAGACAGGCTGACACTTGGAGACTGAGTGGGAGTAGACACTGGAAGCTTAAATTGAGGGGCACCCTCCCTGGAGGTACCAATTGCCGCACAGTGCATGCCAGAGTTCTCATGGAACATCCCTACTGGGCTTTAAAAGTAGACACCCTGATAAATTTCTCTCTACAAGAAATGTGAGTGGCAGTCGAAGTTGCTGCTCTATCAGTCAAGGGGCAGGATTTGGGAGCAACTGATTTTCTTAGATAGATATATTTCACTGAACGTTTTATTCAGTCTTCCTTGCAGTAGAAACACCAATGTAATTTCCAAGGAACAGCCTGAACAGGGGCCTTCATCTTCCTCCTTCTAGAAGGGGCTAAACAAGTTCATTTAGAATGATGCAATCGTCCTGGTTCTATTTAAATTTCCTCTAGCCATCATCCATTAACTATGTGGCTAATGGCAAAAAAAAAAAAAAAAGAAGAAGGAGAAGAAGAAGAGGAAAGGAACTTCATCTTCTTCTAGGAATTTATTCAGAATCTTCATCTTTCCAAGGCCAGCAAGTGGCTTCTTCTCAATCCTCCCAGGCCACTGACCTTTGGCTTTAGCTCCTGCATCCACCCTGCTCCGGCCTAACAGACTTGCCCTGACTTGAGCACAGCTGAGTCATCCTTGGGCACTTTGTTCTTAGATCTCGAATGTGCACGCTTTCCCTGATGTGATCACCAGGACTGGACCTCAGCATGACCCCTAGCAGCCCTGCAGCCAGGCCCTGCCAGAACCCTGAGGGAGACATGGGGACAGGGGCCACTCCAGTCAGTGCCACCTGCCCCTGTGCTGACACACTGGCTTACAGGCACCTGCCAGGGGCTGCTCCTCATTGTTCTCGAAGTGAAAAAATCCTCTTTCAATTTTTCACATCACTGGACCCAAGAAAAATATTAAACTCAAAGCAGAATAGCCTCAGGCTTTAGATCTCCCTACCTCCTTCAGGCTTTTATCTAAGCTCCTTTATCTCTGCTATCCTTGGTGGTGACCTGATATTATTTAAGTGAAAAAGGTTGGTCAGCAAGAGTAAAGTATAAAATGAGAGGGAAAAAGAGTAACTCTACAATACAGAAACCCAGCAAATATTACCTCAGCAAGATCAACATCAATAGTGATAAGTTGTATTGATATAGCTCTCTTAATAGAATACAATAAAAATGGCACTTTACATCTATGGTCTTCTTCCCAAAAATACACACTAACACAGGCTAGTCATGAGAAAAACATTAGCTCAATCCTAATGAAGGATTATTCTACAAAGTATCTGACCAGGGCTCCTCAGAACTATCGAAGTCATCAAAAACAAATTCCAAGAAACTGCCATGGCCCAGAGTAACCTAGGGATATGAGAGGACCAAATGTAACCTGATGTCATGGATGGGATTCTGAGAACAAAAAAATACCCTAGGTAAAAACTAAAGACATCTGAATAAAGTATGGACTTTACTTAATAGAAATATATTAACATTGGCTTACATTAATTGTAGTTTGACATGTACGTAGTTGTTTGTCAGGAGGTCAGATCCCAGGGCAAGCTGGACTCAAGCCCTTATACCAGGTCCTTAGCAAACAGAATCTCGAGCCACAAAGTTAAAACCTGATCCTGGGAACCAGAGTGCTGAGAATCACAAGGGCCCCACCTTAGCAGAAGGATGGGAGGATAAGAGGTGAGTCCCTGGATTCTAGGGCTGGCTGATGGGAGAGGGGATTCAGAGCTATCATGTTGCCAGTACACAGCCCAGTAGCTCTGGGGTGTTCAGATCTGCTGGAGGGAGGGGAAGCCTTTGAGATTATTTAAAACTGACTTTCCCATGTCACAGCAACCAGGAGTCTCAACCAAGTAGAGTCAAGGAAGTTAGTAGGGTCAGAGAAGTCAAAGAGGGGATAACATCATTAGCACTGTAATAGGGTCCTAATAAAATGACCACAAATCAGTCCAAAAGCTGATACAGTGTATTAAGTAAGTATTAACATTTGGAAATGCGTGTGGAATACTTTGGCTTGCCAGACATTGCATAAACACTCAGGATTACTAACAAAGTAAAATAAAAGCTTATAAACCAAGACTAATTAGCGTGAAAGTCAGTCTAAGTTACAGAAATATTTTACACATAGTTCTTTCACTTTGTCCTACAGAGACAGAAGCAGACACTATGGGTGGCATTAGTGCAAATGTTGGGATACTCCGAATTGCCCTATTGCAAATTACTCAGAAATATATGTGGTAACAGACACGTTCATGAACACCATATTATGTGCCCTGTGCTTAGCACTGTATGTTTAGCCATCCAGGTGTATAGGTTAAAGGTAACCCTACTAAATACTTCATAATGGAGGGAACATTATATTCATTTTACTTATAAGAAAGTAGGGCTATTCAATTTTATGTAACTTGTCCCAAGACCACTTGAGTACTGAAACTGACACTGAAAGAAACAGAGAATCCCCGATGCCAAGTCAGGCACTAATCTCTCCTGTCATGGTTTCAGGTCAAGTTCTGGACAGCGAGGTTCATCGTGGGATCTTACGAGGGGTTAGCAAATTAATAAGGTCACTGCTAACAAGCAAATAGGTCCACTAAAATACTGGGACTTTGAGCCAGGTAGACCAGGTTCTAATCCCAGTTCCACCACTTGGTAGCTGTGAGAACTTGAGTAAGTTACTTAACCTCTCTGCGTCTCAGTTTCCTTTTCTATATAAGGCATTTTAGTATTACCTCTTCCATAGGATTGTCACAAGAATTAGAAGAGATTTTGTACTATAAAATGCTAGATACTATTTACTGTTACATAGTAAACAACCAGTTTAAGAATTTATTTTAAAAATGTATATGTATCACAAAGTTACACTGTAATACAACCTATATTCTCAAAAGTGAGTGCTGTGAAGTCTTTGTTCTCTCAAAGTCCCACTCAAACTTCAGTTATCACCTGTGGACTGTTATACCTTTGTTGTCCTTCCAGAGCAAAGTTACCTCAGTGTGCTTCTTCTTTGCTTCCACAACAAGTTACTGATGCATCTATTAAAACATCTATCCTATGTGCAATGGTTAGTTCTTCTGGGTCTTCAAGCTTGATGTGTGCTTTTGAGAATAAGATTATATCACTGCTTCCCTAAGATCTAGAACAGTGTCTAGCACTTGGCAAAAGTTACACACACACACACACACACACACACACACACACACACACACACACACAGACACACACAGAGAGAGATATTTCTTTAATCACTGAATTCTCCCTCAGGGTGCTTAGTAAATCCTATTAAGAAAATATTATATATCACAACTAAAACATATGCACTGAAATTATGATTTGTCTTTTCTAAGTATACTCTCCAACATATAACATTGATATAATGCTTTGATTTGCAATGTCTTAGAAATTCATAGACTGGCTACATCAATGTAGACACTCTAAAATGTTGGAATTGAAATAGGCTCTATTCCATTGTGCTGTCCCCCAGAAAAGCAGCTCCAACCTTCATCATTGAAGGCTAAAGAGCTGACTGAACTCCAGGCCAGTGTGGGCAAGGGTAAAGAATATTTATCAAAGTCAATGCATTGTTGCTATTTGTTTCAACTACGAATTTCTCTTGGGTTCCTTTTAATGTCTCTGGCTATCTTAGAATTACAAGTGGCAATGCTCAAAGGCCGTGATAGGAAAAATGCCTGATTTCACATACAACATGTCCTGCAAGGAATTCATTTGCCTGAAATAAAATGAAAAATGCAGACATGGTTCAAGGTTGTATTCACCTACATAGTGAGAACAGAGCCTGAAATTATAGGGGCATGAGTATTCAGGAGAGTAGACCTTTTATGTTGATTCCTCAGAGATGAATTGAAGTTATGGTCCCAGGAGGCATTTGTGCAACACTTCCCTGTTGCCCTAACTGTCAGATTTACATTGTGAGTCTGCTGGGTCCAGCTATAATTTTAAGTTTGATAGCATGGCTGACAGTCTATTATGCTCAATGCATTTTTTTAAAACTTTTACTTTCAAAGAAAAATCACAGCTTTCTTATTCTTTTCTCCTCATCATACGTCCATGTTGCTAAGGTGGAGTCTTGAAATTTTCTTGGTCTCAATGTGGTAGAACAGGCCCACCCCATGGAGCTTTGCCACAAGACTGGCCCTGGAGAAAGGCAGAGGCCAAGATCCCACATGTGGCATGTTTTAAACCAGTTCTGAGAAATACCATTGCATATCTGTTTTCTTACCATCCAGAGTATGATAGGAACCTCCCAACAGAGAGAGCACTCTACTTTCTATTCTAGACCTAAGGTCCTCATGACCTGGTGATCCAAGGAATAGGGTCTTCGTGACACTCTTTGGAATGTCTTTGTGAAGAGGCAGAGTGAAGGGAAAGGATATTGTCTATGTGTTTCTGGAATCTTCTGTGAAACCAGCAGTCATATTTTCCCACCTGTGTCTATTCTATTTCTCAATATTCACTTGTCGGTAGCACTGGTCCCAAAGACACCATCTTGTCAGGGACACACCATGGAATCAGGAACTTCTGGGAGATAAACATTTCCATTATTTTTTCTTTCTTTCTGTAATAGATGAGAACCTGAGTCTCCAAAAGGGCAAAGTTATTTAATCACAAATCAAGAAAGGGTTTCATGTATTCCTTTGCTTTTAGAAAGACTCAGTTTATTCCTAATTTATTCCAGGAAAGTAGAAATCCAAGTAAAAATTAATGGCCTTCAGATATCATTCTGCAAACTCTATTATTAAGCCATCCTCATGATTGACAGCCCCAGTGGTCAATATATAAGTCCTTAATTCTAGTCATAGTGTTCCCTATTACAGAGTTCCTCTTGCTTGGTTTTCTCAGAGGAGAGGTAGAACTCAAATGAACTCATAAAATAACAAACACATATGAAAAATGCAATGCATATCTTTTACTGGATTTGTCCAATAGACAATAAGGACTCTGAGGAGTAGATTATTTCTGATTGGAAGTTAAAGAAGTCTGTGTATTTAGAAAAAAGATGGGGGAAAATAGGACTTCCCTGGAGTATTCCTCTCTACTATATTTCCCCTACTTTGGGATAGTTAATTGTGCTGTCATAGGAATGGTTCCTCAAGCCCAGGTACTGCAGGTGGCACCCTACAGTAGCAGGAGCTCCATCTTGTGTCTTCGTTTAGGAGTCTTTCTACCCAAAGCTGCCTCGCTTGAGGATTCCAGATACCCAGGGTTTCATTTGGATTTGTATAAAATTCCACCTTCATGTTGGCTTGGTTTTTCAGATCCCTCCCTTTTAGTGAGTTTATTTAGGACCCTTTTTAAATACTAATTAAACTGAAAAGCATGCTGGTCTAAGAGACAAGCCATCCATGGGCTACACTCATTATACCCCCTTTGAATCCCAGTTACATCATCTACAGAATGGAGGGTCAGAGACACCTGAAGAAGTATTTGAGATCTGTCACATTTTGTATGTTACTTCTCTCTACAGGGTCAACAATAATAAAGGAAAAGGGAGAGGGTATATGTCCGTAAGCTTTGCCAACTTCTATCACGTTCACAGTATTTGGATCCCAAGGAAAGACTGGGAACATGAGCCTTAATTCCTGGAGAAGACACAGCTGGGAAGAATAGACCTAATCAAACACAAAAACCACTAGTATTGAAGTTAAAGTAGTTGTGACTCCATTAACTACATTAAGGGATGCCACATAATAAATCATCTATAGTTTTTGAGAATAAACTGGTATACTATTAAATAATTACACTGGAAAACCAAATATAAACTGGGGCTATCCCATGAAAACTACTATAAATGGTCAAAACTTTATGAATGGTCACCTTGTTAAATGCCAATAGGTGTCCTTTTTTTTTTTTGTAACCATGCACTAAAATTGAAGAATGTATTTTATCATGAACTGTGGGTCTCAATGCTTCAAACAGACTGAAAAAAATAAAATAGCATAAAAGACACTGAATGGCAACATAAAGCTGGAAATGTCATTTAGGACTCTGGAGATGTCCTAGTTTCAAACTCAGAAATATTGCCTAATTAATGACACACAGTATGTACTAAAACATCTTATGAAAGACACTAATATTCATCCTTATGCAATTTCTGTTTTTTGGCTGTGGATATTACAAAAAGGTTTAGCACATTTGTCATCACCCTTATAAAATGAAACTTTTATAATTTCATTTCATAAATTGTTCCTCTTTTTCCCTCCTGCCTATAAAAAAAAATAAATTGTATGCAGTGTCTACCCCAGTAATTCAGTCAAAAACAAAGTCATTTAGTGACAAAGAAAACATGAAGTCAATTTTTTTTCCTTAGGTGATCTCCATTTGACTCAAATTGAAAAAAATAAGGTCAGGTGCAGTGGCTCATGCCTGTAGTCTCAGCATTTTGGGAGGCTGAGGCAGGCGGATCACATGAGGTCAGGAGTTCAAGACCAGCCTGGCCAACATGGCAAAACCCCGTCTCTACTAAAAGTACAAAAATTAGCTGGGCGTTGTGGTGTGCACCCATAATCCCAGCTACTTGGGAGGCTGAGGCAGGAGAAACACTTGAACAGGGAGGCGGAGGTTGCAGTGAACCAAGATGGTGCCATTGCACTCCAGCCTGGGTGACAGAGTGAGACTCTATCTCTTAATAAATAAATAAAATGCAAAATACATAACAAAGTGCACAAAATAAATATCTAAGCAGCCCTACTTTGGCAGCTATAGGATATGATCCACAAAGGTTTTCAACTGATGTGTGCATTTATATTATAATGTATTTTTACAGCAAGACAGCCTAGGGCTACATTTAGGCAGGGCCTCACTCATGTCCACTGCTCACTTTGGCCACCATGTTTGAGGCTTCAGTTGTTGGCTGGTTTCATCTGGCTCGAGTTGATACCTCCTGAAAGAACCTTCGTAGTTAGAACCAAAGGTATTTAGACAGCATTGTCCCTTTGTTAATGAACCCACACTATGAAACCATATACAATTTCTCTTGGTGCTCACTTAAGCAAATAGCTGATAGACACAAAATATATGTAAAATCATTTGACAGACCTGGGAAAAGAGATTTTCTTTGTCCTGGATCTGCCAGAATCCCTTTCTTTGGTGACAAAGGTTCTAGGTTTTCCTTTACTCCTTTTGTACATCATACGAATTTGTCTTAGACCCACCCATGGCTAAGCTGATATTCCTTTGTATGAGGGCTTTTACATTAACTTCAGAGAATTCTCAGTCTTTCAGAATACAAATCTTCAATGTTCAAGATCTAAATATAGAGTTTTAGCTAGCTTTATTCTATATTGGTTCCTGTTTTCTACTACATGTGTTCTGCTATGTATGTTCTACTATATAGTAGAGAAGTAACAATACTCTACTCCAGCTGATGCTTTGAAAAAAAATGTTTGCTGCCTCTCACACGGAGTTGGCATTTTTCTTCCTGTTTCTCTTTGTGAATTATCTCTGTGTGTTATTTTTATGTCTCTCTCTCCCCCACACACAAACACATGTCTTTGTCTATCCATACCCACAACCTCTCTCCACAATCATCTGTGTGACAGTCAAAAGGATTATACAGATGAAGAGCACAGAGTTGGCCTACTTTTAGAATTGTCTAGTATATTAAAAATACAGACACCTAGACCCCACCTCTCTCCCTTGAATCAGATATCAGAAACTATAGCAGACTGGCCCTGAACACCACTTTTAGAAAGCTCCTTGGGATATTCTGATGATCAACCATATTTGGAAATCACTGATTAAAATTTACCAGATTTTTAACTGAAAAATAAAACACATTTTATTGAAAATGTCTTCTGCACTATACAGGAATCATTGACTTTAACTTGCTTCCCAATTTCTATTAATAGTCTGGAATGTTGCTTTTATTATTATTATTATTATACTTTAAGTTCTGGGATACATGTGCAGAACGTGCAGGTTTGTTGCATAGGTACACACGTGCCATGGTGGCTTGCTGCACCCATCAACTCATCATCTACATTGGGTATTTCTCCTAATGCTATCCCTCCCCTAGCCCCACACCCCACAACAGGCCCCGGTGTGTGATGCTCCCCAACCTATGTCCATGTGTTCTCATTGCTCAACTCCCACTTATGAGTGAGAACATGTAGTGTTTGTTTTTTTGTTCCTGTGTTTTTCTGTTCCTGTGTTAGTTTGCTGAGAATGATGGTTTCCCGCTTCATCCACGTCCTGAAAGGGACATGAACTCATGCGTCTTTATGGCTGCATAGTATTCCATGGTGTACATCTGTCACATTTTCTTTATCCATCCTATCACTGATGGACATTTGGGTTGGTTCCAAGTGTTTGCTATTGTGAATAGTGCTACAATAAACATACATGTGCATGTGTCTTTATAATAGAATGATTTATAATCATTTGGGTATATACTCAGTAATGGGATTGCTGGGTCAAATGGTATTTCTGGTTCTAGATCCTTGAGGAATCACCACACTGTCTTCCACAATGGTTGAACTAATTTACACTCCCACCAACAGTGTAAAAGTGTTCCTATTTCTCCACATCCTCTCCAGCATCTGTTGTTTCCTGACTTTTTAATCATCGCCATTCTAATGGGCATGAGATGGTATCCCATTGTGGTTTGATTTGCATTTCTCTAATGACCAGTGATGATGAGCTTTTTTTTCATGTTTGTTGGCTGCATAGTTATCTTCCTTTAAAAAGTGTCTGTTCATATCCTTTGCCCACTTTTTGATGGAGTTGTTGGTTTTTTCAACTGTAAATTTGTTTAAATTCCTTGTAAATTCTGGATACTAGCCCTTTGTCAGATGGATAGATTAAAAACATTTTCTCCCATTCTCTAAGTTGCCTTTTCACTCTGATGATAGTTTCTTTTGCTGGGCAGAAGCTCTTTAGTTTAATCAGATCCCATTTGTCAATTTTGGCTTTTGTTGCCATTGCTTTTGGTGTTTTAGTCATGCAGTCTTTGCTCATGCCTATGTTCTGAACGGTATTGCCTAGGTTTTCTTCTAGATTTTTATGGTTTAGGTCTTATGTTTAAGTCTTTAATCCATCTTGAGTTAATTTTTGTATAAGGTATAAGGAAGAGGTCCAGTTTCAATTTTCTGCATATGGCTAGCTAGTTTTCCCAATGCCATTTATTAAATAGGAATTCCTGTCCCTATTGCTTTTGTCAGGTTTGTCAAAAATCAGATGGCTGTAGAAGTGTGGCATTATTTCTGAGGCCTCTGTTCTGTTCTATTGGTCTTTGTATCTGCTTTGGTACCAGTACCATGCTGCTTTGGTTACTGTAGCCTTGTAGTATAGTTTGAAGTCAGGTAGCTTGTTGCCTCCAGCTTTGTTCTTTTTGCTTATGATTGTCTTGGCTATATGGGCTTGTGTTTTTGTTCCATATGAAATTTAAAGTTGATTTTGTAATACTGTGAAGAAAGTCAGTGGTAGCTTGATGGGGTTAGCATTCAATCTATAAATTACTTTGGGCAGTATGACCATTTTCACAATATTGGTTCTTTCTATCCATGAGCATGGAATGTTTTTCCATTTGTTTGTGTCCTCTCTTATTTCCTTGAGCAGTGGTTTGTAATTCCCAGGAAGAGGTCCTTCACATCCCTTGTAAGTTGTATTGCTAGGTATTTTATTCTCTTTGTAGCAATTGTGAATGGGAGTTCACTTATGATTTGACTCTGTTTGTCTGTTATTGGTGTATAGGTATGTTTGTGATTTTTGCATATTGATTTTGTATACTGAGACTTTGCTGAAGTTGCTTGTCAGCTTCAGGAGATTTGGGGCTGTGATGATGGGTTTTCTAAATATACAATCATGTCATCTGCAAACAGAGACAATTTGACTTCTTCTCTTCCTATTTGAATACCCTTTATTTCTTTCTCTTGCCTGATTGCCTGGGCCAGAACTTCAAATACTATGTTGAATAGGAGTGGTAAAAGAGGGCATCCTTGTCTAGTGCTGGTTTTCAAAGGGAATGCTGCCAGCTTTTGCCCAGTCAGTATGATAGAGATACGTTCCATCAATACCTAGTTTATTGAGAGTTTTTAGCATGAAAGATTGTTGAATTTTATCGAAGGCCTTTTGTGCATCTACTGAGATAATCATGTGGTTTTTGTCATTGGTTCTGTTTCTGTGATGGATTATGTTTATTGATTTGCATATGTTGAACCAGCCTTGCATCCCATGGATGAAGCTGACTTGATCATGGTAGGTAAGTTTTTTGATGTGCTGCTGGATTCAGTTTGCCAGTATTTTATTGAGGATGTTCACATCGATGTTCATCAGGGAAATTGGGCTGAAATTTTCTTTTTTGTTGTGTCTCTGCCAGGTTTTGTTATCAAGATGATGCTGGCCTCATAAAATGAGTTAGGGAGGAGTCCCTCTTTTTCTATTGTTTGGAATCATTTCAGAAGAAATGATATCAGCTCCTCTTTGTGCCTCTGGTAGAATTCAGTTGTGAATCTGTCTGGTCCTGGGCTTTTTTTGGTTGGTAGGCTATTAAGTACTGCTTCAATTTCAGAACTTGTTGTTGGTCTATTCAGGGATTCGACTTCTTCCTGGTTTAATCTTGGGAGGGTGTATGTGTCCAGGAATTTATCCATTTCTTCTAGATTTTCTAGTTTATTTGCGTAGAGGTGTTTATGGTGTTCTCTGATGGTAGTTTGTACATCTGTGGGATCAGTGGTGATCGCCCCTTTATCATTTTTTATATTTGATTCTTCTTTCCTTTCTTTTTTATTAGTCTGGCTAGCACTCTATTTTGTTAATCTTTCCAAAAAACCAACTCCTAGATTCATTGACTTTTCAAGGGTTTTCATGTCTCTATCTCCTTCAGTTCTGCTCTAAGTATTTTCTTGTTTTCTGCTAGCTTTTGAATTTGCTTGCTCTTGCTTCTCTAGTTCTTTAATTATGATGTTAGCTTGTCAATTTTAGATCTTTCCTGCTTTATCTTGTGGGCATTTAGTGCTATACATTTCCCTCCAAACACTGTTTTAGCTGTGTCTCAGAGATTGTGGTATGTTGTGTCTTTGTTCTCATTGGTTTCAGAGAATTTCTTTATTTCTGCCTTAATTTTGTTATTTACCCAGTAATCATTCAGGAGCAGCTTGTTCAGTTTCCATGTAGTCGTGCAGTTTTGAGTGAGTTTCTTAATCCTCAGTTCTAATTTGATTCCACTTTGGTCTGAGAGACTGTTTGTTATGATTTCCATTCTCTTGCATTTGCTGCAGAGGGTTTTACTTCCAATCATGTGGTCAATTTTAGATTAAGTGCTATGTGGTTCTGAGAAGAATGCATATTCTATTCTGTTGATTTGAGGTGGAGAGTTCTGTAGATGTCTATTAGGTCCACTTGGTCTAGGGCTGAGTTCAAGTCCTGAATATCCTTGTTAATTTTCTGACTTGTTGATCTAATATTGACAATGGGGTGTTAAAGTCTCCCATTATTACTGTGTGAGAGTCTAAGTCTCTTTGTAGGTCTCTAAGAGCATGCTTTATGAATCTCGGTGCTCCTGTATTGGGTGCATATATATTTAGGATAGTTAGCTCTTCTTGTTGCACTGATCCCTTTCCCATTATGTAATGCCCTTCTTTGTCTTTTTTAATCTTTGTTGGTTTAAAGTCTGTTTTATCAAAGATGAGGATTGCAACCTGCTTTTATTTTATTTTATTATTTTTACTTTCTATTTGCTTGCTAAATCTTCCTCCATCCCTTTATTTTGAGCCTATGTGTGCCTTTGCATGTGATATGGGTCTCCTGAATACAGCACACTGATTGGTCTTGACTCTTTATCCAGTTTGCCAGTCTGTGTCTTTTAATTGGGACATTTAGCCCATTTACATTTAAGGTTAATATTGTTATGTGTGAATTTGATCCTGTCATTATGATGCTAGCTGGTTACTTTGCCCATTAGTTGATGCAGTTTCTTCATAGTGTCGATGTTCTTTACCATTTGGTATGTTTTTGCAGTGGCTAGTACTGGCTTTTCCTTTCCATATTTAGTGCTTCCTTCAGGAGCTCTGGTACAGCAGGCCTGGTGATGACAAAATTTTTCAGCATTTGCTTGTTTGTAAAGGATTTTATTTCTCCTTCACTTACAAAGCTTAGTTTGGCTGGATAAGAAATTCTGAGTTTTGGCCGGGTGCAGTGGCTCAAGCCTGTAATCCCAGCACTTTGGGAGGCCGAGATGGGCAGATCACGAGGTCAGGAGATTGAGATCATCCTGGTTAACAAGGTGAAACCCCGTCTCTACTAAAAAATACAAAAAACTAGCCGGGCGTGGTGGCAGGCGCCTGTAGTCCCAGCTACTCGGGAGGCTGAGGCAGGAGAATGCCATGAACCCGGGAGGCGGAGCTTGCAGTGAGCTGAGATCCGGCCACTGCACTCCAGCCTGGGCAACAGAGCAAGACTCCGTCTCAAAAAAAAAAAAAAAGAAAGAAATTCTGAGTTTTTTGTTTTTTGTTTTTTTCTTTAAGAATGTTGAATATTGGCCCCACTCTGTTCTGGCTTGCAGGGTTTCTACAGAGAGATCTGCTGTTATTCTGATGGCTTCCCATTATGGGTAACCCGACCTTTCTCTCTGGCTGCCCTTAACATTTTTTCCTTAATTTCAGCCTTGGTGAATCTGATGATTATGTGTCTTAGGGTTGTTCTTCTTGAGGAGTATCTTTGGGTTGTCACTGTATTTCCTGAATTGGAATATTGGCCTATTTTGCTAGGTTGAGGGAAGTTCTCCTGGATAATATCCTGAAGAGTGTTTTCCAACTTGGTTTCATTCTCCCTGTCACTTTCAGTACACCAATCAAACGTAGGTTTGGTCTTTTCACATAGTCCCCTATTTCTTGGAGGCTTTGTTCACTCCTTTTCATTATTTTTTCTCTAATCACTTCTTCACATTTTATTTTGTTAAGTTGATCTTTAGTCTCTGATATCCTTTCTTCCACTTGATTGATTCGGCTATTGATACTTGTGTATGTTTCATGAAGTTCTCCTGCTGTGTTTTTAAGCTCCATCAGGTCATTTATGTTCTTCTCTAAACTGGTTATTCTAGTTAGCAATTCCTCTTTTTTCAAGGTTCTTTGCTTCCTTGCATTGGGTTAGAACATGCCCCTTTAGTTCAAAGGAGTTTATTATTACCCACCTTCTGAACCCTCCTTCTGTCAATTCATCAAACCCATTCTCCATCCAGTTTTGTTCCCTTGCTGGTGAGGAGATGTGAGCTTTTGGAGAAGAGGCATTCTGGTTTTAGGAATTTTCAGCATTTTTGTGCTGTCTTCTCCCTTATCTTCGTGGGTTTAGCTACCTTTGTCTTTGATGTTGGTGACCTTCAGATGGGGTTTCTGTGTGGACATACTTTTTGCTGATGTTGATGCTATTCCTTTCTGACTGTTAGCATTCCTTCTAACATCAGGCCCCTCTGCTGCAGGTCTGCTTGAGTTTGCTGGAGGTCCACTCCAGATGCTGTTTGCCTAGGTATCACCAGCAGAGGCTGCAGAACAGCAAAGATTGCTGCCTATTCCTTCCTCTGGAAGCTTCATCTTAGAGGGGCACCCACCAGGTGCCGGTTGAAGCTCTCCTGTATGAAGTGTCTGTCGACCCCTGCTAGGAGATGTCTCCCCATCAGGAGACACACGAGTCAGGGACCCACTTGAAGAGGCAGTCTGTTCCTTAGTAGAACTCAAGTGCTGTACTGGGAGATCCTCTGCTCTCTTCAGAGCCAACAGGCAAGAATGTTTAAGTCTGCTGAAGCTGCACCCACAACCACCCTTTCCCTCAGGTGCTCTGTCCCAGGGAGATGGGAGTTTTATCTATAAGCCCCTGACTGGAGCTGCTGCCTTTCTTTCAGAGACACCCTGCCCAGAGAGGAGGAATCTAGAGAGACAGTCTGGCTACAGCAGATTTGCTGAGCTGCAGTGGGCTCCACCCAGTCCAAACTTCTGGGCGGTTTTGTTTACACTATGAGGGGAAAACAGCCTACCCAAGTCTCAGTAATGGCTGACACCCCTCCCCCAACAAAGCTAGAGCATCCCAGGTCGACTTCAGACTGCTGTGCTGGCAGTGAGAATTTCAAGCCAGTGAATCTCAGCTTGCTGGGTTCCGTGGGGGTGGGGTCCACCCAGCTAGACCACTTGGCTCTCTGGCTTCAGCCCCTTTACCAGGGGAATGAATGCTTCTATCTTGCTGGCATTCCAGGCACCACTTTGGTATGAAAAAAAACTCCTGCAGCTAGCTCAGTGTCTACCCAAATGGCCACCTGGTTTTGTGCTCGAAACCCAGAGCCTTGGTGGTGTAGGCACCCGAGGGATTCTCCTGGTCTGCGGGTTGCGAAGACTGTGGGAAAAGCTTAGTATCTGGGCTGTAATGCACTGTTCCTCATGGCACAGTCCCTCACAGCTTCCCTTGGCTATGAGGGAGTTCTCTGACCTCTTGCACTTCCCATGTGAGGCAACAGCCCATCCCGCTTCTGCTCAGCCTCCGTGAGCTGCACCCACTTTCCAACCAGCCCCAATGAGATGAAGATGAGCCAGGGACCTCAGCTGGAAATGCAGAAATCACTGGCCTTCTGCATTAATCTCGCTGGGAGCTATAGACTGGAGCTGTTCCTATTCAGTCATCTTGCCAGTCACTCCCCAGATTTTGCTATTTAAAGCCCTGAAAGCTTACCATATGTGGACAAAAGTGCCTAAGATATGCAGGACATATCTTTGTCACGTATCTTTGATAACATGTCACACTATAAAAACATTTTCAGTCTTTGCCTTCTAGGATCTACTCATATCTAAGAGGGAACTTGGTTGGTACTACAGAGCATTAAGTCAATGGAAGTAAAACAATGTAGTGTCATAAAGCATTTTCTAGATTAAAATGCCTGAAGTTACAATGATTTGGGCCCATATGTTACATGTCAGTTCAGTGAACCAAGGTGAAGGTAATCGCAGTTTCACACCCCCAGACTAAATCATCCAGATAAGCATGATGAATGATCTATTCTGGGGACAGGAAAGACTAAGTGCTGCAAGTTCTCAATTATGAGAGGTGCCTGTGGGAAGTCTGAATCATCCTAAGTCAGGAGTTGGGGTCTCCTCTTCACTCTTCAAAGGCAGTGGCTGAGCCCACCCTTAACTTGAGACAATGTCAGTAATCTATGGAAAATTATCAAGACTAGGGATGGACAAATATCTCTCCATTTTTGAAAAAGGAAAAAATGGCATATGAAACCAGTGAGCTTGACACCAATCTTCAGCAAAATCCTGAAACATATCAAAGGGAAAATATGGA
Organism: Colobus angolensis palliatus; assembly: GCF_000951035.1. Taxonomy (NCBI): domain Eukaryota; kingdom Metazoa; phylum Chordata; class Mammalia; order Primates; family Cercopithecidae; genus Colobus; species Colobus angolensis. The sequence goes on along the minus strand of NW_012118733.1, from coordinate 1,269,302 downwards.
ATCTCTTAGAAAAGGAAGTAGAACTCATAAACCCAGCACCTGTAACCAAGAACAATTTTGTGAATTGTTCCAGCTGTGCCAACCCAACTTTGTTTCACACTTTGACAGGTTATTAGATAAGGAGACAGAGTTTAACAGGCCTTCAGTGAGGAATTTGCAAAAGTCTCTCAAGATATCCTTGCAAGTTTTATAAAGAAAGATGGGTTCAGTGGCAGCACTAAAATAGATTATAAAGTGGTTGAATGATCATAACTAAATGTACATGTACCTTTGGTGATATGTCTTCTAGTACTGTCCTTGGTTCACTCAAGTTCAACAAATGTATCAATGACATGATAAAAAGATAAAAGAAATTCTTGTCAGCTCTGAAGATTCCATGTAAATTAGTAGAAAGCCAAATGAAATGGATAGGAGATTCAAGATCCAAAGTGGTCTCGTAAGAATGGAATCTAATTGGATGAAACAGGGAAGAGTGGGATTCAAGACTTGATCCATCTAGATCAATTATGGACTGATACAGCAAGAAACCTTCAGATTAATGGCAATTAATATAAAAAATAAGTTAGAGGCTTTGACAATAAGCTGAAAATGAGTTAGCAATAGGATTAGGCCATCAAAAGAGCTTAAGGCTTCCTGCTTCAGGCTTCATGAATAGCAGTTGGGTTTTCAGAATAATAATGGTGGTCATCTGGGAATTCCATCATAATAAAAACCTAGATATTCCTGAGGTCTGAACATGCCGGTCTCCCATGTAGACCGGCATGCTCTGACACCTCCCTGCTTCTACTGCTCACACACTCTTTGCTGCTGGCTAACCCTTCCTTCAGCTTTCAATGTAGATGCTACAGGAAGTTGTCCCAGACCTCACAACCAAATTAGGCCCCCTTTCTCTGGACATCTGTATGGCTAACAGTCATCAGACGATGTCTAACACTGTATGATACTATTTTGAATTGTCTGTTTCCACCTCTGTACTGTAAACAGCTTGCTCTGTTCAATGTTACATCCACAGGTTTACCAATGTTTCTTACTTAGGATATGTTCAAAGAACATTTATTGGATTAATGAGTGAGGTAGTTCAGATAACAATAAGGATAATGGAAGGATCCAAAAATACATCCCAAGACAAGTGATTGAAGAAACTACAGATTCTTACTCTGGAGAAAGGAAAACGTATGGGAGTGATATAAGTGCAGTCTTCAGTTGTGTGAAAGTCCAAAGAAGAGTAATTCTACTTATTCTATGTGGCAGGAAGGATAGAAGCTTTGAGAGGAAACACATTAACATGGTTTAAGAAATGACTTTCTAAGAGGACCATCAAAAATGAAATAAGTTTGCATTAGAGGAAATAAGTTCACACATTATAGACATGCTAGAGCACAGGCTGTTTGGCCACATGTCATGAATGCTATAAAGGAATTTTAAGTGCAAGTTAAAAAACTGGACTAGATGTTAAGTTCTCCAAGATTCCATGGTTGTATGATCAAGTCACAGAAATGTATTCATATGGAGCTCACACTGTCTTCCTCTGTGGAATAACAGGGATAAGATCTTTGTCCAAGAGAAATTGCATATCACTGGAATGGAAAAGTCCATTGTCTTTTGACTTGATCTTATCTATGCCAGGAAACTGGGCAAACTTTTTACATAGCATGGAATCTCTAAGCCTATTTCTTCTTCCATACAATGAAAAACTAGGTTGAACAAAATGATTCTGAATACTATTATGGATATATAATCTATTTTATGTTATTCAATGCCTTTAAATAACCTAGCCAAGGAGAACAACTTGTTGTTTCAGGTGATATCCATTACATTACATGCATTATGGCTGAGTCTCTCAGTGACCAAATCCACTGAATTAGAACACTCAATAATGCAGTTAGAACACTCAAGATGGCTAGATTAATAGCTAGATATTGAATTACTTTTTTTATAAAAAAGTGTTCCCCACATGAGATCAGATGGACTTCAATGGCCCTGATTACTGTTGAAAGGAGTCTTGCTGGCTGAGTTTCCACAGTTACTATCACAAATGACAGGTACTAATGTGCTGCAGTCTCCTTCTAGAGAGAAGCCCAGCCTGATGAGGACTCATAAACACTCGAATATTTTGCCCTGACATTGGAAAGCTTTGGACATTTTCATTTAGCGCTGCACTTAGGAAAATAAAAGAAAAATTGATCTCAGCTATGCTAGCATCGAATCTCTTGACATTATATTGGAATAGGCCATCTCTTCCATGAATACAGTTCCCTTTAGGTCACGTCAAAATCACAAATCAACTTCTTAGAAACGAGTCAATATTTAGTCATCTCTACACAAATTAGATCTTGGCCTGGACTGAACTTTCTTTGTTTGTTTGTTTGTTTGTTTATCAAATACATGAACTGAGGGGGTGCCTTCTGAAAGAGTGGACCATTCTTAGCACAGAGATATCTACATTATTAGGGAAAGAACACAGTAGAAAATGCAGTAATAACCTCTTTGTCCAAGGCTAAGAAAAAGCTATGAAAAAAAAGTCATGTGAAAATACTATGACATATAGGCATTTGTTTTTAATAGACTAGGAATGAAGGATATATTTTCTTTGTTTTTTCAGTTTTCATTGTCTTAACTATAAATGTGAATAATCATGACATTTATAAGAGCTCTACTTAGTGTATGAAATGGATGACAGATTAAAGATCCAAAGTGGTCTCAGAAGAATGGAATCTAATTGGATGAAATTGGGATAAGCATGGTTTCAAGACTTGATCCAGTTAGATTAACTACAAAGTGATGTACCAGGAAACATTCAGGTTAATGACAATTAATATTTAAAAAACTTAGATGCTTTATTTGACTATGAACTAAAAATAAGTTAGCAATATGATTAAACCATTGAATGAACTTAAGGCTTCATGCTAAATACACTATTTAGTGTATAGTATATTAGCTAAATACACTATTTAGTTTATTTAATAGTGATTTTTATAAGTGTTAAAGTATAATAACTGTTCTTATAAGTGTTATTTACTTTAACATGTATAAGAGCACTATTAAGTATCAGGCATATTATATAGTAACTCACTTAACTCATAATGGTCTTATTAAAAAGGTCATTACTTGCTATTATCCCCATTTTACAGATGAGGAAACTGAAGCACAGCAGATACTGTAGTGTATCCCTCAGAGTACCGTTAGGACCAAGGAACTCATTCCTCAGCTCATTTTGGCTGCTGAGGCTCACAACTGAGTACTTCCCCTAGGAATTGCCCTCAGCCAAAGGGATCTTCTTTCCCTGTGGTTGTATCCCCTCCCTAGGGGAAGCCCATACTCAAGAACTGATCATTGGTGGGGAGTACAAAGTAAAGGCTCAGTCCATTTGTCTTAATTCCAGGCATTGAAAGGCCATTGGGTAAAGAGGCATCCCAGCTTTAGAGGTACCCACTGATCATCTGAAGCCTTTGTAATAGCAGTTGCATCAAAATTCAACTATACTCTATGCCCAATCCAGCTTCCATTATCCTCTCATAGGTGTTATTCCCAAGAACACAACACAATTAATTTCCTACAGCAAGTCTCCATCTTGGAGACTGTGTTATACATAACCCAATCTACGACAAGTTTCTTGTCCAAGGTCACACAGCTAATAAGTGGCAAACTCAAGCAATACAGCTCCATTCTAAGTGTTCTTAGTCACGATGCTAATGTGCTTCTTTTTAAGTGGCTTAATTTTATGTCTGCATCTCAGTTAAAAGCCTGGAGAAACATTGCCCAAGTTGAGTGATCGTTAATGTTCCTCTAGACAGTTTAGGTGTACTTCAACAAATGTGACCCTGATCGAGTAAGTTCAGGAAATGGCATATATTTTTTCCCATCTTGGAGAGTCCCCTTGCATGTAATATTTTAATGGCACTGAACATTTCTACAATTAAAATAAAACTTGTTTACCCAAAATTTTTTGAACTTTTCAAGCCATAGCACCCTCTTGTGTGAAACATCTATTAGCACCAACCTGCTAGTGTCCTGCAGAAGCCATTAGGAAAATGCTGGTCTGGAGATACTATCACTCTTCTTCCAAAGGTCTTCTGCCTCCCCTTTTAAAGCACCCTCGGACTTTCAATGCCTCTGGAAAGCTATATTAGACAAGCTAAAATATTTCTGATATTTTAACCATCTCCATGCAGAGCTTTTTGCATTCTCTCTTTTTTATATAAATTTAAGGGGTACAAGTGCAATTTGGTTACATGAATATATTGCAAAATGATGAAGTCTGGGTTTCTAGTGCATCCATCACCTGAATAATGTACAATGTACCCATTAAGTAATTTCTCATCACCCACCTCCTCCTCACCTCCTTATTGAGTCTCCATTGTCTTTCATTCCATACTCTATGTTCATGTGTATACATTATTTAGCTCCCACTCATAAGTGAGAATGTACAGTATTTGTCTTTCCATTTCTGAGTTTTTTTCACTTAAGATAATGGTCTTCAGTTCCATTAACGTTGCTGCAAATAACATGATTTAATTCTTTTATATAGCTGAATAGTATTTCATTGTGTATTTATATCATATTTTATTCATTCAATCATCCATTGATGGACACTTAGGTTGATTCCACATCTTTGCTACTGTGAATTGTAAATGGCAAAAGTAAACCAAAAAGCTTCTGCCCAGTGAAAGAAATAATCAACAGACAACCTGCAGAATGGGAAAAAAATATTTTCAAACTGTCCATCCAAAAAGGGACTAATATCCAGAATTTACAAGGAACTCAAACAACTCAACAAAACAAATAAATAACTCCATTAAAAAGTGGGCAAAGGATATGAATAGACACTTTACAAAAGAAGATATACAAATGGGCACAAGCATCTAAAAAATACCCAACACCACTAATTATCAGAAAAATGCAAATTAAAACCACAATGAGATAATATCTTATACCAGCCAGAATGGCTACTATCAAAAAGATTTAAAAAAAAACAGATGTTGGTGAGGAAACAGAGAAAAGGGACCACTTACAGACTGTTGGTAGGAATGTAAACTGTCATCCCTATGGAAAACAGCATGTAGATTTCACAAGGAACTAAAAATAGAACTACCATTCAATCCTGCATTATCTGTCTTAATGTCTTAATGAAGAACTTATCTTTACTTTACATTCCCAAATGTCATAATATTATGCATAATAGTTTACATAAATGTCTGCCTAGGTTGCAAATATGTTATCCTGGAATGTAATGGAGATTCAGTGGGGAAAGTTTTAGGCCTGGACTTCAAATTCAACTCTAACATTGTGGAGATTTAAGAACTTACTGTCACCTTACTGAGCATCTTTTATTTTTATCTTCTATAAAGAAAGGGTGGGGCTGGTTTGTTGAAATGTAAGATGCCTTTCACCTCTAACATTACAGAATTCTATAACTTCTGATTTCATATATAATGTAGTGGTAAGTGGGCAGGATCTAGAATCAAAACAAAAAAAAATAAAGAAAGAATACTGAATTGAATATTCTTTTTATTCAAATACTGTCTGTGTTCTGAATGCCCTGGGATACTTATTTTGCTCTTAAAATATTACTTTTTTCATTAGTAAAGTCAAGATATTATTAATATTTACCACAGAGGGTTGTGTGAGAATTAAAAGACAATGTATGTAAAGTGTTTAGCATTGTCAAGCATGTGTTAAGTGCTCATTCAATATTTGCCATTTTCTTGTAATGTCATTGATGGTGGTGGTGATAGTAGAGATGGTGGTGATGGCAGTGGTTGAGGGAAGAAGTTTTATAGTAACTGTGTCAAAATTTTGTATTTGTCCTATATTTCAAATGTGTAGATGACAAGGCCACTTGTTTAGAGCAACTTAGAAGGCCACACAGTCACATGAATTAATAAATGCATTTGAAGTTTAAAGATGGTGTTGAAGAAAGATGCTAAGAGGCATTGGAAAGCCACTATGCTGCACCATCTCATCCTTCCACACTCAAGAGCAATTTGGAGAAAGTTAAGAAAACCAAACACTGACAATTAGAGTTAAAACACTGTGTGTCGGGACGAAACACTGAACATACAAGATTTAGGATCAAAAAGAAAGACAAGCAACTCAAATACCAAAAGAACTTGGAAAGATGACTATCAGAAATAGGATAATAGTCATGATTAATGAAAAAGAAATAAGTATTCCACACTGCCTCTGTGGCCATATAAAAACAAATGGACATAAATTGCTTTTGGATAAAATTAGATTGGCTATAAAGAAAAATAGTTTAAGATTGGTCAGCACCAATGTATTCTACAAAAGGGTGTACTGTGTCCTCGACTTGGAGATCCACAGATGATGGGGTGAATGCATGTCTGTGTAGACTAGTTAAGAGAATATTATCTACAGAGGGAAAAATGCCAAGTAATTATTTGCAATTCCCAAGCTTCAATGATGATGCAACTTAACATGCTAAATACTGCAGTTTTCCAACATTGGGCTGCTGACGAAGAGATTTTTCAAGGGATTCCTTGGGCCAAATTTCTCCTTTTAAGACCTAAGGGATAAGTCAGCTAGGAGTGGGTATTTTCAAAGAGCAATAGCAGCCAATCCCTAATTAGACACAATCTCCTAAGCAGGGTATGAACAGAGTGGCAGAGACTGGCACTAGTAAATTAAAATTTTAAAATTCTGCTGTAATCACTCCCCTGCTATGTCCCCTCCTTTAAGCTCCACTCTCAATTATTTTTTATTTATTGTAATCAGTTTAGTAATAAGATTTGTTTCCATATGTATTGTTTCCATATATATATATATATATATATAACTCTGCAGAGTAACAAAAAAAAATAATGGGCAAAAAGAGTTATGTTTCCTATTTATCTCCCTGGTCATTAGTTATTGGACCAGGGGAAAGGGTGGGGGGCAGAAAGAAGCTGGAAATAGAGAAGAAAGCATTTGCTGTGGAGTGAAGATGTATGGGAGCATATTTGCAAGATGAAAGCTGGGCAATGAAGGAGTAAGGCTAATAATCCAAAAGGGCTAGGTGGCTCAGAGGGACGAATCGCCAAGGAAAAAGCAACCTGGAAATTGGGGCAAGGAGGTGGATCTGCATTATTAAAGTGTATGTGTTGCCTTTGACTTTCCTGCTTATAAACTCTGGACTGCCAGGCAGAATAATCCAGAACAGGGAGCAGAAGGCTCTCAGGCAATTTTCCAATGCCAGCCTTCGAGGTACAATTCCTTCTAGTTCCTGATAGGGTGTACTTTTCCAGGAAACTGGGCTTCTGTGATCTTGGGGCTTGGGTACCCACCCCAGGGAGGCAGTCCCCAGGCTGGGGAAGACAGGCTCCATGGACCACAGATGCTGCTCATTATAGACACCCTGAAAAGCTCTTGGAGATGCCTTGATGGAGGCTGATGATAGGCTAGCTTCTGAAGGCAAGAAGCCAGGGTTTTTGTCCATTCCAAGGTGCCAGTTAAATCTATTTGATGAGTAAGCATGAGGAAAAAAGGCATTAGCTGAACTCCCCAGTTCCAAACTTTCTCTGTTGCTGATTTTTTTGTACAATCTATTCAGTTCTATTCTTGCCCCATAATTTTAAAACCAAAAGGATAACCAAAACTTTAACAAGATCTCTCTATATGAAATATGTATACATATTTATTTATTTGACCTTGTCTCTTCCTCTGCAAAATTTAGAATTTCTAGCTTATTACCGTGGCTCATCCTGTATCTCTTTGCAAAACTAAAAAATGAAAAGCAGGAAAAAGATTATTAAGACTGCTTGGCCTGGCCATTGAGAAGAGTGTAAATGCCCTACCATTGAAATTTAGGCATCAGAACACAATAAAAGGAACGATTACCTTTGTTCAGTACTTAATAGTTTTGAAGCACTATAGTACTTGATTGTGACATTAATCAAGTGAGGTGCAGTGGTTAGGGCTTACTACTCCCTTAAAAAGCAGAGCAAACAGGGGTAGAGAAGTTAAGTATATTGTCCAAAGCCACACAGCTATAAAGAAGTTAATTTTGACCTAAAGTGGGTCTTCTTCTGACTGTCTTGTGGGAATTTTTTTATACTACATCACCACTACAATCATCACAGATGAAAACAAAGCAAAAGCCAGGGAGAATGAAAGAGAGGTAAAAATTGTTTCTCCTTGAGAAAAGCAATAAGATTGCATTATAGTTCTGATAACACAGGGACAGGCTTTTCCTCTTCCTCTGCAAAATCAGAGCACCCCTGAGAGTAAATATCAAAAGAAAAAGCTTCCTCAGTTTTGGCGGGGGTTGTCAGGGCTATGCTTCCTATTTTCCCAGTATAGACTTTCATGTATTTTAGGAAGCCATGTATAACATTCATCCCTAAATACATGATAAATGTGATGGAAATTGAGAAATAACACATCTATATTATACCCAAGGGTTTGCTTTATAAAGACTTCTAAGTTTATGTTGAAATAAAGTGTTAGAAGTGGGGATGCTAAGAAGAGAGATGTCTAAAAGAGAGATGTCTAAATTTAGAATAAAAGAATACATGCTTATCTACCTCCCTCTATCCCTGCATCCCTGCCCAGATTTCTTCCTCCTATAGGAGGACCAGAGGAGGGGAGGAAGGAAAGGAGAAACACTGGAATGCAGATAGACATCAGAAGCTGCCCAGCCAATGAAAGAGCAAAGCAATGAACAAAACAAATGCATTTCCCGAGGAGCCTCAGCCCCAACTTGATCAATGATTCTGTTACACTGAATCATTTTTAATTTAATGCTTCTGGGAAGTGAGGGGGGGAAACCCATCAACTACAGGCACAGTTGGCAAGAGCTGGGTATTAGAATTTGGCAGCATTTATTATCGCTGTTTATGACGGCATAAATTAGGTTTATGCTGATATAATTAATAACTCTAAATTCGGGAATAATAAATAGTAATATTTATTCAAAACTGCAATGTCTGAGGAAGGCAAATGGAGTCCTCAAGCTCCTGACGCCTTCTGTGTATGCAGGCGGTGGTGGGAATGGGGTGTAAGTGAGGAAGCCCTTGGGAACACACTCCTAGAACCCAGCCCCAGCACTATGCATCATTTAACACTATGCAAATGACTTAGCAGCAGGACCTTAAGAGTTTCCAGAGCAAATAATTTCCATTTTGATCTCTATGAACAAGTTCATCAGCAAGATTGAGTGTGTTGCCTGCTAGAACCAGGGCCCTCAGTGCTCTCTGAGTTCATACTATGTCTGTGGTTTACGGAGAGAGGTTTGGACGGTTGCACCAAGTGCCATGTTCTTCATGGGTCTCTCCACCTCCTTCCACTTGTCTGAAGATGCATTGTGGATGCCCTGCAAATTCCCTACAGACGATGATTTGGGAATTACTGACAGGAATTTGTCAGGCAGGAATTTAAGACAGAAAACAGTTACTTCTGCATATTTTTTAAAATTTAAATATGTGTCTTTCATCTTATAAAGTTGTAAACAAAAGCTGTGAGATTAGACTATTCCTATAATGTTCCTTTTTTTTTTTTTTGTCTAGGAGAGTATCTTCGCATTCAAAATGGCTGAGACCTCCACCCCTACTTTTTTCCCAGTGAGGGCAGGAGAAAGTGAGGAAAAATTATAGTTCCTCAGACCCCTTCTGAATCAGAATAACAATTTTCCCCATTTTTAAATAAAAGGAAAATAACACAAAGGAAGATTAAAAACCCTTTTGCCCATCTCCCCTTAGAGCATCTTGACACAGAGATGAATAAACAGGGTAGAACCAGAACCCAGATTGACATTTTCATCCAAACATTCAATCTCTGCTTCATGTCTCAAAATTCTTAAATTTGTCTAAAAACCAAATAAAGCAAAACTTTCCATCCACCAATAATTCTGCTCTGTTTCAAACAGTACAAAATAGCAAAGCAATCTAAATTAAAATGTGAGGAATGAAACTCAGGAATTAAACATGATTGCAAGTTTAAGCTCCTTTGTCAGCTCCCAGGAAGAGCAGTTGAGTTCCATGTGGAAGGAACAGATGACTGGTAGAGGTTAAGCTTTAACTGCTAAGAGATTGTGATTTTTCGGATAACAAACATTTCACAGAGAGATGTTACAGCAGGAGCTTCGAATTGCCCTGGCCTATGCCTGAAAGGAGAAGTTTGCAGCTGAAACCTTGGAATGAGAATTCACAAGGGAGTCAGGGGAATATTACTCCCCTGTCTTTTCATTAGCATCATTTCTACAGAAAATATCAACAGAATTATTCATTTCCCAGAGGCCACAGAACATATAGAACTTTCTCCTACAGGTTTTTCAGCTTGTGATCATGTAAGCTTTCAGAGGGGATGCAATGCCTTGATGAGTTACAGATTGAAAAATATTGAGAAATAGAGATAGAGACAGGGAAAGAAAGAGAGACAGAAACACCTGCTGGGAGCTCACCCTGTGACAGCCAGTTTCCCTCTGCCTTTGCGGGTCTGCCCTGCTTCTTCCTGTCACTCCTTCTCCCTCCTGCAGAGGAGTCCTGGTCCTCTGTCCTAGCTTTGAGGGTGAGCACTGCAAAACTCACACCCATAGGCATACAGGGAATGTGCATTTCAGAAGCCAAACATGGACCAGTGAATCATGGGAAAGGGAATCATTCCTCCACATGATCCAAGAGTCCCAAAATCATAAATCCAGCTTGGAAGGATCCACGGACCCCATGCTTAGCCTGTTGGAGAATGTCCAGACATCAAACAAGGCTCCCCAGTATGTCTTCAGTAATTCTTTCAAGACAGTAAATGATGACTAAAAGGAGAAAAAGGAAATTAAAAATGCTAAGCGATTGTTATGCCCACAAGTACAACAAAATCATAACTTCAATGAGTAGTACACAAACTTTATCTTCCTATCTGACCTACAGTAAAACATTCTAGAGTCCTTCTGTTCTGGAATGACCTTACCTGGAGGGCCACATTTTCAGAGACTTTAGAAAGATTAGGTATACTCAGAACTAGACTTACAAAACATATATTGGGCACTTACCACTTCCCAAGTTCTATGCTGGAAACATTCAAGAGGAAAGACACCAGTATGATTGTCTAGAAGCTTTGACATAGTGGGGCTGTATAGCCCTAATGAAAAGAACAAGAGATTTGCAACCAGATGAACCTGAGCTTAATTTCTGACTCTGAAACTTATTAGACATGGGACTGACCTTGAGTACGTCACTCAATCTCCTTTTGCCTCAGTTTTATTTTTTGGTCTGCAAAATGAAATTAAACTATTTACTTTTTCAGGTAGTTGTAATAACTAGAAGTTATAAATATAAAAAAATTAAAAATCATAAGTTTATACAATCAGATTGACAAAAAATGAGAAGGTTGATAATGTGTAGCGTTAACAAGGATATGAGGACCAGTCACTTTTATCCATTAGTACAAGGAATATAAACTGTGAATTTTCTAAGGAGGGTAATCTGGCAACAATATGTATCAAATATAAAATATGCATAACATCTGACTCAACTGACTACTTTAAAACTTTATCTTAAGAAAATAACCAGAGAGGGGGGTGCCCAAGATGGCCGAATAGGAACAGCTCCAGCCTCCAGCTCCCAGCATGAGTGACACAGAAGACGGGTGATTTCTGCATTTCCAACTGAGGTACTGGGTTCATCTTGCTGGGGCGTGTTGGACAGTTGGTGCAGGACAGTGGGTGCAACCCAACGAGTGAGAGCCAAAGCAGGGCAAGGCATCGCCTCACCTGGGAAGTGCAAGGGGGAAGGGAATTCCTTATCCTAGCCAAGGGAAACCATGACACACAACACCTGGAATATCAGGTCACTCCCACCCTAATACTGTGCTTTACCAAGGGTCTTAGCAAACAACACACCAGGAGATTGTATCCCACGCCTGGCTCGGAGTGTCCCATGCCCAGAGAGCCTCCCTCATTGCTAGCACAGCAGTCTGAGATCTAATTGCAAGGGGGCAGCGAGGCTGGGGGAGGGGTGCCCACCATTGCTGAGGCTTAAGTAGGTAAACAAAGCAACAGGGAAGCCCCAGCTGGTGGAGACCACTGCAGCTCAAGGAGGCCTGCCTGCCTCTGTAGACTCCAACTCTAGGGACAGGGCATACCAAACAAAAAGCAACAGAAACCTCTGCAGATGTAAATGTCCCTGTAGGACAGCTTTGAAGAGAGTAGTGATTCTCCGAGCACAGAGGTTGAGATCTGAGAACAGACAGACTGCCTGCTCAAGTGGGTCCCTGACCCCCGAGTAGCCTAACTGGGAGACATCCCCCACTAGGTGCAAAATGACACCTCACACCTCACACGGCCGGGTACACCTCTGAGACAAAGCTTCCAGAGCAACAATCAGACAGCAGCATTTGCTGTTCAGCAAAATTCTCTCTTCGGCAGCCTCCGCTGCTGACACCCAGGCAAACAGGGACTGGAGTAGATCTCAAGCAAACTCCAACAGACCTACAGCTGAGGGTCCTGACTGTTAGAAGGAAAACTAACAAACGGAAAGGACATCAACACCAAAACCCCATCTGTATGTCACCATCATCAAAGACCAAAGGTAGATAAAACCACAAAGATGGGGAAAAAGCAGTGTAGAAAAGCTGGAAATTCAAAAAATCAGAATGCCTCTCCCCCTCCAAAGGAACACAGCTCCTCAACAGCAATGGAACGAAGCTGGACAGAGAATGACTTTGACGGGGTGAGAGAAGAAGACTTCAGTTGATCAAACTTCTCAGAGTTAAGGGAGGAAATACAAACCCAGTGCAAAGAAACTAAAAACATTGAAAAAAGATTTGACAAATGGATAACTAGAATACCCGAATGCAGAGAAGTCCATAAACAACCTCATAGAGATGAAAACCATGACACGAGAACTATATGACAAATGCACAAGCATCAGTAACTGACTCGATCAACTGGAAGAAAGAGTATCAGTAATTGAAGATCAAATGAATGAAATGAAGTGAGAAAATAAGTTTAGAGAAAAAAGAGTAAAAAGGAATGAACAAAGCCTACAAGAAATATGGGATTATGTGAAAAGACAAAATCTATATCTGATTGGTATACCTGAAAGTGACAGGGAGAATGGAACCAAGTTGGAAAACACTCTGCAGGATATTATCCAGAAGAATTTCCCCAACCTAACAAGGCAGGCCAACATTCAAATTCACAAAATACAGAGAATGCCACAAAGATACTCCTCGAGAAGAGCAACTCCAACACACATAACTGTCAGATTCACCAAAGTTGAAATGAAGGAAAAAATGTTAAAGGCAGCCAGAGAGAAA
>NW_012118733.1:1229193-1255834 GCF_000951035.1 Colobus angolensis palliatus | reverse complement strand
AAAGAATTTTCAACCCAGAATTTCATATCTAGCCAAACTAAGTTTCATAAGTGAAGGAGAAACAAAATCCTTTACAGACAAGCAAATGCTGAGAGATTTTGTACCACCAGGACGGCCCTACAAGAGATCCTGAAGGAAGCACTAAACATGGAAAGGAACAACCAATACCAGCCATTGCAAAAACATGCCAAAATGTAAAGACCATCAATGCCAGGAAGAAACTGCATCAACTAGCGAGCAAAATAACCAGCTAATATCATAAAGACAGGATCTAGTTCACACATAACAATATTAACCTTAAATGTAAAAGGGCTAAATGGTCCAATTAAAAGACACAGACTGGCAAATTGGATAATGAGTCAAGATCTATCAGTTTGCTGTATTCAGGAGACCCATCTCACATGCAGAGACACACATAGGCTCAAAATAAAGGGATGGAGGAAGAGCTACCAAGCAAATGGAAAACAAAAAAAGACAAGGGTTGCAATCCTAGTCTCTGATAAAACAGATTTAGACCAACAGAGATCAAAAGAGACAGAGGAGGCCATTACATAATGGTAAAGGGACCAATTCAACAAGAAGAGCTAATTATCCTAAATATATATGCACCCAGTACAGGAGCACCCAGATTCATAAAGCAAGTCCTTAGAGACCTATGAAGAGACTTAGACTCCCACACAATAATAATAGGAGACTTTAACACCCTACTGTCAACATTAGACAGAACAACAAGACAGAAGGTTAACAAGGATATCCAGGAATTGAACTCAACTCTGCACCAAGTGGACCTAATAGACATCTACAGAACTCACCACCCCAAATCAACAGAATATACATTCTTCTCAGCACCACATCACACTTATTCAAAAACTGACCACATATTTGGAAGTAAAGCACTCCTCAGCAAATGTAAAAGAACAGAAATTATAACAAACTGTCTCTCAGACCACAGTGCAATCAAACTAGAACTCAGGACTAAGAAACTCAATCAAAACCACTCAACTACATGGAAACTGAACAACCTGCTCCTGAATGACTACTGAGTACATAACGAAATGAAGGCAGAAATGAAGATGTTCTTTGGAACCAATGAGAACAAAGATACAACATACCAGAATCTCTGGGACACATTTAAAGCAGTGTGTAGAGGGAAATTTATAGCACTAAATGCCCACAAGACAAAGCAGGAAAGATCTAAAATTGACACCCTAACACCACAATTAAAAGAACTAGAGAAGCAAGAGCAAACACATTCAAAAGCTAGCAGAAGGCAAGAAATAACTAAGATCAGAGCAGAACTGAAGAACATAGAGACACTAAAAAACCCTCCAAAAAAATCCAGGAGCTGGTTTTTTGAAAAGATCAACAAAATTGATAGACCATTAGCAAGACTAATAAAGAAGAAAAGAGAGAAGAATCAAATAGATGCAATAGAAAATGATAAAGGGGATATTACCATGGACCCCACAGAAATACAAACTACCATCAGAGAATACTATAAACACCTCTACTCAAATAAACTAGAAAACTTAGAAGAAATGGATAAATTCCTGGACACTTACACTCTCCCAAGACTAAATCAGGAAGAAGTGGAATCCCTGAATAGACCAATAACAGGTTCTGAAATTGAGGCAATAATTCATAGCCTACCAACCAAAAAATGTCCAGGACCAGACAGATTCAAAGCCGAATTCTACCAGAGGTACAAAGAGGAGCTGGCACCATTCCTTCGGAAACTACTCCAATCAATAGAAAAAGAGAGAATCCTCCCTAACTCATTTTATGAGGCCAACATCATCCTAATACAAAAGCCTGGCAGAGACACAACAAAAAAAGAATTTTAGACCAATATCCCTGATGAACATCGATGCAAAAATCCTCAATAAAATACTGGCAAACCGAATCCAGCAGCACACCAAAAAGCTTACCCACCATGATCGAGTGGGCTTCATCCCTGGGATGCAAGGTTAGTTCAACATACGAAAATCAATAACTGTAATCCAGCATATAAACAGAACCAAAGACAAAAACCACATGATTACCTCAATAGATGCAGAAAAGGCCTTTGACGAAATTCAACAGCTCTTCATGCTAAAAATTCTCAATAAATTCGGTATTGATGGAACATATCTCAAAATAATAAGAGCTATTTATGACAAACCCACAGCCAATATTATACTGAATGGGCAAAAACTGGAAGCCTTCCCTTTGAAAACTGGCACAAGACAGGGATGCCCTCTCTCACCACTCCTATTCAACATAGTATTGGAAGTTCTGGCCAGGGCAATCAGACAAGAGAAAGAAATAAAGGGTATTCACTTAGGAAAAGAAGAAGTCAAATTATCCCTGTTTGCAGATGACATGATTGTATATTTAGAAAACCCCACCACCTCAGCCCAAAATCTCCTTAAGCTGATAAGCAACTTCAGCAAAGTCTCAGGATACAAAATCAATGTGCAAAAATCATAAGCATTCTTATACACCAATAACAGACAAACAGAGAGTCAAATCATGAATGAATTCCCATTCACAATTGCTTCAAAGAGAATGAAATACCTAGGAATCCAGCTTACAAGGGATGTGAAGGACCTCTTCAAGGCGAACTACAAACCACTGCTCAGTGAAATAAAAAAGGACACAAACAAATGGAAGAACATTCCATGCTCATGGATAGGAATAATCAATATTTTGAAAATGGCCATACTGCTCAAGGTAATTTTTAGATTCAATGCCATCCCCATTAAGCTACCAATGACTTTCTTCACAGAATTGGAAAAAATTGCTTTAAAGTTCATATGGAACCAAAAAAGACCTGGCATTGCCAAGACACTCCTAAGTCAAAAGAACAAAGCTGGAGGCATAACACTACCTGACTTCAAACTATACTACAAGGCTACACTAACCAAAGCAGCATGGTACTGGTACCAAACAGAGATATAGACCAATGGAACAGAACAGAGCCTTCAGAAATAATACCACACATCTACAACCATCTGATCTTTGACAAATCTAACAAAAACAAGAAATGTGGAAAGGATTTCCCATTTAATAAATGGTGCTGGGAAAACTGGCTAGCCATATGTAGAAAGCTGAAACTGGATCCCTTCCTTACTCCTTATGCAAAAATTAATTCAAGATGGATTAGAGACTTAAATGTTAGACCAAAAACCATAAAAACCCTAAAAGAAAACCTAGGCAATACCATTCAGAACATAGGCATGGGCAAGGACTTTATGTCTAAAACACCAAAAGCAATGGCAACAAAAGCCAAAATTGATGAATGGGATCTGATTAAACTAAAGAGCTTCTGCACAGCAAAAGAAACTACCATCAGAGTGAACAGGCAACCTACAGAATGGGAGAAAATTTTTGCAATCTATTCATCTGACAAAGGGCTAATATCCAGAACCTATAAAGAATTCAAACAAATTTACAAGAAAAATACAAACAACCCCATCAAAAAGTGGGCAAAGGATATGAACAGATACTTCTCAAAAGAAGACATTTATGCAGCCAACAGACACATGAAACAATGCTCATCATCACTCGCCATCAGAGAAATGCAAATCAAAACCACAATGAGATACCATCTCACGCCAGTTAGAATGGCAATCATTAATAAGTCAGGAAACAACAGGTGCTGGAGAGGATGTGGAGAAATAGGAACACTTTTACACTGTTGGTGGGACTGTAAACTAGTTCAACCATTGTAGAAAACAGTGCAAAGATTCCTCAAGGATCTAGAACCAGAAATACCACTTGACCCAGCCATCCCATTACTGGATATATACCCAAAGGATTATAAATCATGCTGCTGTAAAGACACATGCACACGTATGTTTATTGTGGCACTATTCACAATAGCAAAGACTTGGAATCAACCCAAATGTCCATCAGTGACAGACTGGATTAAGAAAATGTGGCACATATACACCACGGAATATTATGCAGCCAAAAAAAGGATGAGTTCGTGTCCTTTGTAGGGACATGGATGCAGCTGGAAACCATCATTCTCAGCAAACTATCGCAAGAACAGAAAACCAAACACCGCATGTTCTCACTCATAGGTGGGAATTGAACAATGAGATCACTTGGACACAGGAAGGGGAACATCACATACTGGGGCCTGTTGTGGAGTCAGGGGGCGGGGATAGCATTAGGAGATATACCTAATGTAAATGATGAGTTAACGGGTACAGCACACCAACATGGTACATGTATACATATGTAATATACCTGTATGTTGTACACATGTAACCTAGAACATAAAGTATAATAATAAAATAAAACTGAAACAACTAAAAAAAAAAAAGAAAATAACCAGAAAAAGATCGCTAAGAATAAACAAAAGATTTATCTCTCTACAGTTTATAATGAGGAATTGTTTACATTAATTATGGCCCCATCTATACTAAAAGATGGTTATTTTTAAAACTGATCATTTAATTTATATTTTTGCCATAGGAAGATGTGGTTAGTTTATAAATTATACTACAAAATATATTATCCAATGAAAATTAAAATAGAATATTATCTTATGAAAGTTAAAATAGAAACATACTTAAAGATTTAGCTGATATACCTAAAGCTGTCAATTTATAGACAAATGGCTAAAATATCTCCTTCAACTTGCTAATAATGTTTTTCTCTGGGCAGCTTGACTCAGGAAGACCCTCTATGTTACAAAATTCCAGAGGCACTATGTAATTATAATAGATTATAATGTAAATGATGCCCTTTGGAATTATACAATGCAATAGTTGTGAATTTAGGTGCCTTTAAATTTCTTCCTTAAGCTTTTTCTATACATATTGAATTGTTTATAATAATGATGTGTCATTGTTTCCAGTGGAAACAATATCATTTTGTTTTTTGAAAACAATGAAGTCACATAGACACAGTGCTAAGAACCATACTAGGGCATGTTCAGCACTCTTTAAATAGATATTTTGCACTTATTTTCACCTGTTGCTAAAACTCTGCAGTCTACAGTTCTCAGATGCCCTTGACAGTTGACAGTAGGTTCTGCCAATGAGAAGCCCTAGAGAAAGATAGGAAGGCAAGTTGAGAAAGAAAAACACACCCTTTCTGTTTGCCAGTTCCAGTTAACAAGGCCAGAGCAACTGCCATCAAATGTGTCAATCCCTACTCCTTCAGCTCCCACAGAACCAACATTGCTGCATTCCATCAAAGGCATTACCAGCAGGAAGAACCAAATGGTTCTTTGCTATTTGGATACAGGCCACTCTAGACTCCTTCACCCTCTAGGTTGTGCCTGCTGTGCAATGAAGCCCTAGCCAGATCAGTCTCCCTTCGCAGAGTTCCAAACACCAGCCTCATGGAGCCCCTCAACCTGCTGGGTTCTGGTAACTCCTCCTCTTCCATTTGCATCCTCCATTATTACAGGCGGTAGCTGCCTCTGCAGTTTTGGTAGCTGCCTCTGCAGTTCTTAATCTCCTGGGTTTTGTTTGTTTGTTTGTTTGTTTGTTTTTGCATCTCCTTTTGAACTTAGACTTCTACCACTTGCATGAACCTTGTATTCGATTTATACTAATTCCTTATATTAAGTCTTATTTTTGAAACACCTATTATCTTGGCTGTATCATGTATAATTTTTATAGTTAGAAAACAAATCTATTTTATTTTCTTAAATGTTCTCATTTTACTGAGTACAACTCTTAAAATGTATTAGCCATTGTACAGTTCCCACTGTTCCCTTAGGAATTTCGTTAAGTATTAGTGCCACCTTTCCCCTTCACCAATCTTAGGCACAGGCACTTTCTTTAAAGCCCAGTAGCATAGCTGAAACAAGACTAGAAGACTGATTAACCCTTAAACAGTCAATGATATAGCAACAGATAACTACTCAAAAAAAGTAAAACTGATTATTAGTATAGCTGTTCTCATTCTCAAGAGGCTACTTGTCTCCTCTGGCCTCCTCCATAGGGCAGATGCTGTCTTTCCTCTGTAACCTACAGGGACCCCCTGGTTAGACCTGAGTATTCCCAATTTAAAGCTCAGGAGCATTGCTTCTTTCCCTTAAGGGCCCATTTTTCAGGCACCTTTTCCTGTTCCAGAATTTTCTCTGTTCCTGGAACAGGATGATTAACAGTGAGAATAACTAACATACTCATTGACTACACACTTCTTCCTGTCCACAGAGAAGCCTTCATGGGTATCAGCAGCATGGATTATAGTGAACATGGCAAGTATGCTCATTGCCATGATCTACAGGCCCAGCATCACTTGCTCCTGGGTTATCTGCATGATCCCATGTAGAAAAGGCAGCAGCTCAAGAAACAAATGAGACTGAAACTTTCCCCAGTCAATTCTTTGGGGTCTCAGAGAGTATCTTCCATTCTTACTTGTTCAAATAAAAAGTGACATACTTACTAATCACTCCTCTGTTTATTTAAATTCAACAGATCTATGAAATCCAAAACTCTGAGGACCACTGCTGCATGTTACTATATCAAAGGACTTTAAATACATTCAAAAGTAGAGCTGAGGTCAAAATGGGAAGGAAAAGGCATGTTCCAGCCCAGAGGTGGCAGTCTAAGCCCCTGGTGATCCTGGAGAGTTGAGTGAAAGCGGGTCGTGGAACAGAAGCCCCATGACAATAAATATTCACAGTCAGCTGCGTGGTGTTTGCAGCCAAAAGCTGGCAGTGACAGGGAAGGACATGGCATTCTCTAGTAGAGAAAGCTGGAAAGTCAAGGTAGAGTATCCAGGATCAAGCCAAGCTAGGAAGTGAGGATGAATCAATTCATTCATCCTGGGCAAGAATGACAGAAATCTGGGCAAAGTTGTGCCATGGCTTCTTCCAGGCACCCTGGATATGAAGGTCTGAGTCAGCAAGACGAATTTCAGAACCAACCAGGTGATGGGGCTGAGACTCTATTTATTAATCTCCATCCAAGATTGGGAAGACCTGATAGACCAAAACGAACAGGGATTTGAAGTTAGCTCTCCCACAAGCTAGTCATATAACCTTGGGCATGGGTGTGTGTGTGTGTGTGTGTGTGTGTGTGTGTGTGTTTTCATTACCTAGACGATTTCTTATACCAGTTCCACCTTGAACTAGCTATGTAATTGTGGATAACTCATTTACTTCTTTAGTCTGTTTCTTTATCATTTGAATGACTGGGACTAAATAATATACAAGAATCTGCCCTGCAAGAACATGTTAAGGTTCTTACATTCTAATTCCCTTAAATAACTACAGCAAAGTAATGTAGGATAGACTTAAGTTCCTGGTTCTGTAACACCAGCTGTTTAAACTGCACTCAAAACTGAATCCCTGTGTGCTCCAGTTTTCTTATCTAGAAATTGCATAGAAGACCTACATTTGTTGGGCTATAGTGATGATTAAATAAGACAATATATGTAAAAGAACTAGCTTCTTTCTTGGTCCATAAAAGGTGCTGAATAATTTTTTAGATTGATTCTGTGAGTGCTCTTATTGTAAAGTCTTCACAACCCACAGTGGAGTAAACACTACTGGCACTAACTTTAAATGGTCCCAGATTGTTAAAATGGTCAAGATTTTTTATCTGATTTTTATAGTTTGATTTGTTTCCTCTAGTGCACTCAGCTATTATGTTTTAATACCTTGGTGTATTTACTTATAGTGGAGTCTTTGCTCTTGATTGCTGTTTGCTTCTGTTCCACAATGGCCTTGAAAAAAGATAATCAAGTTTTTAGAGTTGTATATACTCTAAGAATCAATATGCCCTGGTTCTCCTGTAAATAAAATGTTAGACTGTGTGTTGACTTTATAAAAATTATTTTGTCACTACTGCCCAACAACCAAGATAAAAAGATTGGGAATCATGCTTGAATTTCTTCTCCCTCACCCCGTGCTCGTTATACATCATGTCTACCTTTGATGCAGTTCAGGAATCACCTGTCTTCACCCCACTCACCACTCTAATCCAGCCACCAATTATCACTTCTGCTCTAACAAAATCTGTTAACTGCCTATTCTATTTTTTTTAATTTTTTTTTTTTTATACTTTAAGTTCTAGGGTACATGTGCATAACGTGCAGGTTTGTTACATATGTACACTTGTGCCATGTTGGTGTGCTGCACCCATCAACTCGTCAGAACCCATCAATTCGTCATTCATATCAGGTATAACTCCCAATTTTTTACCCCACCTTGGGAAGATTTTTAAGTATCAAGGAACCGCTGGATCAGTCCTCCTGATTTACTTAGAACTCAGCCCAATTCAACACAAACTTCCACGCCAGAAAGATGATAAAATGTTTGTTTGTTTGTTTTTGAAATTAACATAACCTTTCATATTTGTATTTTGTTTTTTTTTTTTTTTTTTTTTGAGACAGAGTCTCGCTCTGTCACCCAGGCTGGAGTGCAGTGGCCGAATCTCAGCTCACTGCAAGCTCCGCCTCCCGGGTTCACGCCATTCTCCTGCCTCAGCCTCCCGGGTAGCTGGGACTACAGGTGCCGCCACATCACCCGGCTAGTTTTTTGTAGTTTTTGGCTCAAGCCTGTAATCCCAGCACTTTGGGAGGCCGAGACGGGCGGATCATGAGGTCAGGAGATCGAGACCATCCTGGCTAACACGGTGAAACCCCTTCTCTACTAAAAACTAAATATTTGTATTTTCTTTTCCTCTTCAGACAAATTGCTGAGAGATCCTTGGCTTGGCAGGACTCCCTAAATTTTGCTGGGAAATCATGCCTTTATTTCACTGGCCACTCTTACCAAAAGCTATCACCCACTCTCAGAAGCTCCATCACCATCACCACAAAAGGAAACTGGTCTACTTTTACTCATTATTGCAAACTCCATAAGGTCCATTTTTATTTGTGAGAGAGAAGTAAAGCTTTGTAGGTTAAGTGCCAAGTTCAGGTTTTGGTTCTCTAATCTTTATGCAAGGATTGCCTCTTTGCTGATCAGACAACACACAGTCCACATTAATCACGTCTATTGAACATAGTACTGGAAGTCCCAGCCACAGCAATCAGACAAGAAATAAAGGGCATCCAAATCAGTAAATAGGAAGTCAAACTGTCACTGTTTGCCAATGGTATGATTGTATACCCAGAAAACCCTAAAGACTCATCCAAAAAGCTCTCACATTTAATAAATGAATTCAGTAAAGTTTCAGGATACAAAATCAATATACACAAATCAGTAGCACTGCTATACACCAACAGCAACCGAGCTGAGAATCAAATCAAGAACTCAGTCACTTTTGCAACAGCTGTAAAAATAAATAAATAAATAAATAACCTAGAAATACACTTAACCAAGGAGGTAAAATATCTCTACCAGGAGAACAAAACACTGCTAAAAAAAAATCATAGGTGACACAGACAAATGGAAACACATCCCATGCTCATGGATAGGTAGAGTCAATATTGTGAAAATAACCATGCTGCCAAAAGCAGTCTACAGAGTAAATGTAATTCCCATTAAAATACCATCATCATTCTTCAAAGAACTAGAAAAAAAATCCTAAAATTCATATGAAACAAACAAACAAAAAAGAGCCCGCATAACCAAAGCAGTACTAAGAAAAAAGAACAAATCTGGAGGCATCTTTTTACCTGACTTCAATTATACTATAAGGCTATAGTTACCAAAACAGCATGGTGCTAGCATAAAAATAGACATGTAGACCAATGGAACAAAATAGAAAACCCAGAAATAGAGCCAATACTTAACAACCAAGTGATCTTTGACAAAGCACACAAAAGCATAAAGTGGGAAAAGGACATGCTCTTCAATAAATGGTGCTGGGGTAAGTGGCAAGCCACATGTGTAAGGATGAAACTAGATCCTCATCTCTCACCTTATACAAAAATCAACTCAAGATGGATCAAAGACTTAAATCTAAGACCTGAAACCATAAAAATTCCAGAAGATAATATTGTAAAAACTCTTCTAGGCACTGGCTTAGGCAAAGAATTCATGACTAAGAACCCAAAAGCAAATGTAACAACAACAAAATAGATGAGACCTAATTAAACTAAAAAGCTCCTGCACAGCAAAAGAAATAATCAGCAGAGTAAACAGACAACACAGAGTGGGAGAAAAATCCTTGCAAACTATGTATCCAACAAAGGACTAATATCCAAAATCTACAAGGAACTCAAACAAAATAGCAAGAAAAAAACTCCTATCAAAAAGTGGGCAAAGGACATGAATAGACAGTTCTCAAAAGACATACAAGTAGCCAAGAAACATATGAAAACAAATGCTCAACATCACTAATTATCAGGGAAAAGCAAATTAAAACCACAATGAGATACCACCTTACTCCTGCAACAATTACCATAATTAAAAATTCAAAATGTAATAGATGTTAGCGTGGATGTGGTGCAAAGAGATCACTTTTACACTGCTGATAGGAATGTAAACTCGTACAACCACTATGAAAAAACAGTATGGAGATTCCTTAAAGAACTAAAAGTAGAACTACCATTCGATCCAGTAATCCCACTACTGGATATCTACCCAAAGGAAAAGAAGTCATTATATGAAAAAGACACTTGAACATGCATGTTTACAGCAGCACAATTCACAATTGCAGAGATATCGAACCAATCTAAGTGCCATCAACCAATGAGTGGATAAAGAAAATGTGATATAGATAGATAGATAGATAGATAAATATAGATATAGATAGATAGATAGATAGATAGATAGATAGATAGATAGATAGATAGATAGATAGATATATCTCACCATGGAATAAAATGGAATGAAATAATGGACTTTGCAGTAACTTCGATGGAGTTGGAGACTATTATTCTAAGTGAAGTAACTCAGGAATGGAAAACCAAATATCGTAAGTTTTCATTTGTAAGTGGGAGCTAAGCTATGAGGACACCAAGGCATGAGAACGATATACTGGACTTTGGAGACTTGTCGTGGAAGGGTTGGGGGGTGAGGGATAAAAGACTACATATTGGATACAATGTACACAGCTCAAGTGATGGGTGCACCAAAATCCCAGAAATTACCACTAAAATGACTTATCCATGTAACCAAAAAAAACCTCTTCCCCCAAAACTGTTAAAATACATTACAAAGGACAAAAGACCACAGTGTCACAAAAAGGAGCCTATTAATAAGAATATAATCAGAGAAAATCAGTGAAGATGAGAACATCAGAAAAAATATCATATACAGAAGATTTAGGTGAACCGCATCAAGGTTGGAGAGAACTTCACATGTGGAAGTTCAGGCATGGATGAGGGGGATTAGATTTTATCCATGGGATATCCTAAGGGAGGAATGATTAAAATGGGTGAAGCTCACAGGACAAAGATGAAAACACAGTAAGACATAAATCCACCTGATTATACACAACAGAGTAGGCATGCCCTGAAGTAAAATGTCAATCAAAGAACTAGTTCAAGCAGAAATTAAATAAACCATGTGTTAGGTATGTTCTAAGGAGGGCTCAGGCACTGAGACTTTTAAGCTCTTTTATGATGAGACATTATACATCCAGGCAGTCTCAAGTTTTTTCATAATGTTGTGCTATGACCTGTGGATTTTTCCTTCAGTAGAATAACACTACGATTTCCAAGTCCCTTTCAGCCAAAATTGTTTGGGTAATCCAAGTGATTTACAAAGTGCCTTGAGCTCCATGATGAAAGATGCTATATAAATAAAAAGGTAATTTTAGTCATAATAAATAATGATAATGATGATAAATGCCAGTGTCATTAAGAAGAAGCTGGCCTGCCATTTGGGAACCCAAAGCAACCAGCTATGAGCTGGAAATAGTGTGTGTCCAGGCCAGGACGATACTCAGTGACTGAGATCACACTAACCTTTAAACCAGAGATCTGGATAAAGCCCCTGATTTGGAGGTGTAAGCATTTAAAATTGAAGAAACTACAATACTTAATCCCTGAGCTTGAATATTGCCTTGGGCTTCTGAGACCTTTTCCAGAATGGTCAACATGGAGCATATTGTCTTCCTCTTCTAACAGAAGAGAAAACTGACTAGGGCAGGAGAAAAGCCAGAATTCCCAACGAATCTTATGACTCTAGATCCAGGGCTCTTTCCATTCTCTACTGGACCTCAGACAATTTCAGCGAAGGAAAGATTCGGAAAAGAGCCAATTTGGATAAGAAATGTCAAAATGGGATCATGTCCCTCAAGATGCCTTGCATAACTGTTTTTCATCCATTTAGGCTGAGAAAGCTTGCTAGTAAAATCCTTGGCTGCTCAAGCAGGGAGGAGCCATTCACTGATGTCCCAAAGCTGTTCTCTGCCGTTAAAGGAGCACATAGCAAGAACCGGCTGAGTTCTGTTTGACCAGGAGTGAACACTGCTTTGGGGCCTTTCAAGCTTGAGAGCTCAGAAGGCTAATTGCTTTCCAAGGTCTGATCGAGTTTCTTAGTGAAGGACTTGGCCTCCCATTTTCCCATGTGCTTAAAGGCCAATCAGTCACCACAGAGAAGGAGAAGAAACCCTGCTCTCTGCCCAACATTCTCTGCCCTCAAATAATCACCATAAAAAAATTAAATAAAATGAAATCCAGCAACTGCTAAGCTGGGAGGAGCTCACCTGTGAAGAACACATAGATGTCTTCTCTCTCTCTCTCTCTCTCTCTCTCTGTGTGTGTGTGTGTATGTGTGTGTGTACTGAAATATTATTTTTATGGTCTGTAGTTTTTACTTGCTTTCCTTTAACATAGTTTAACATATTTCATCATTTGGAATTTATGCTTTTCATCTTTTTGTAATTTATCATCTTCATAGTTTTAACCTTTTTAATTTATCTATCTTTGGTGCTTATCTTTTGAAGCTAGTCTATTCTCGGCTGTTTAACACTTAAACTTTTTCTTAAAAAATGAATTATTTCATTTTTCTTACATCATTCTTATTTAAGTCATTTTCATTTTATCTCTTTGAAGTTTTTGGTTTTGTTTAGTATTTCTTTGTAATTCTCATTTTATCTCTTTCATTTAACAATTTTAATATTGCTATATTTTATAGTTGTCTAAATTCTTTTTTGCTTCTTTGATATTAATTTTTTTTATTAAAAATACATTTTCCATTTGTAGATTTTGAATTTTTTTCCTTCAATATTTTCAGTTTATCTTGTATTCTCTTTTTCTTATAGGATATAATGTCCATTCCTATAGTAAAAAGAATCATCTATCATCATGGCAAGGGGCTTTATCCTTTGCCCACAAAGTTTGAAAGACTTCTTTGTGGACGTTAATCCTGTCACCCTCATGCACCACCTATGTAACTTTGGGTGCCTCATCTGATGTGTGGGCCTCAGCTCACAAACTCTGAGAATGTGGCCCATTTCGATGGAGCTCACCAGGCATGGAAACCATCTTTCCCATCATATATTTCGAAGCGTTCTGTAAGGGCTAGGTAAAGAGAAGAATGACCTCAACCTTCTATTTTTCAGCCAACATTTTATTTAGCTAGAGGGACACCATTATTATAACTGTATCCTATTATATCTGACAGAGAATAAAGATTTCCCTGTAGTAAATATTAATAAGTAAATAAAAGCATTGGTCTTACTCTGGAAGAAATCACAGTTTGAGCCCTGACTTTGTCATTAACCCACCATGTGATTCAGACAAATCATTTGATTACCCTGGACACCAGTTTCCTCCTTTTTAAAAGAAAAATGTTAAACTAGATTTTTCCTCTGCTATTAATTGCCTATGATTCTATAGCTTCCTATTTTTTTAACTTATTTATTTTGAAGAGACTGGGTCTCACTGTGTTGCCCAGACTGGTCTTGCACTACTGGTCTCAAGCGATCCTCCTGCCTAGGTCTCAATTCTATACTTTTCTATTCAGAGAAACCATGAGACTGACATCAGTGTGTATGGAAAGTATGCTGTTATTTGTATCAGAAAACAGAAAACCAAGAGTTTATTCCTAGCAGAGTACCAAGGCCTCTCCAATCACGCCCACTTGGTGAAATGACAGTGCTACTGTGGTAGCATAAATGCAGCTGGGCTGAACCAGGTGCCTGACATACTTGCCGTTGATGACACCATCTGGGTTGAGCATGGGTATGATCTTGAAGATGAAGTTTTCCCTCAAGAGCCTAGCCACAGGGTCACTGCTGACCAGGAACTCCAAGGTACCCTTCATCACCCAACTGGCATTGCTCTCTCCTGGATGAACTCGAGCAGTGATCACCTGATATGGACGATGTCCTGCAGAAAAAGGGACATAAGAAGATTAAACCCAAATTTGCTTTCCATTTCCATCAAGATGGTCTCCAGGGGACCAGATTTTCACATGATTGGCATGAGGTTTTAAATAGATTGATGGTTTCTAACACATATCTGATCTACGTTTACCCATTTTCCATCTGCCTCTGTGGTCTGCAAGACTCAAGAAAGTATGAAGGTACAGCTCAAGGCTGTCATCAAAAATGTAACTACTTGGTGGTATGAAAAAGAACCCAAAAAACAGATTTTACCAAGATCACAAAAAAACAACTAACTCTCCAGAGTTCAATAGCATGATGCCAGATGTCACAGATCTGAGATTAAATATTATCTTCATCCCTCACCACCTCTGGGATCTCAGGCAAATGAATTAATTTCTTTGACACTATCTCCTATCTATAAAATGGGGACAATAATGCTGACCTTATGTGGTTGTTATAAAACACAAAAGGATGTAAATATAAAGCACTCACTATGTTGACTGCCATTCAGTACATGTTAGCTATCTCCCTCCTCATTTGTAAAGTCTGTGGGTGGGATGATCCCTCTCATTCTTTAGCAGAAATAGAAAGCAAGTAACAGAAGCAGTGTGTTTGGAACTCCATGATTGTAAGACATTGAACCCAATCCTTGAGAGAGATTTGACAGAAGAGTTAAATACGTGGAAGCTCAATCTTGGAGTCACAATGCTTGCTTCACTTTGCAAAGGGAGTCAGGAAAACATTCTCCACCCAGTTACAGGTAGTATATTGACATGAACAGTCTTTATGGAGAATGCACGGATGAGGGAAAGATAGGAATGTCTTCCCTCCTTTGTTTATAGAAGATAACTGGAGTATCGTACTGCTGAAATGCATTCTAAAGCCATGTCTGGGCTCAGGTGAAAAATGTGTTTTGATTGATTTAGTGATATCTGTCTTCCATATACTCAGGGAAAAAAGGATAAGGTTGCAGCATCATATCAAGAACTCACCATGTCTACTCTAACCCTTTGTTCAATTTTGTGGGTTTTTTTATGACTAATTTTTCCTTTTGTATTCTCTCCAATTCCCATTGCTCCTAAACTTCCTCTAATGACAAGTACTAAGTATTTGCTAAGTGTAAATACACCAGCCGCTGAACAACCTAAAAGTTAATAAGCTAGTAAGTTCTTTCCATATTATTCAAATCACTTTAAGTTCAAATGTCTTTTATTTCCTTAAACAGTAACATTTTTATTAATTTATTTATAATTGACATACAATCATTAGATATATTTATGTTTATGGGATATAACGTGATGTTTCAGTGTATGTACACATTGTATAATGACCAAATCTGTGTAATTACCATATTCATTATTTTAAATAGTTATCATTTCTTTGGAGTGATAATATTCAAAACATTCTTTTTTAGCTATCTTGAAATGTGCATTACATTATTGTTTGCTCTAGTCACCCTACTGTGTAACAGAAAACCAGAATTTATTCTTCCTAACTGTAATTTTGTACACATTGACCATCTTCCCCTGTTTCTCCCTTGCCACTACCATGCCCAGCTCCTGGTAACCACTATTCTACTCATTATGGAGGTCCCTCAAAAAATTAAAAATAGAACTATCATATGATTCAGCAATACCACTACTGTGTATATATCCAAAGTAAATAAAATCAGCATTTTGAAAGATATCTGCACTCCCATGTTTATTGCAGGCACCTTGATCATATTTACTGAATTTCTGTGTTATTCACAACAGACAAGATATGGACTCTACCTAAATGTCCAACTACAGATGAATATGTGTGTGTGTATATATGTAATATATTATATATTATATTATATATTATATATATTATACATATACACACATATATATCATTGTATGTATATGTGACTATATGTACATATGTATATACACACACACACACATAGATAAAATGGAATGCTATTCAACCATAAAACAAAATGAAATTCTGTCATTTTCAGCAACATGGATGAGCCTGGAGGACACCGTATTAGGTGAAATAAGACACACACAGAAAGACAAACATGATATGATCTTACTCATATATAGAATCTAAAAAACAGTGGCCTTTTTGAGGATACAAATTGTGTCTCAAATTGTGTACAAAGAAAGAAAAAATTGAATATCTCTTGATAACAGAGCTAAAGAATAGGCAATGGAAGATATAAAGAAAACACCTTTAAGTTACTGAATTATGTTATTATCATCAACTAAGACCAAAAAAAAAAAACTCAACACTATATGTCTCTTCCATATTTCTGCTGACAGCCATTAATCCACTGAGGTCTAGATTTAAGGGGTGTAGATCAGTGCATTTTTACTGACTATGGTGAAAACAGGTCACTTCAGCTCCTTGTAGGTCACCTATACACTGGAGGTAACACTCAGCTGTATTTTCCCTTAAGCAGATGTCTTGAACATATTCCAAGAACTGCAGGAACACTGGGTAGAAAAAGTTGAATAAATTATAGTCCTCGTTCTCTAAGAGTCCATAGCATATGTCAGTAGTGACAAATATGAAAGAAAATAATTACAAGTGAGCTAATGGAGGTGTATAAAAAACACCAAAATCGATATGACTGAGAAAGTTAAGGCCATTTCCAGAGATGTGATGGTATTCACACTGGGTCTTGCAGAATAAGTATTATTTACCAGCTGGAGACGGTGAGGAGGGTCTTCTGAACAAAGAAAGGGACATATGCCAAAACCAGTGGCGCAAAAGTCGGTGAATTAAAAAATGAAGACAAGTTACGTGTGACTTAAGCAAAGGGCTAGAGAAGGTGGAACATAAATTTTAAAAAGTAGGCTGGTAAGATCCTTTCTTATATATTTTGTTTAGGGATTTGGACTTCATCCTGTAGATCAGACACTCTCAACCATAGAGTCAGTGTCTCACTGATATCCTGTGATAACTAACAGGGTATATTGCAGAGTCATCAGTTACCAATAAAAGTGCCAGTGTTTGCTTATGATATTACATACATGGCACAAACTGCCAGTCACCTGCCCAGTATTCTTTCTCCCTTTCTTTCTTATTACCAGAACCCTGATTTTTGAAGGGGAAGGAATTTGCCCATATTAAAATACTAGCTTCATGGATCCTTTTGTAGGTAGGAGTGGCCATGTGACACAGTTGTGTTCAGTGAGATTTAAATGTTTCTAGACTGTGAGTCTTTTTGGAAAATGAATTAAAGGGAACAGTTTCATCTGGTAAATGTCTACTTGGTTTTTGTGTCTTGTCCTTTGCCCTTCTTCTTCCTCCAGTTTTGCACATAGATGTGATACCTTCAGATGAGAAAGCCAACTTGAGAATCAAAGTCACATGCTAAAGATGGTAACTGGTAACCACAAAAGTAGAGGGAGCCAGGGTTCCTACCAAATTCCTTAAGCAGCTATACCACATTTTCACCAGCTTCTTCATTACTTCCGGATATTTGAGAATACTAAACCACTATTTGGTTAGGCCACTGTACTCAAGTTTTTGCTACACCCTGTCAAATTCAATGTAAGATCAGATTTAAAGTCATGTCATCCCTATAATAATATTACCTTGAATAACATGCATTCATGTGTGCTTTCTAGATTGTGGAGAAGAGAGTGATATAGTTGTAGGGAGAATGATATTTGACGTGTGTGTTTTAGAAAAGAACAATTGAAAACCACTATCTTAAGAAAAAGGGAGTTGATAAATTTTCATCTGAAGCAATATATGCCAAAGACTGCTTTATAAAATTAATTCTGAAATTATTGTAGATGACGCGTTTACCCAATCAGAGACAGTACAGCATAGTGAATTAGAGAACAACTTTAAGAGCCATATTTCCAGGATTCAAATTCCAGCCTCACCATTTTTAACATGAGATGAGTTATGTAAGTTTCTGAAAAAACTGAGCAATGGATTTGTCTTACTTTTTCCGGGCTTCCATAGCAGAATACCATAGACTGGGTGGCTTATAAACAACAGAAATTTCTTTTTCACGGTTCTGGAGGCAGAGAAATCCATGATTAAATCCAGCAAATTCTGTGTCTGGTGAGGGTCTGCCTTCTGTTTCTTAGATGACCTTCTTTTTACTGTGTCTTCACATGTGGAAGGGACAACTGAATTCCCTCAAGACTCTTTTCTTAAAGTACTAATCCCATTTATGAGGGCACTACCCTCATTACCTAATCAACTTCCAAAGGCTCCACCTTCTAACATCATCGCTTTGGGAATTAGGATTTCAACACAGAAATTTTGGGAGGACATACATATTCAGTCCATAGAAGATTAGGTGTTCTGTATATAGGACTAATGACTCAC
This sequence comes from Colobus angolensis palliatus, assembly GCF_000951035.1. NCBI lineage: Eukaryota > Metazoa > Chordata > Mammalia > Primates > Cercopithecidae > Colobus > Colobus angolensis. Next base: position 1,237,328 of record NW_012118733.1, on the reverse strand, counting down.
TAACTGAAACTTTCTAAAAAAAAATGTTGGAAAGAAGGAGATGTACAGTTAGCTAGCTGGGCACAACTGAAATTAACTGGAGGTCAACTTTCCTACTATATCATTTGCTCACAGTTCCTTTTGCTTCTTCCAAAGCAAGCTGTGTTGGCATGCCAACAAAAAGCTTGTTTCGAAATAAAGAGGCTTGATGAATCTGTACCCAATCAGTATCCTATTTTCAGTTCTATAACTCCATATCACTCTCTTTGTGATTTTTGAACTATGTTCATTTGCAGCATATTGGACAACAATGGTAAGTGCTTTCAGCCCAGCAAGAAGAAATAAAAAATGGCTTAAGCTCTTGTAAATTTTTTACACTAACAAAACACTTCCATTGTCTGAGCCAGTTGGCTTCCATTGCCTGATATACCCAGTACAACGCAGTACATTAATCAATAAACCAAATGCAAGCTCTAACAGAGAGCCATCAACAATGTGTTTCTTTCCATTGGAGAGTCAAGTTGGTAATCTGCTGTATTGTAATACACCACAAGACCTTGCAGGCTGTTCTAGTATCCTGAAGAAGCAAATGGGGAAAACGATGGATTCTCATGAAGACATAAACAGTATTTTAGCCAGTTCTAGTTGGCCTTCCTTTCTTCCCTCTGTGATTTAAGACAATTTTGCAGTCATGTTGGTAAGTTAAATGTACAACACCATTCAGTTGTAGCAGAAAATGGTACTCCAGAGAACTCATAATGGACAACAGCCATAAATAGTATGCATCACACATACCATGTGATTTTTTCTTGCAATTGACAATCTCAGTCTTAGTAACTCATGTCTGCTTAGGGTCAGGCAAAAAGTGCCAGATATTTGCATTTATTTTTTTCTGCAATCAATAAAATATGTTTCAGAGACCACCATAGTCTATGGGGGAGTCATGGTTTGGACAGATTTTAATTCTTAAAGCTACATATTGAATTTATAGTGGTAATGACATCTGTAAAGAGAGATTAGGAACAAGTAGGGGATTGAATAATGCCTAAGAGATATCCGGCCTTTAGGCCAATGAAAAGTTGAGTAAAAACTGAAGACATGTATGATGATAAACGTGTGCCCAACTATATAAACATCCATTCATTCATTTCTTCTTTCTTTCAACAATATATATTAAGCTCCTACTGGCACTCTGCAGGGTTCTGTAGATTACAAGATAAATAATGGTTTTTTTGCCCTCAGGAAGCTAGTAACAGTCTGGTAGGAAAGACAGGCACACAGATAATTACAATCCAATGTGATCAGGGACATTCATCAGGATATTTTCAAACACAGTGGAATAATCATTTTAACATCATTTATACTAATGCAAACAACTGCAAATGACTTAAACACACTTTCATAGGAAAGTAGTTCAGGAAACAATATGCAAAACAGAATGCTATGCAGCCATTAAAAATGACACATAAGTTTTTTTCTGTCAACACAAAAAGATATCTGTGATATAATGGTGACTGAAAAAAAAAACAGAGGATAGAGTACATCACAGAAGGATCCTATTTGTATGTAGCTATAAAATTTATCAAAAGGTGTCTATATATAGAGACAGCTGCAAGTAGAGGTAATCTAGGTGATTTTTAGGTCATCTTTATCCCTATCTGGAATGTTTGCTTTTTTAGAGAATAATAATCATATGTCAATTTCACAAAGGCAAAGTATTTTCAAATACTAAGGCACCACAGGAGAGGAAGAGTAAAAAAATGAATTTTCACAGAAAAGGTAACATTTGACATGGTCTGTCTAGTTTAAGTGTTTGCCATGTAAAGAAAAGAAAAAAGAAAAGTAGTAGAAATGGCTTAAGTAGATCTATTTGCAAACAACTGAGGTCATAAAGTGCATAATACCCAAGGAAAAGTGAAGTAGTTTAATGTGACTAAAGCACAGGCCATTTGGAAGGCAAGAGAAGGAATGAAGGTACAAAAACTAAGTTTGTGTCTGCTTCTGCATCCCTTTCTGGGGCATACTAAGGGTTTGGGAGCAATCATGCATGCTATGGAATCACCACAAAAAAAACCAAAACAAAACATAAAAAACATTATGCAAAGGTATGATCCAAGGGGCTTCTTGGAGTTGAAGAATTAGATAGTGGAATTAAGGGCAGAAGAAATGGCCAGGAGAGCAGGTTTGATTTCAAAGTGGAATCATGCAGCTAACTTGAAGTCCAGCAATCCTAGAAGAGAGTGTATATGGACCTGATAGAAGGAAAACAGGATGAGGAAGGAAGGAGACAGGAAACAGGAGTGGAAAAGGAAGTGGAAAGATTCTGAGAAAAAAAAATTAAAATAAGAAAAATTTGTATATATAAGACACATGCTACTATGTTTTCCAAAAAAGGTATATACTATGCGCATTTTATGCACTGTGCATTTTTCATTTACCAATATATCTTGGAGATGTTTCCATATCAATATTAAAAGATGTTTCTATCTTTTTTATTAGTTTTATTGTGATATAATTTACACAAAATAAATTTTACCTATTTTAGTGTTACAAGTCAATAAATTTTGACACATGTATATAGTGTCGTAAAACCAAATGAAATTATTATTATCATCTCCAATATTCCCCTCATTTCACTTTGCAGGCAATCCCTTCACCCCACTGCTAGCCTCTGGCAACCACTGATTTGCTTTTTATCACCATAGTGCTTTCTTTCCTGGAATGTCATAATAATTAAATCATACAGTGTGGGTAGTAATGGCTCACATCTGTAATCCCAGCACTTTGGCAGGCTGAGGTGGGCAGATCACCTGAGGTCAGGATTTCAAGACCAGCCTGGTCAACATGGCAAAACCTCATCTTAACTAAAAAAATACAAAAATTAGCCGGGCATGGTAGTGCACACCTGTAATCCCAGTTACTCAGGAGGCTGAGGCAAGAGAATTGCTTGAACTCAGGAGGCGGAGGTTGCAGTGAGCCAAGATCGCACCACTGCACTCCAGGCTGGGTGACAAGAACAAAACTCCGTCTCAAAAAAAAACAAAACAAACAAAAAAAAGCATGCAGTATATAACTTTTCTGCCTGGCTTCTTTAACTTAGCATAATACTTTTGAGAGCTATCTATGTTGTTGGATGCATCAATAATTTCTTTTAATCACTGAGTTGTATTCCAGAGTACCACATAGCAGTGAATATGCCACAATTTGTTTATTCTCTCACCTCTTGATAGACATTTGAGTTCTTTCCGGTTTAGGGCCATTATGAAAAAAGTTGTTACGATCAAAGAATGTTGTTGGGTACAATGTTCCATATACAACAATTAGGTCAAGTTTGTTAGTCATATTGTCTATATTCTAACCAATATTATATCTGCTTGTTTTGTGAATTATTGAGAGGGGTATGTTAATATCTCCAAAGATGATTGTGGATTTGTCTATTCCACATTATAATGTTGTCACTTCTTTCTTTATTTTTAGGCTATGTTATTCACTGCATGCAGATTTAGAATTATTATATTTCCCTGTTTAACTGAACTTTTTGTCATTATAAGATATCGCTCCACTTCTCCTAAGGCATTGCCTTAATGTCTCCTTTGTGTGTATAAATACAGCTTTTCTGGCTTTCTTTTGGTTAGTATTTAAAATACATATATTTTTCATCACTTTACTTTCAGTGTTTCCATATCTTTACAAGTATTTGTCTTTTGAAGCACCATATGGTTGTATATTGTATTTTATTTAGTCTAGCACTGTTTTATTTTAATTGAAGCATTTAGTCAATTTCCATTTGATAAAATTAATGATTTATATTGGCATAATGCTATCAATTTACAATTTGCTCTCCATTTGTCCTAACATATGATCAATTCTTTTTCCCATCTGACCTTCATTTGGATTGATTGTTTTCTTCCCATTGTTTCTTTTTTCTCCTCTATTAGCTTAAGTTATATATCCTTCTATTCTTTTTCAGCAGTTACCTTAGCGATTACAAGGTACTTCTTTGATTTATTATAGTGTAATATAACCTACTATATTTTAGTTTCCACTACATATCCTAAAATCCATAACACATTTACATTTATTGTGTAATAAAGTCAATATTGATTTAAACCATATATTTACCCTTTTAGTTACTCCTCACTCCTTGCTGCATCTACAAACTTTCATCAGGTTTCATTTTCCTCCTGCCTGAAACTCACCTTTCAGTGTTTCTTCCGATGTGAATCTGCTGGCAGTGAACATATGCATGTCTTGTTTGTCTGACAGTGAATTCATTTTATCCTCAGTTTTGAAAAATATTTTTGTTGGGCATAAAATCCGATCACCCCTGCTCATAACCTCTCCATTTTCCACATCTCTCTCTGTTTCTTCCACCAATGTGCAAGAACTTGACAGCTTTTTTTTTTTTTTTTTTATACTTTAAGTTCTAGGGTACATGTGCATAGCGTGCAAGTTTGTTACATATGTATACTTGTGCCATGTTGGTGTGCTGCACCCATCAACTCGTCAGCACCCATCAATTCATCACTTATATCAGGTATAACTCCCCAATGCAATCCCTCCCCCCTCCCCATGATAAGCCCAGTGTGTGATGTTCCCCTTCCCGAGTCCAAGTGATCTCATTGTTCAGTTCCCACCTATGAGTGAGAACATGCGGTGTTTGGTTTTCTCTTCTTGTGATAGTTTGCTAAGAATGATGGTTTCCAGCTGCATCCATGTCCCTACAAAGGACACAAACTCATCCTTTTTTATGGCTGCATAGTATTCCATGGTGTATATGTGCCACATTTTCTTAATCCAGTCTGTCACTGATGGACATTTGGGTTGATTCCAAGTATTTGCTACTGTGAATAGTGCCGCAATAAACATACGTGTGCATGTGTCTTTGTAGTAGAATAATTTATAATCCTTTGGGTATATACCCAGTAGTGGGATGGCTGGGTCATATGGTACATCTAGTTCTAGATCCTTGAGGAATCGCCACACTGTTTTCCATAATGGTTGAACTAGTTTACAATCCCACCAACAGTGTAAAAGTGTTCCTATTTCTCCACATCCTCTCCAGCACCTGTTGTTTCCTGACTTTTTAATGATGGCCATTCTAACTGGTGTGAGATGGTATCTCATTGTGGTTTTGATTTGCATTTCTCTGATGGCGAGTGATGCTGAGCATTTTTTCATGTGTCTGTTGGCTGCATGAATGTCTTCTTTTGAGAACACAGAACTTGACAGCTTTTAACAGTCTTTAGGTACCTGGAAACTTGTCTCCTCATTTTACAGAAATAGAAATGTGTCTTTTCGTTTTCTGTTGTATGTGTTCTTTTTCATGTTTTCCAAGATAAGAAAAAAAACTTTTATTGAAATTTCCAAATCATGGAACTTCCTTATACTCCTTATTTTTTTATTGTTTTCTGTTGATTCTCTTAAAGTTTCCAGGAAGATAATCCTAACACTTGCAAATAATAAAGTATTTTTTTCTCTTCAAAAGCTGTATCAATTATTACTGATACCTTTCTAATTTCTTAGAATTTCCTCAATACCGCAAAATAAAAAGAATCCTTTAAATTCATGTCATGTTATTACAACTGGTAGATATATGACATAGTAACAAATAATTCTGACTAGCTCTGTTCAAATGTGTGGGATTGTATGTAAACACATTCATGGCATTTTTATAACACCTTGCAGCAGAGAAGGCGTTTTCACCTGTATTATTCCTTGGGGCCTTTTCACCTGTATTATTCCTTCGGTATTGCGAGTAAATCTGTGAAGTAGGCAAGGCAGGAATGACCACTTTCTTGCTTGTAAGGAAAGAAAAGAGAGAAAGCAAGGGAAAATCTTAGGTGTTCTGAATCAAAATCCAATATTCTTTTCATTTCATTATGTATTCTTTTGCCTGTATACATTTAAGAGGAAGGCCAAAATGAATCTTATTGAGACAAAATATGATATAGTGAGGAAACAAGTACCATGTAAATCATGAATTGGAAGACTTTGGTTTGAGATCTGGTTCTGCCTCTTACTGACTGAATGGATTTGGGACAATTAAAATATTTTGAAATCTCTGTTCTCTACCCATAAAGCAAGGCTCTCTTAAGTCTTTGCTGCACTAAATTTAATGATTATCAATGGCAATGTGAAACAGGATAGATGAAAGTCAAACTTTTTAGCCAGTGGTTTCAATCTGCTTTAATTCTATTGGTTCCTTCAGTATTCTTTTAGTAAAGCTGCTAACAGGAAGCAAAATTACATGGAGCTTCTTCATCTCTCTTTTGTCCTTTTCCAATATTCAGATGCAAGTGCTAATAAGCAGAAAAGTGGTCCAAAGTTGGGTGGCAGCAGAAGAAAACGGAAAGTGCAGGTAATTGTGGCTAATAATCGGCTTCAGAACAACCAAGTGTGAGTTGGCTTTCTCTTGCTGGGACACAATTCCTTCCCAGATGAGCAGGGTTTGTCTGCACCCAAGCTGTCTTTTACGAACTCTTGAGCTACGATCTTTCTGACCCATATACCACCGAAATAAGAAACTGACCAGATTATCATTTCCAAACCATTTACCTTCACCAGGAATTGTTCATCTTCAGCCCTACCCACCTTCCAGGGGCAGGAAGTGGCCCCAGACCCTGTCCTTCCCAGAACTTTGCACTCTGCCTTTTCCCCAAAACCTGACGTGTGACCTTCATTACCTCTAGATGGCAAGGAGCCCAAGAAGCTGTGATGTCTTTCTGTGATGGAATGGATTTGCTTAGTTTTCACCAAAAAGGTGTGGGGATTCATGCATTGGCAGAGGGGGTAACAGAGATTCTGATGGTCCTACTCACCTCACTGGGGATTCTTGGGGACAGCAGGGAGGAAAGCATGGAGGCAAAGGCTGACCACAGGCCCTTTGTAGCTGATAAGCTTTGGAAACTGATTGAAGGATAATGAACATTCTATTGGCAGCCTCCATATCTTTTTCTTAACTCTTTTCAGCTTCTTCACAAATTGTAAGTAATACACACATTTTCCTATTAATGTCCAAGACCTTCAAGCCCCACCCTCTCTCTTTCCTTCTCTCTCAAACATATATCCCCCTTTCTTCTTCACTGCGTTACTACAACCTCTTCCTTAACATCTGGTCCAGCCACACAGCAGCCTATGAGGTGTAAAAACAAAAACCTAAAGCTGATGGTATCACCTTCCAGGTAATACACTGTGGTAGAATCCACAGTCCTCAGTCTCCTCATTGAAAGTGTACCCCACTCCAGCTGGTCCAGCCAATTGGTCTCATTTTCTGTCACTCCTAAACCAAATACCCATCACTCTGATTTTTACTGTTCCCAAAACACACAGTGTCCTTTCCTTTTCATCCTCACTTCTTCTGCCTAGCAAACTTTCATTGTCCTCCTACCTGAAGTTTTTCTTGACGCCACAGGCAGAAATAATTCCCTTTTCCTGGGTCCCATAGCACATCATCTATGCAACTGCATACAACTCACCATGTGACCTGCAGTCCATTTGCATATTTGGTCTCTTCCACCACCCTGCCTGCTTTCCATATCTTATTTCTCTGTTGTCCACATGGGAATTATTCAGAAAATACTTGCTGATTAGATAGGTGCAATTAACTGTAATTAGCTCCTGTCATTAACTCCTCCATGCCCAGTTATGCCACAACATAATCACTCATTTTTTATTCATTCTTTCATTCAAAGAATATTTATTCATTGAGGTCTTGCGATGCAACAGGCACTGTAATAGGGACTATAGTTAAAGAGTTAAAGTTCCAGCCAAACAAGGTCTGGGAAGTGGAGAAGGGAGACAATAACATCATGGAAGTACTGTGAAGGTCCCAGGCTTGAGGTCCTGGGCATTAGTGGGTATTTACTTAAAGCAAGGCAATGGGTTGAAAGAGGAGGAGTGGAATCATCATCTTAGAAAAGAAGGCTCTGGGGCTTGTCTGCCTATCGAGTAGCCGTTCTTTATTCCTTTACTCCCTTAATAAACTTGATTTCACTTGAAGAAGAGGAAGAAGAAGATGAAGAAGAAGAAGAAGAAGAAGAAGAAGAGGAGGAGGAGGAGGGGGAGGAGGAGGAGGAGAAAGAGAAAGAGGAAGGGGGGAAAGAAGAAGAAGGAAGAAAGAAGAAGAAGAAGAAGAAGAAGAAGGAGAAGGAGAA
>NW_012118733.1:1223237-1228993 GCF_000951035.1 Colobus angolensis palliatus | reverse complement strand
AGAAGGAGAAGAAGAAGAAATTTTTAAAAGTCCAGATAGGAAAACCAGTTAGGATCCTAACATATGAAAATTAAACATGGCATATTATAATATGCTGGGAATAAAAAATAATACATGTGTGCTATAATGATACATAATATATACAGTATAATAATAAAGTATTTGGATTGGGTTTGAGAAATTTACTACACACATCTGTGCTTCAAATATCCGAAGGACACACACATCACTTTAAATTATTTGGACTGGATAGTGGTCACCCATCAGGACCCTTCCCTTTATGTGACCATTGAGAGTCTTCATCCACGAAGTGGCAGACAGGACCATGTGCCCATTAATGTATTCAGCATTTATTGGGTGTCATGTTCTGTGTGCCAAAGACTATACCAACCCTGAGGATGTCAAGGAGTGTTGGACAAAGTTTCTGTCCTCAAAGAACTCCCGCTTTCCCCATGGGAAACCGATAGGTATTTCTGGGAAGTGAAAGAATTTAAGCCTTTTATAAATTTTCTTCTACTAGAAGAGTGTTTCTCAAACTCCAAAGTGTGTGTGAATCCTCTGGAGATCTTGATGAAATGCAGATTCTGCTCCAATGAGTCTGCGGTGGTGCCTGAGACTGTGCATTTCTATCAAGCCCCCAGACGGTGCCAAAATTAAGGAATCAGATTTTGAGGAGCAAAGCCCTCCCTGTTCAACAGAGATGTAATACAAGCTGCATCAGTAATTTTATATTTTTTAGTAACCACATTTTTAAAAAGCAATGTAAGGTGAAATTAATTTTAATAACATATTTTAACCCAATAGATAGTAAAAGTGACTATTTCAATATGTTATCATATGAAAAATGATGAATGAGACATAGATATTGAGTGAAACTTTTTGGTGCTAGCAGACTTTTGGGGTGTACTTTATACTTGTAACACAGAGCAATTTGGACTGATCGCTTTTAATTACTCAATAGCCTCAGATGGCTCGTGGCTGCTGGATTGAATAATACAGCCCTAGACCCTCTGCCAACTTTCTAACTAAAGCCCCTCACCACGCTGAATAGTAAAAGTTTATTATACCCCAGTGGAACGGAGCTGACACATTGAGAAAATGAATAACAGAATAAGGTTTTTTCCCCTCAAAATATTCTGTTTTGTTGCCTTCTTTCTCACAAAACTATCCAATTTCAAAATATTACAAACTCATATTTCTTTGCAAAGCGTAATCTTGCCTTCTTATTTTGTACCCTCTGTCTCTAAACTATAAGAAAGTGAGCTCACATAATGGGGATAAATGAAAAGAAAATCAGCAAATCTATTCCTGGGCAATTTTCAGATAACCAAGAGGAAGTGGTGTAATCGAGGCTGAGATAACAATTTTAGACTCTGCATAAAGATGAGCCAATCCATCTGCATTCCCTCATCTGCATCAAACTGTACAGATTTTTCTGGAAATTTTGTTATATTATAATATGCTGGGAATAAAAAATAATACATCTGTGCTATAATGATACATAATATATACAGTATAATAATAAAGTATTTGGATTGGGTTTGAGAAATTTACTACACACAGAAATGGCAGTCACTTGGGAGAAGTGTGTAATCGCATCAGGAAAATTGCAGACAGATGCTGTGCACCCGCCCCCATCAGTCTATCAGCTGATTTCACTTAGGGATGTTTGCAACTGTGCCACAGACCTGCCGGCTGGCTCACTTGTATCCCATGCTACTAGCTCCTTTGCCCTCAAATCTTCCTGGTAGAATTAACATGGCCAGGAGGAAAGCATTAACTGCTTCCCTCAAGCTTCAGGAGTTCTCATGAAAGCTCCTGACACCTCAAGGCTACCAAGGGTGGGGCCATATCACTTCTGTTTGGCTGTTCATGGCCAAGTCTCAAGCAATCTCCTTCCAGAGCTCCTGCCCTGAGCACTACCTCAATGAAGCCACGTAGTACAGCAACCTCTAGACACATAACCAAAATGAGATGGGAAGGGGACCGTGACATGCTCCACGAAGATTCATTCAACACATTCCACCCTGTTACGCTTTATTACATTTTGCCAGGCTTAGACATATTATAAAGTACTGAGAGATAAGAATCTTGAAGAAAGAGAAAGCTACTGATTTAATTCAGAAAACTTTGAAATACATTCTAGCGAATAATTTTGCTCTCAGGTCAGATACGTTTCTTGCTCTGCTCTTTCCCACATTATTTGCCTGAAAAAAAGTATTAGAACAGGAGAAGGATCCAAAATCCTTGAGGAAGCAGGCTCTGGGCTCCGGGACAGAGTTTCCTCTAGAAGCAAAGTATCTTCCCCTGCGGCACTGCAGTGGGCTGAAGTGGGTCAGCTTTGTTACAGGATGCCATTACATGTCAGCAAAGAAGGGCAGGGAATAGGTGAGAGGAATGAGAGGAAACAATGTGAACTCATGTGCAATGAAATGTTTTATTATTTTTATTTTTTTGAGATGGAGTTTCACTCTGTTGCCCAGGCTGGCGTACAGTGGCACAATCATGGCTCACTGCAACCTTCGCCTCCCAGGTTCAAGAGATTCTCCTGCCTCCCAAGTAGCTGGGATTACAGGCGCCACCACCATGCCCGGCTAATTTTTCCCTTTTTAGTAGAGGTGGGGTTTCACCATGCTGGTCAGACTGGTCTTGAACTCCCGACCTTCAGTAACCCACCCGTCTTAGCCTCCCAAAGTGCTGGGATTCCAGGTGTGAGCCATTGCACCCGGCCCAGTGAAGTATTTCAGATAAGCAAAGAGGATTTTTTTTTTTTTTTTTTTTTTTTTACATACTGAACTCCTACTCTCTTCAGTGCAGCATCTCTCAGGAATCTTGCGCTTCCCCCAAACCCTTTCCAGCTCCAGCTATTTAAGACAGCTGACATCTAGACAGCAGAAAAACCACCACATGAGAACAGCACAATGAAGAAATGACAATCCTGAGCCATAAGGACCAATAAGGTAGAAGGTGAAAATGTAAGAGTCTGAAACCGAAAAACAGATGTCACCAGCTGACACCAGAGCAGAGCCATTCAAAACAGAAACAGCGCCAGGAAATTTCTATATCTAGGTTACTTGCTTTGAGAGGTGGATTCTTTTACTCTCACGAAGCTTAGCATAGTTCAGGTCGTTTGTGGAGTTCTGGAGGTGTTCAAGGAATGAGGGAAAGTCAGCAACAGGAAAGTGGCCTTGCTGCTTTGTTACTCCACAAACAGAATTACGAGTTGTTATGGGCTTATGTGAATTTAAATAGAGCTATTACATTTTTAAATTAAGGCTGAGCTGCTGGTTTATGGTAAGAAATAGAAGGAAGGAGGAAGGAAAGAAATCAGAAAAAAATAAAAAGAAAGGGAATGAGAATTATTATTATTGTTATTGTTACTGCTGCCACTGTTCCACTCAAAATGACTACAGTGGTGGCCTGCCAGTTCTCCACTTTTATAACCTGACAAGGGTATTTCAGATTCCCAGTTGCTTGGCAACCTGCCTTTTATGTTTAAGCCATTTAAATATATTCACTTTTTGAATTAGGTCCATTCACAGATGACTGGGCAACAAGAAAGGGCCCCTGGCAGGCAAGAGCTCCTAGGATGTGTGGAATCAACAGAGTGTGTGGGGAGCAGGTCTGATCAGAGAGCCTGACGGAGAATATTAGTGACACATTTAGGCCTGAAAATGGGAAATTGAGATCCGCATACAAAGTCTTTTGCTGCTTGCAAACAGTCTCAAAGACTTATTTCTGGCCCCTTCTTTTCAAAGTTTACTTCTGCCATCCTAAAACCTTCTTGCGGGTCTGTGTGGCATACCAGCAGTGGCCTGAGACAATGGCTTAAAAACCCAGCACTTGGGCTGAGATGGGTGGGTTACTGAAGGTCAGGGAGTTCAAGACCAGCCTGACCAACCCGGTGAAACCCCACCTCTACTAAAAAGGCAAAAATTAGCTGTGCATGGTGGTGGCACCTATAATCCCAGCTACTCGGAAGGCTGAGGCAAAAGAATCTCTTGAACCTGGGAGGTGGAGTTTGCAGTGAGCCAGGATTGTGCCACTGTATGCCAGCCTGGGCAACAGAGTGAGACTCTTTAAGCCATTCTCTGTTATCCTTCTCTGTTAAGGACTGTCCAAGTTCAGGCATGTCCCCCGCTTCCCCACCCCCCCATTCCCCTGGGCCTGATGTGGGGAAGGTACCCTGCATCGCCACTCTTCTAGTCAACTCTTCTGGAAATGGGGAGGGGGCTCCCACAAGACATCTACATCACAGAGGTAGCTGGCACCCAGAGCAATACTAAGTCCCATCATTTCCATCTCCTAAATACCTTTTTGGGTATTTTCCATCCTCTCCGTTCCTATTTCTTCCAAATATTCAGTGGCTACCCATTGGCCTCAAGATAAAATCAAGACTTCTTATTGAGGCACAAGGCCCTTCATGATCTGCCTTCCCAGTGGGGAGATAGATGTTCACCCCATGCCACAGACCCCCATCTGCACCCCCACAGTACAATTTGGTTCAAATACTCTGTTCTGCTTCTGATCTTTGTACAGGCCCCTCCTTCTGCAGGAAAGCCCTCTCATGCCTTCTCTTCTTGACCAGCTCCCTTGGACTTCGTTTACCTCACATTTCACCCATTCTGGGATTCCTTTCTTTCCTCCTTTAGAGACTGAATTAAGTGCTCCCATGCCTGTGCTCCTATGCTATCTGGCCCTGATTTCTACCATGGCATAGGTTGTTTCAGTCTATCCTGCCTTGTACTTCTAGATTTCTCTATCTATCTTGAGCCAGAACAAGCCTCAAGGCAGGGAAGACACATAGGGTCCTTTACCCCTAAGTTTCCGGTCTGCCTGGAGCCAACACACTTTGTAAGATTCAGAAAAATATTTGAGATCTGAAGAAAAAAATGCATTGGCTCCAAAATATGAAAAGAAACTATTAAATTGAAATAAACATTTAATTGTCCAAAAAATAGAATATTATGTCAACTTCATTAATTGTTAAATTTAGTATTCATAAGAATGTCATTGACTTTGAAAGCAATTTGTGGGTAAGATTTCCACACTTCACAAGAATTCCCAATTACAGACAATGATGGCAAAAGAATCACTCATAAATTAAATATCATCCATAACAAAATAGTTGTAAAAACAAGCATGAGGTTATTTCAAATTCAGCGACAAAAAGGATATTTAATGTGGGTTGTGATTGCATTTTATTATGTTTAATATGCTATATGATGGGCCCTCCAATTCTTAAAATATCTCAGGCCTAAAAAAGATTTTAAAAGGGGCCTGAGTATATGTGTTTAATTCAATTTTGTTTCCCCAGTAATTAGAAACCAGCACAGTGACTGGTACACACACACACACACACATGCACACACATATTATAAATAATGTAGATTAGAACAACAAAGAGTAGTGAGTAGAATATTGCCCTGTCTGAGAATAAGGCAGACATTAAAGGCAAGAATTTTAAAAGTTCTACTGTGTAGCCATTAAGAGACGTGGCTCCAGAGAGGATTCATATGGGAATGAGTAGCTTTCAAAGGACATAGTTTGAAAGTTGGAGCCTAATAAAACAGATTTTTAAGCCATGCATGGGCATGAGTGGCCTTGTAAATGAACAGGAAGTTAATGGAAATAATTCTTTTTTCTTTCAGGGTTTAGAGACAGAGAGAAAGACAAACACCAAGGAAACAGAGAGAATGACACAGATGGATGGATAGGGTATAGGGAGGGAGAGAAGGAGGGGGGAGGGAGAGAGG
>NW_012118733.1:1189220-1223098 GCF_000951035.1 Colobus angolensis palliatus | reverse complement strand
AAGGGAGGGAGGGAGGGAGGAAAGAAAGGAAAGAAGAAAAGAAGGAAGGGAACAAGGAAGGGAGGGAGGGAGGGAGGAAAAAAGGAAGGAAAGGGCTGGGCCCAGGTGGCTCACACCTGTAATCCCAGCTACTCAGGAGGCTGAGGCAGAAGAATCACTTGAACCCGGGAGGCAGAGGTTGCAATGAGCTGAGATCGCACCTCTGCCCTCCAGCCTGGGCAACACAGCAAGACTCTGTCTCAAAAAGAGAAAAATAAAAGGAAGAAAGGAAGGAAGGGAGGGAGGGAGGGAGGCAGGTAGGGGAGGGAAGGGGAGAGGGAGGAAGGGAACTCTGGGCCCAAAGTATCTATCTGTGTGACGAAAGTTGTCTATCATGTGAGAATTTTTTGGTCATCAGTTTTTCCTGAGCAGTACATAGATTTAAAAGTCCCCAGGAAGTCATTTAATACAATCCTAATGACATCCCTCTAGTGCCTTGGTTTAAAACAATCCCCTAGACCATGCCAAAGGATTGTGCCAGAGATAGGACTTACGGATTGCATGTAAATGGATATTTTACAAATCAAGTCATCATTTAAATTTACTTTGAGAGCTCCCAATTTTGAAGCACCCTGCTATGAATCTTTTTGAAAAGTTAAGAGTTCTCACAGTTATTTTCTAAGTGAGATACAGCTACATGGTTAAGATTGGACTGCTCTGCTGCAAAGCCCTTGAAGCCAGCTCTGAAACTCTGTAGAGAAGGGCAAATAAGCTGTGCTGCAATCACTATGTCCTGTGTCAATGAGTAGCCTTGACTTGGGTTAGAATCTTGACTGCCCACTCTCTATGGCTAGTCATTGAAGTACACTGAGCTTCACAGCTTTACTCACAAAACTGGGGAAAATAATGGTCCCTATCTCATGGGATTGTTGCCAAAATTAAATATGATAATGCATGTAAAGCATTTTGCAAAGTATACGCCACATATTAATTGCCCAATCAATGCAATTAGTTAAGTTGTATAATTACTGGCATTATTATTAAGGAGAATTATATTATTATTATTCAAACTGTACTCAATCAAATGAATGAGTGAATACATTATTGGTGTGTCCATATATAGTTTGAATGAAAACCACTCAAATTTGAATTTAAAGTTTTCTGTATAACATAAAAATTTAGAAAGATGGAAATAATGAAGAGTGGATATTATCGTATTAATTTATGTAATATTATCATATTCTGTTCCATGTGGGTAAGGCAGTATCCTTAACGGTTAAGAATAAGGGTTTTCAGGTAGTCAGATGGACTGAGATCTAAACTAAAGTGACCGGTCAGGCACGGTGGCCCTTTACTAAAAATACAAAAATTAGCTGGGTGTGGTTGTGGGTGCCTGTAATCCCAGCTACTCAGGAGGCTGAGGCAGGAGAATTGATTGATCCAAGGAGGTGGAGGTTGCAGTGAGCCAAGATCGCTCCATTGCACCCAGACTGGGTGACAAGAGTGAAACTCCATCTCAAAAAAAAAAAACCTAAAGTGATCAACTATCCTTCTTTGTTAAGGACTGTCCAAATTTTAGCCTTGAAAGCCCATGTCCAGGTGAACTCCTCCATCCTGGGAAAACTGGAACAGTTGGTTGCCCTGAACCCTCGCCCTGCCACTGAATTTGTGGCTTGACTTTGCGTGTTACTTACACCTGGCCTCAATTTGTTCAGCTGTGAAGTGGGTATAATAATAATAATCCCATCTCACTGCATTGTTAAAATTAAAGGAGTCAGAATAAAGAGCTTAGCCTGACCCAAACACATAGGAAATGCTCAGTATCACCTATTTGTAAGGACCTGTGAAGTCAGCATCGCTCTCAGTATGGCCCAGTTGGAAGATGAAGCTACTCAGTGCTTCTGTGAAAAACAGCACTGGATTACCAGGGCTGGCTGAGTGATTGTATTTCCTCTGTTCTGCTGAGGCAAAGGGGTCTCTAGAAGACTGGCCCCTGGAGACAGACCCCCAAAAGGAAGTGGCAAGAGCGGAAGGCTGATGAGAAGGGAAAAAATTTCCACTAACACAGAAATATCTTCTGTGGTAATCAGCATTGACGGGAAAGGGAAATAAAGGGAATTTATGTGACAGTTTAATAGGGTTTTGTGAAATATGGTATTATTTTAAAGTTTGCCTGAGTGGGGCAGACAGCACATTAAGGTAACTCCAGCTCTAAAAAGATGACAATACTGCATTTTAAACTCTGAAATTTGCCCCACTCTTTCTTTGCTGTATTATGCAGAGTTTTATATATTTGCATTATACATACATATGTACACACTGTGGTGCGACCTGTTTTAGATGCAAAGTTGGCAAAATGAAGCATGAAGCCCAGGTTTGTAACGCCTGGATGTTACACCAGGACTTAAATTCCCATCCAGATATTACAATCTATTTTTTTCCTACCATTGTTATTTGTTTTAATGGTCTCTATTCTACCATGGGAAAGAGGAGAGGACCACAGCAGATATGTAACTTATGAGCATGAGATTTTTTGTTCAGGTAATCATACAAATAACACCTGCTCACGTTATCTCTAGAGGATAAAAATAGAGAAATCAAAGATGACCTCCAAATCACCAGGTCCTGGAATCCCCGGTGTAGGAAGGGGCTGGAGGTATCTGGCTCCTGGACCTAGTGAACATGGCAGCCCTCAACTGAACGAGAGCAGCCCTAACCTACTCCACATGGTAACTTAGAGTTCGCTTAGTGAGATTAAAGTACTAGGAACCAATTACTCTGAGATGTCACTTACATAAAATAAGTTTGTAAATTATAATACAAAATAAAGTAATGAGAGAAGCCTTTGGGACCTGATAAAAAGTAATGAAAATGGAGACTTGGAAAAACAAGACTTGTTAGCACTGACCAGGAAAAATTGTGCTCTCATTTTAGGAGTCTGAAACAGTTATTTAGAGCAAAAATGCTGCTAGAATAGGCAAGGCCAGTCTTCAGGCTGTGAGAACTACCATATCTTCAACAGCCAGCTCCCTCTGCTCCGATTCTGTGCTGAATAAGCTGCCTTCTGCGATGTGTTTCAGTGTCCTGAGTGGCTCACCTCAACGGGACTGAGACACACCATGTGAGTGACCACTTCTGGTTCTTAGTAAAGGTATGCACATATGTGAGTAAATATTTAATGATAAATTAATAGATTTGATTGTGATTTTTAAAATCCACCTCTTGGGACATTGGTCCATAAAATCCAAACCACCTGGATAAATGGATGAAATCAAGTATCTGAGACTGCAAAGAGAAGGCTAGGGCTGGGTCCATGGTGGTTCTGCACCATTAGGCCCAGCCAGAAAAACCTCACCAGCATAATCCTGACTTAAAATTACCTGGCCCACTCTATCTGGCTTTCCCATATAGACAGGATCATAAATTAATACGGTCTAGCTCTGTAGAGTCCCTATAATCTGCTTTGCCCTGTGCCACCATTTGCAGGGTAATTTCAGAAAAGGGGAATTTAAGAGTTAATAATTATGCAGTGAAGCATCAGTTTGACCCAAAGATAAGTCTGGCCTTTGCCTTTGGCTACTTAGAGGAGACTCACTGTGCCCCTAGAATGTCCCACCTGACTGGAATATATTTGCTTGGGTGCTTTGGCATCAGGACTGTCTAACAATGTGACTTAAGATGAGAGCTTGAGCCATGCCCTAGCCCTAGCAGTTCTAAGCTCTGGAGGAACTGGAGACTAAAGGTATTAGCCCAACCTCTGCAAGGAAAGAGACCACAGGTCAGCCACATAAGCAGTATGCAGTCAAGCCCCAGTGTAAACTCTAGACACCAAGAATTGGATGAGCTTCCCTGGTAGGCAATACTTTACACCTGTTATCACACATCATGGCAGTGAGGAAGTAATACCAACCGGGATTCCACAGGGAGAGAAGGAGCAGAATCTCCGCATTTAAACTCCTCCTGGACTCTGTCCTATGCATCTCTTTCTTTGCCTAGCTCTAATTTGAATTCTTTCCCTATAATAAATTATCACTGAGTGTAGTAACTTTCAGTGAGATATGCAGTGCTCCAGCAAATCATGGAAACTGAGGGTGATTCTGGGAAGTTCCTAAACTTGCAGTTGGTACAGAGTGAGTGCAGTTTTGCAGGAACGGTTCAGATGTTGAAGTTTGGGTAAAAATATATCCCTAACACTGACCTTCTTTTCATCTAGCTGATAACTGTCTCTGATTCTGACATCAGTGACATCCTTCTGACATCTTTCTCCTTTGTCCCATTGAGTCTCTAACTTGGCAGGAAGGTTTTAAAACATGTACCATATTCTCAGCTAAAACCTTGGCACCTCTCTAGCATAATTCTGCTCTCCATATGCTCACATAGCCATGAACTATATTAGATCAATGCCTACTCAGATCCAGCTTGATGTAAGGCCTACCGACTTGTCCGTAGCAGTTTGGCTGCCTGGCTCACCAGACTCTGAGAATATGAATGCGTCAAATAGGACTCCACCCTTCCTTTCCCAACATGAGCCCTGCCTAGTCATTGACAGTGGCCCAGAAGAATGCATTTCTTTATGGTATTCTTTCACTTCTCCTTCACCCATGGCTCCCACACCTGGGTCTTCTACCCTTTGCTCAGACTCAGTAAACTATAAAGCAACTGAACACAGAAGAAGCAGCAGTGCAAAGTACAGATTTTTAGGGCCAGTTCAGGGCTACACAAAAGACTGCGTTTCTTCCCTGTATGTACTTGCTCATGTGGTCAGCACATGCCGAGTACCTTTTTTGCATCAGGTACCATGCAAGGCACCAGGGATGGATTAGTGAAAAGGCCAACATAACAGGAAAACAGGAGAATTCAAGGAGTTTAATATGATGCTACAAATGAAGATCACAAGTTCTGTACCTGACATGGTTAGGCTCTGTGTCCCCTCCCAAATCTCATCTTGAATTGTAATTCCCATAATCCCCATGTGTTGAGGGAGGGACCTGGTGGGGGGGTGACTGGATCATGTGGGGAATTTCCCCCATGCTGTTCTCATGATAGTGAGTGAGTTCTCACAAGATCTGGTGTTTTTATAAATGTTTGGAATTCCTCCTTCATGCTTCTCTTTCCTGCCGACTTGTGAAGAAGGTGTCTGCTTTCCCTTCTGCCATGATTGTAAGTGTCCTGAGGCCATGCCAGCCATCTGGAAATGTGAGTCAATTAAACCTCTTTTCTTTATAAAGCCAGGGTGAGAATGGACTAATATAGCCCCTTTCAAGGCAAACCCATACCCAAATATCATCTTACCAGGGGTCAGATAGGCTGCCTTGGGTCTGACCAAAAGGCAAGGGAAGAGTTGAACCCAACTGACCAAGGAGAGAAAGAGTGTGACAGATTCCACAAAGGGAAACTAAGAATCTGTAGCTTTAGGACCAGACAACAAATTAAGAAACATTTACTATGTGTTCATCATTGACTAAGCATTGTGGTTCTTTTGACCCAAATTATCCTCAGGATAGTTCATGATGAATATGCTACTGTAAGCACCATTTCACAAATCAGAATACTGAGACTGGGAATAGTTAAGTGACTGGCTCAAGATAATATGAAAAAAAAGTCCTAAAGGCTGTGTTCTAAAGCAGGCAGTCTGGTTCCTGTATGCCACATTCTTAATTAAGCCCTGCTACGTTTCCAAAGAAATAGTTTCATGAGAGATAGCCATGGAGCAAATCAGGAGCTAAAAGCAGAGTCAAGAACTCTGAGGTTCTTTTGGCCAGATAGATGCATGAGGCAAGTGTGTGACTGATGATCCTCAATTTACTGGTTTTAGATAGACAACCTAGCTCACTCCATTCCACAGACTGTGCTCTAACTCCAATCATTGTTGTCATGGCCAGAGGGACTGGGAGGGGAAAGCAGATAAATCAAAATGATCCATCACCAGCAGTGTATGCACAAGACAAGTCACATGCCCTGAAGAAGGTGCTGCCTGGTTCTCATCATCTCCTTCATATGGTCTTCCTATTACTTTTATGATATTTAGATAAATGCAAGCATTAAAGTCAAACATGCAGACCTGTAGGGCATCCATTAAGATGTATCCATGAAACATAAAATAACACTTATCTTCATAGGCTTTGTAATAAATCCACAGACATTTCCTCGCCAAGATACAAATCTTATTTGGCTCAAAATATCAATGGATACCAGTAAGTATTTACACACTTAATTGGAGAGACCTACAGATTAGAATTTAGAAAAGCTGAGTTACATTTCTGGGTTTGTTTCTAACAATTGCTGGAACCTTCACCAAGTCAAGTAAGCACTCTAGACTTGAGTTTCTGTCTAAACATGCAACCAAGTCAGACTTAGGTAGGAAACCCACAGGAGTTCCTCACCTGCTAACCTCTGTATGATGGTCAACTTTCATTCATACAGCTCATGCCACAGGACCTTGTCTAGGGCAGGGGGTAGTGAATTAAGTTAGTAACAGCTCCTATACAGCAAGCCCTGTATTTAGCATGTTACACACATAATTTTACTTATTTCTCACCATAACAAAAGCAAAGGGGTTTTGTAGGTTCCACTTTAAGTAAAATATAAATGGCTACAGATGTTAATTATGCTCATGGAGAAACTCCTTGTAAACAGAACAATAACTTGAACCCAGACCTAATGTGAGACTTAACCCCTGGTCTTTCCAGCATGCTGTGCTTTGCCTACAGTTTTTCTTCTGTTACCTTTGTCTTTGTCCAAGGGCTCTTGACTTGTTTTCCCCACAATCTCCACCTGAATCTTCAATTTTCCTTTGCTTGGTTCTCTGGTCTGGATTCTCAGTCTGGTGCCTGCTCTCCCTGGACTCCTGGCCACTGGCCTGCCTAGTGTACCTTCTCCTCAGATCTGCTAAAAGACTTAGATTTCATCTCTGGCATATAGTACTTTCTAAAACCCTCATCCAATACAGCCAAGCTCCTGGTCCTGGCCTTTAGAGCAAGCCTTCTACGGTTCCCATGCCCTCCACCACACTGAGCCATTCCTATTCTGTCCCTGCTCATGCCCCAGCATGTCAAGGTGATTTATCTCCCCATAAGAGCAGAGCTTCTAAGTTGAAAGGGTGCCAAGACCTCTTCCAGGGAAAAGTAATTAATTACATTATAAGAGGCACACACTCTAGAAGAAAACTGCACATAAAAATTTAGACTAGAGAATTTCAAGCAAAATATCACCAACCTTTTCCTAAGGATATGTTGATTAAACCACAAGGAGTTATTTAGGTGAGGGTCAATGAGGTATATTTGTAAAGGTAATGACCCATTAGGCTGCATGCTATTTGAAGGGGATGTGGGACTAGTTTCAAAACCTCTTATTGCTTTGACCATTTAATTACATGCCAGAAAATATAAACAAAAAGAAGGAAGAAAGAAAAGAAAAGAAGAAAAGGAGGGGTTACAGGGGTAGATCAGTTCTTCCCAGCACTTTAACTAATATTTACTCTTCTGGAATTCAAATTTCATCTGTAACACCCAGTAACAGCTTGATTCCCTGGTCTGTAGCAGCAGCAAGGGCTGGAGGGACCTCTTCCTCACTATAGCTACCTTGACACCTTCTGCTCAGAGCCCTATATGCCCTACCCCTTGTCTTCTTAATTTTTCCAGAGAAGCCTTTGTAACATCTAGAATCTAGCCAACCAGCCTGGGGTGAGACAGAGAACAACCTCCCCGATGGAAACAGTTTCTCAGGTATCGGTCCCAGGTGACATTGTAGAGGTAGCCAGGAAAATTACAACCATAAGAGAAAAAAAACAAGTCTGTATTCCAAATCGGAATGAAGTATATAAGCATATATTTGCATTTATGCAAACATGTGCATATGTATGAATGGAGAGAAATAGAGAATGAATGAGAGAGAAAAAGTGGCAGGCAAAAAGACAGAAAGGAAGACAGATGAGACACTCAAAGAAAAGACACCAAGGGAGGAAATGAGGGGTAGAATGAATGGGAGGAGGGAAGGAGGGAAAGAAGGGAAAACAATCTACATTTGACCTTAACTTATGTTACATTTGAGGCCAAGACTAAGCCAACCAAATGGTTGCTACTCTTGGCTGAATTGGGACATTCTCATTCCAAATCCTGGAAAAGCACAACATGGAGTCTCCACAGAACTCATATGCACATCATGCGCAGGCATGCTGATGAAGGTGAGGGTCTCTCCTATCTACCATCTCTTCCTGGCCCCAGGCCACATTATACCAGGATGAAAAGCCCAGCAGCTATGGGTCCATTAGCATTGCACTTTTGGGGAAATGCTGGGAGGGTGGGGAGGCAGAGGAGCATAAGATATGTCTGAGGGATGCCAGGTACCCCAGCCCCAGATTGAAGTGACCACTGCCAGGAATGCAGGCAGATGCTGCTCTGACAGTGGCTCTGCACACCTCACCTCCCACCTACAAGCAGCCGCTCTCTACCACTTCACCATAGCCAACCAAAGTTGTGCCAAAACACATTAGAAATGGTGGAAAGAGGCAGCATTGTTGCCTTAGCCTCTCCCCTCACCACACTACCCGCTTTGTGGGTCTCCCACCCGCCTAAAATTATTTTCCATTAAGGGAAAGATAACACACTTCTGCACACGGTGTTGGAAACTGGGGCACACACATAAATGGTCTTGACCCCAAAACCTCAGATTCTCAGCCAGGGTGAGGTATGGGAGTCCGCTCGCAAATAACGATGATGTATTGTGATGTGTAGTAGTAGAAATGTATGTATATGTGTGTATGTTATTTATATCTTATATATGCAATGTGATAATTATATATGTATAACTATATATAATAAAAATATATGATATATATGAAGTACATGCAGAGGACAGGCCGTGAGCCAAGACTTGAGGGGTGGAAGAAAAGACACTCCAGGCAGAACTCTTCATGCACAAAATTATGCAGGCAGCTCACTCCAATCTCATATCCAACTCCACCATTTCCTTAAAACTGACTTTGCTCCAGGCCCCAATGACTGCCATTGTTTTTATTCCTGTGAACTCCTTTCAAACCTCTTTGTTCTTTGCCTACCAGCCGCATGGAGCACAACTAAATTTTTTAAAAAACACTCTTTTCTCCACATTTGCAGGCACTTAACACCCCTCATTTTCCTCTTACCTCTTCAGCTAGCCCCTTCTCCAAATCTGTACTGGACTGTGCTGCCATTCCTTTCTTCTTGAACCTGGGCTTTCTTTGCTCACACCAGTCAATGCCTAAGTGATCTTATCCATTTCCAGGCTTTATATATCATCTGAATGCTGGTGATTCTCAAAGTCAGGTCTACAGCCTTGAGCACTGCTCTGAACTCCAGACCCATAGACCCAAGAGTCTTCACATGCTTCACATGCAGAGGCACAATGTGTAGGTGCCTTCTGTGATCACTTTGGCACTCAACTCAAGTCTGTGAACACTTAACTGCACACCTACTATGCACAAGTCTCTTACATGGAACAGGACATATACAGATCCCTTCCCTCAAATAGTTTACTGCTAGTGGAAAGAGGAGAGAGGATTAAGCAAGGTCACGAATAATGCTACACTAAGAAAGATGGAGACGTAAGAGCAGATAAGTGGAGGCAAAGTAGTATAGATCGGCTCAGGTTAGATATCACGGACTATGCTCTGAGCAAGTGTCACTTGTGCTGGCATTAAAGAATAGAAACAGATCAGGTGGTGGCTGACACCTGTAATCCCAGCACTTTGGGAGGCCAAGGTGGGCAGACTCAGGTCAGGAGTTCAAAACCAGCCTGGCCACATGGTGAAACTCCATCTCTACAAAAATACAAAAATTAGCCGGGCATGATGGTGGGTGCCTGTAATCCCGGCTACTCAGAAGGCTGAGGCAGAAGAATTGCTTGAATCCGGGAGGCGGAGGTTGCAGTGAGCTGAGATTGTGCCATTGCATTCCAGCCTAGGCAACAGAGTGAGACTCTGTCTTATTAAAAAAAAAAAAAAGAAAAGGAAACAGTGGGAATGAGGCTTACTAGGTAGCTGCAGATGTGAATCCTCACTCTAAGACATGAGAATATTACCCAGGGTGGCTAATACTGGTTTAATGGCCAGAAAATCTTGTCTAATTACTGATTTAGCTGCACATCATATGTTTTTATATGTAATGTTTTCATTGCCCTTCAGTTCAAGACATTTTTAAATTCCAGGGTGATTTCTTAATGAAAAATTAAGTTTCTAAATATTTTTTATGACAGAGATGGAAGTAAATTGCTCTCTGCTCATAAAACCGGTGACTGATTTTTTAAATTGCCGATAATTTTTTTCTTCTGTGACCCACAACATGGTTAGATTTTGTAAATCTATTTGTTGGGTGTGAAATTCTATATATGCCAGTGAGATATATTTGTTTAAATCATCCATTTTATATGTTTGTTCCCTCCCTCCTTGTAATTCTATCTGCTTTTGCTCTGTTGATAGGGGCTTGATAGACCACACAACTGTATTTTTTATTATGCAGTAGCCCTTGTTATCCCTATCATTAGATTTTCCATAATTTTTTCTCATTTAATATTAATATTACTGCACAAGCTTGTTTGGTGTTTCTATCTGCAAACCTTCTTTGAGGGTCATCTTAAGTATGTCTTTTGTTAGCAGAGATGGAGATCAATTTCATTTTTCTCAAACTGTCAATTTTAGCCAAAAATAATTTACTTTAACCCAATTATTTTTATTGGTATTACTGGTTATGTACATACACTCATTTTAACCAACTGATTTTGTGTTTATCAGTCTGTTTTTATTCCTTTTCCCCCCTACTTTCCAGTCATGCTTAAGTTGATGGGGTTTAATGTATTCTACTCTTTGATTTAGCTATTAGTGTCAAAATCATAGATTTTATGTCTTGACTTTAGTGGTTTTCTTTAGCCTATAACTATTCTGAACAAAATTTATGTATTTACAATGCATCTGCACCCCCAAAATATGACAAAAATTTTAATGTATTTTAAGTACCCATTAAACTTAGTCTTCCATATTGGCATTGCTGTCTATAGTTTGCTTTATCAAATTAAACAATAAATTAGTTTTTGTAGCCAGTCCTTTCTGTAATTTCTTACAAAATGTATCTATTTCTATATTCATCATCATTCCTTATATAACATGCCTGTCATCTCTTGTTTACTATTCTTCTTGCTGAAGTGCATCCACTAATTGTTCCCTTATTGAGGGTCTTGTTGGTAGACTTTTTTCATCTTCAACGACTGAAAATATCCGCTTTTAACTTCATTCTTTTTTTAAAGACATTGTGCCTTGTTGCCCATCCCTTTCTTTCAGTCTAAGTGTTGTCTCTTTGAAAGTCATCTGTTTTATTACCTTGCGTAGATTCTCAAATTTTCTTTTTATCCTGTTGTTCTGTTGATTCAATATGATGTTTCTAGGTGTGGATGAATCTTTATTTCTTTTGTTTGATATTCAGAATACACTTTTGAAAGACAAATCTTTCCTCTATTTTACAAAAATTTCAGCTATTACATCTTAGAATACTGTTTCTCCACCATTCCCTTCATTCTCTTCTGGAAGTTCTATCAGATAAATGTGCAAGCCTCTCAGTATATCCTCATGTCTACTAACTGTGCTTACAGAGATGTTTTATTCCATTCCTCTTGTGCTGCCTCTGAGTAGATTTCTTCCACTTCATTAACTTCTTCTTTAACTGTGTCTAGGATTAAATTTATCCCATTTACTTTTTTTGAATAAACTGTATTTATTTCATTTACAAGATTTCAAACTAGTTAATTCTCACACTTCTGAATTGACATTATTTCTTCATTTATCACTTTGAGCATCCTAAATGTAGTAACTTTAAAATCTTCATGTAAAATTTTTATATATTTGATATCACATAGAGTGAATTTGTGGTTTTCTTACTGGCTTTGTTGGCTGTCTTTCTCATCACATATTTTGGAAGTTTTATTTGTTATAGGTTCATGTTGAAAGTGGGTTTTCCACTAGCCAGGCAAGGTGGCGGGCGCCTGTAGTCCCAGCTACTCCGGAGGCTGAGGCAGGAGAATGGCGTAAACCCGGGAGGCGGAGCTTACAGTGAGCTGAGATCCGGCCACTGCACTCCAGTCCAGGTGACAGAGCGAGACTCCGCCTCAAAAAAAAAAAAAGAAAGTGGGTTTTCCTTGGTTGTTGTTTCTCTCTCTCTCTCCGTCCCTCTGTGATCATCATACCTATCTAGTGGTACTGTTTTTGCCTTCCCTCACCTTCAGACCCCCAGTTCAGGAATACAAGGGAGCTCTTTACCCATGGTGATATTAGGACTATGGCATCTTGGTGCTATTCCTGGATGCATCTTTATCCTCCTGACTTTGTAGGTCCATTGATTCTGAAAAAAACAAATTCCCAAGTCCTGAATCAGTACTTATTTATTTTTTTCAGTGTACTTTTCTTGGTGGGAGGGGAACTGAAACCAGTTCCAGCCTCTGACATCAAATAGTGAGGCTTACTCTAGAACCCTAACCCATGTGTATTAGTTTTAGCAGAAATAGCCCAGGAGTAAAATGCTAGCTACTATGTCTCCTTCTAGTCTTAGAGCCCAGCAGGCCACTGACTTAAGCCTTCCTCAGCAGTTCATATTTCTGGTCTATTTGTGGTCATAATAACTTATTACTGAACTTATGTTCTTTTCACATGTTTAAATTGTTATATTTTATCTACCAATGTCATATGTTTGGATGACAAGGAAAGTATCCTAAAAGCCTCTTTTTCTGAGATCATACTTGTAAATATGGGAGAAGGAGGCTGAGCTTCACATACTATGGATTGCGTATCTTTTCCTGCCTTCCTCCCTACCATCCATCTCTTTTCTTCTGGTAAAAAAAAAAAAAAAAAAAAAAAGCCTATTTTTTCTTAGTTAACATTTGCTTCTCCACTTTCAGCCTACATGGTTCAGGCAAGTATGATCCCTAGGTTTTTGGCACAGGAAACTTGCATATTATATCATCATTCCTCCCACCACCACCACCACTCTGCCTCCAGCAGACTGACTGGTTAAAAACTGGCACCAAAATCAGTCTTCCAAGAGGTAGTTCTAGGACTTGTATTTGACCTAATAGGAAAGATGCTTCATGCAATTCCCTTCATACTAGAATTGCTAATTAGTAACATATAAACTTGTCTCTCTAGGAGTAAACTAGGCTATTAGAATTCCCTGACAAAATACATTCCACACAGAGGGGAGCACAGCAAAAGACTAAATTCTAAGGGCATTGTTTAGTTTTTGGATAAAACCATGCTTAAAGATTCCATTTTCCCAAACTTTAGATTTACATGAGCCCATAGATTTTTCTACTTTGCTGAAACCATTTTAAACTGGGTTTTGTCACTTGGTTCTAAACAGTTCTTAACTAATGGTCAGGCTTCCCTGGAACTAAATGAAATTAAAAGACACATATTCACACATATAGACACATTATTTCAGATTTGGTGAAAAGTTTGAGCTGACCCAAGTCGGCCCACCCCTAGAAGATAGACTGAATATGAGACATATTTCTAAGCATAGTCCACAAGCCCTGGTGTCATAGAGTATGGGGTCAAGGCTAACACCTTATTGCTGGAACAAAAGCAACCACTTAGCCGAGCCTCATCTTATTTTATACATGGACAAGAAAGACAGTAAAGAACTTTTTTCCCCTCGAGATCATACAGTTTGTTTCGACAGAGCTGAGACTGCACCTCTGAGGCAGAAGTAATTCTGGGATTTGGGAGTCTGGACATCTCCTGAATGCTTCTGGCATAACTTGTTTGGGGAATGTAAAGAAATATGACTGGTAACATCCTTCCAAAGAGTAGTTCAGAGACTGAACAAATAAGAATGGGCAAGATGTCTGGGAGAGACAGGTGATGCCAGGGTAGATGCACACCTAACTGAACAATTTAATGTGGAGGTAGCAGAGTAGGTGATTAAAAGTATCGATGCTGGCTGCATTTGAATCCTGGCTTTACCACTTGCTGGTAACTTGAGTCATTGACAATTAATCTCTCTTTGCCTCAGTTTCCTCAACCATAAAATGGGGACTAAAAATAGGATCAGCATCATAGGATATTATGACCATTAAACGAATTAATATGTAAAGATCTCTGAAATGTTGCCTGACTCGAAGTAAACCCTTTATGGGTCTTCATTAAATAAGTACTACTTTGTTCCTCTCTAGCCTTAATCAAATTCTAGTGTGTTAATTTAAAAGGTCAGTTTTCAGCCATTGTCTCAGATTCCTTAAGTCTTCCTTCATTTAAAAAATGGAGCTGAATGAAGAATGTAGGGGAGGATTGTGTCACAGCCTTTTCTAGATAAATTTCTTGGCAACAACCAGAGATTAAACCAGAAAGCAACACATTTAATCAAGAACCTGAACAACTTTATGAAAATATTTGCTGCCAGACTTGGGGACACAAAGGGCTAAAGAAATATCAGGTGCCTTTCTTCACTATGTGCACAGAATCCACTCTGCTTTGATTCAAGTTTCTCAGGGGGAAAAGAAGATTTTTTTCTAACAAATCACGAAAAGGCACTACAATCAGAGTCTTCCATTATCACACGGATAAAATATCAATTTTTGTCAGGATAAAACGAAGCACAGATTGGCCCTGATAGGGAAAATTAAATTTCTAGCCTCCACTTGATTTGATATTTATCATTCCCTTACCCCAGAAATGTTCTGTCACAAAACATTTGAAAAAATGTATTCATCACACACCAAACCAGCTTAAAGGCTCTTGGAAAGCAGAACTGAAAAATAATGGGTGTGACTGAGAAAAAAATCAAAGGTTTGAGTGAGAAAACGGGATAAAAAGTCAGAAATATGAATAATTTCAGGCAGCTCTGTAAAGAGATAAATGGGTATAGAGAGAGAATGTAAGAATAGGTTTCAGATAAGAGAGGCAAAAATTCGATCACCCACTCTCTGAGACAGGGCTAGCAAGTGGTAAATTTCAATTTTATTTTTCCAAACAGTTGTTGAAACAGTTGCACCCCTCCATCTTGGGTAACAAAGACATGGAGATTTACAGCAAGCAGTCAAATGCCCCTCACATCCTTATTGTCAGTTTCTCCCAACCAAAATGTTAAGATCAGAAGAATTCAGATAACTCAAAATTAGTTCTTACAGATGAACTTCTCTGTAGAAAAATTTCAGACTACTACACATTGACTTGAATAGCTTAGATGAACCTCTTCTGACTAATGTAGGAGATCAAAACTAGGCTATTAATTCTAATTAATCCAACTTTAAAGTTTTTTTCTTCTATCTGGACATTGCTGTGACACTTTTTCAGTTGCTACTGCTTGTCTGTTGTGGAAATGATACTTTTCTTTCCCTCAGTTAGCAGGGCAGTTCTTGAGATGTAAATAAATCAATGATATATATATACATATATGTGATATATAAATCAATGTGACTCCTGCTGGCTATCTAAACACTAATGCAAAAAGTAATAATCATAAAAGCATGGAAAGTGCATTGTAAGGAATTAGGACAAGTTCTGATATTCAGTTAATGTGCTACCAGCCAATTTAATTCAAATGAAGACACTACCATGTTGAAGGCAAGGTGCTCTTCTAAGTAACTTAAAGAATAAAAAAAGGGATTGAAACATAGTTTCTGTCTCCATGGAGATAATAAATATTAAAACTGAAATACTAAGGGCACACATTACTATAAGAAATCAATACAGTTGTATATAAATGTACAAAGTAAATTATGTAGGATTTCAAATATGAGGATGTGGTCAGGAAAGAAGATATTTTCTAACACAACATGTGTAGAAAAACATTCCAATCAGTGGGAGGTAGGGCAGCAGTCAATGGCAGACACGTTAAAATTCCAGATTAAAGCTTCATGTGGTACAAGTAGGTGATAAGCCAACAAAACACCAAAATGGTAGCAGGATCTGGAATCACCTCACCTAGGCTCAAATGCTTACTAACTCTATGACTATAGCACATAATTAACGCAATTATCAAATTATAATAATAGTACCTACTTCATTGGGTTACTAAAATCACTTAGCACAATGCCTGGCCCACAGTGAGCTCGCATTCATGTTCACTATTATTAATGGCTGCTATTCGTGGTGGTTACAGTATGTAGAGAGCTGGGTCCTACATTGTGGAGGATCCTGAATTTCACACTGTATTTAATTTTTTCAGTGAGGGAAGCTAAGTGATGGTGTCTGAGGAAAACAGTGATTAATCCAGAGTATGGAAGTTATGACGGAAAAGAACAGAGACTTTGTGCATGGTGATTATGAGTGAGAAAGGTTCAGATGAGAGGTAATAGGCATCGCACTAAAATAGAGATGGGGGAATAGAAAAGCAGGATGCTCACCTGAAAGAAATCATAGTAGAATATAAAAGCTGGGCACTGATTATGGAGTAAGAGAAAGAATCAACTCTGATTACTAAATTTTGAGCCTGAATAGTGTGGATAATGGTGACGTAAGGATGAGCAAGTCAAGAGGGAGCAGGAGTTGCCAAGTAGGGTAGGGGGAGGGTTATCAATTGGGTTTTCACCATGCTGGCTCTGAGGTATTTAGGGGAACCAAGGAGAGCTCTCAAGCAGGCATTTGGAAATATGAATCAGGGATTTGGGAGATAAGTCAGGCCTAAATTAATGAATTTGAGAACCATTTGCACACAGGTCTATAGCTAAAATGGAGTAATCATAAACGTGCCTGAAATACAGAGATATAAGAAAAATAGGTGAAGATCGTTCCCTGGGGAAACTATGGTTAGAAATGTGAGAGGGAATAGAAAGGAAATCAGTATGATCCTGCCATGGAGGTCAAGGGAAGAGAGGGCTTCCAGAGGGTGAGGAAATGTATCATCCATACAAACGAGTCATGAAGAATTCAAGTGGGGACAAAGACAGAGAAAATGTTGCTTGATTTGACAAGGAAGAGATTCTGGAGAGGCTTATTATCATGAGAACTATTTTAAACCAGAAAGTAACAAAGAATATGAGAACAAACCTCTTTTAAGTACCCATCATTCAGTAGAATGATGATGGAAGAGTAGTATGTCTAAATGACACCAGTAAGATAACAGAAGAGGAGGTGCCCAGCTTGCATCTGCCCACACAAAAATTGATCTGGCAATCCTCCACAGACAAAAGTGCCTTTGTCTTTAGGATCCAGATAAGCTTTAGGATCCAGATAAGAGACTGAAAAACCCTGGCAATGCTCATAACCAAGGAGATCCCCTTTGAGAAAGCAGGCCCCTGCCCCAGTGGCAGTCTTACCAAGCCTGGCCACAGCTGCAACCAAAGAAGCCCCATTCCCCTGTAGACTCAGCTCTGGCCCCACTTGGCCACCATTCTGCAACCAGCCTGATGTGTCGAGAAACTCCAGAGAAGCCACACCTGTCCATGCCCCTGGTATTAAACCCTTGGTTAAAACTGTAAATCCTGTGGCAGCCCTGTGACTCATTTCTAGCTCCAAGCTCCACCCTGCCAGTCCAGGAGCAGTCCTGCCCACCCAGGGAACTGGGTGAGGGCAGCAGACACATCCACCTCAACTCTTGGTAGCAATCCAGCTGACTTTGGTCCCTACTGCAGATCCTGAAGTAGCTCTGTGACTCAGCTCTAGCCCTGCCCTACCATAGTCCAGAGTCAGCCCTGCCTGCCTGGGAACCCAGTGACTCACATCCATGCTTCTGTTGGCAGACCCTCCAACCTCAGTCTCAGCTATGGAGCCTTAAGCCTTAAGGACTCCTAAGGGAGTCCTCTGAGTTGAAACAAAAGAACATTAATTAGTAACATGAAAATATATGCAAGTGTAAAACTCACTGGTAAAGATAAGTATATAGTCAAATTCAGAATACTCTAAATTTGCAATGGTGGAATGTAAACCAGTTTAACCCTATTATAAAAGTTAAAAGACAAAAGTATTAAAAATAACTAGATATAATAATTTAATGGATACAAATATTAAAAAATGTAAACTGTAACTTCAATAACATAAAATGTGTGAGAGAGTAAAAGTATAGTTTTTGTGTAACTGAAGTTATTAGCAGCTAAAAATACTGTTATAACTGTAAGATAATTTACACACATTTCATGGCAGCCTCTAATTGATACACAAAAGAGAAAAAGAAAGGAATCAAAACATACTGCCCCCAAAAGTCATCAAATACAAAAGGACAGAAGCAAAGAAGAAAGAAAGAAACCATGAAACAGTTGGAAAACAATTAACAAAATGGCAAGACTAAGTCCTTACCTATCAAAAAAAGTAAACGGATTAAATTCTCCAATCAAAAGACATAGAATGGCTGAATGGATTTTTTTTTAAAGATGCAACAATATGCTGCCTATAAGAAACTCACTTTAGCTTTAAGGACATACACAGGCTAAAAGTTAAGGGATAGAAAAAGATATTCCTTGTGAAAGTAACCCAAACAGATCAGGGATAGCTATACTTATATCAAACAAAGTAGACTAATACAAAAAATGTTGTTACAAAACACAAAAAATTTTATCATATACAAAAAGGTCCAATCAATAGAAAGATAAAACAATTAAAATTACATATCCTCCCAATATCAAAGAACCTAAATATATAAAGCAAACATTGACAGATCTAAAGAAGAAAATAGACATCAACACAATAACAGCAGGAGACTTCAATACTCCACTCTCTATAATGGATATATGATCTAAACAGAATATCAGTAAGGAAAAAGCAGAACTGAACAGCTCTACAGACCTAATGAACCTAACAGAAACATACAGAACATTTCGCCCAACAGCAGAATAGAAGACTTTCTTCTCAATTGCATGACAGATCACGAGTTAGGTCACTAAACAATTCTTAACAAATTCAAGAAGATTGTAATTATTCCAAGTATCTTTTCTGAACACAATGGAATAAAACTAGAAATCAGTAACAGTAAGAAAAAGAGAAAATATATGGAAATTAAACAACATACTCTAACAACCTTTGGGTCAAAAAAAATGTTAAAAATATTTTGAAATGAACAAAAACAAAAATGCTACATAACAAAATTTAATGGATACAGGAAAAGCAATACCAACATAGAATTTTGTAGCTATAAATGCCTACATTATAAAAGAAGAAAGATCTCAAATGAATGTTATACCTTTAAGAAACTATTTAAAAAAATAAGACCAAAATTATTAGAGGAAAGAAAATAAATATTAGAGAAGAAATAAATCAAATAGATAATAGAAAAACAATTAAAAATTAACAAAACTAAAAGTTTGTCTTTTGAGAAAATATGCAAAATCCATAAACCTTTAGATAAGTTAAGAGAAAGAAGACTAAAATACAAATTGGAAATTAAAGAGGTGACGTTACAGTAGATGTCTCAGAAATAAAAAGGATTATGATGGACTATTATGGGCAATTGTATACCAACAAAATTGATAAATTCCTAGAAACATACAACTACCAAAACTAAATTAATAAGAAATAGAAATCCTGAACATACCAATAATGAATAAGGAGATTGAATCAGTAATCAAAAACTTCACCAAAAAGGAAAGACCTGGAGCAGAAGTCTTCAGAGTTGAATTCTACCAAACACTCAAAGAAGAATTAAAATCAGTCTTTCTTAAACTCTTCCAAAAAAGATAACAAGAGAGCATACCTCCAAACTCATTTTATGAGGCTAGCATCACTCTGATACAAAAGACACAAAAAGGAAAGGAAACTATAAGCAAATATCCCTGATGCACATAGATTTTTAAATCCTCAATAAAATACTAGCAAACTGAATTAAAAGGCATATTAAAGGGATCATGCCCAATGACCAAGTGGGATTTATCCCTGAGATGCAAGGATGGTTCACATACACAACTCAATCAATGTGATACACCACATTAACAAAAAAAAAAAGGAAAAAACCCTACATTATTATATCAGTAGATGCCAAAAAAGCATTTGACAAAGCTCAATATCCACTCACGATTGAAACTCAACAAAATAGACATAAAAGGAGCTTACTTCAACACACTAAAGCCATATATTAATTGCCCACAGATCACATGATAATCAATAGGGAAAGCCAAAAGGGTTCCCTCAAAGATCTGGTACAAGGCAAGGATGCCCACCCTTACACCTCTATTTAGCATATACTGGAAGTCCTATCCAGAGCAATTAGACAAGAAAAATAAACAAATAAATCACATCTAAATCAGAAAATAAGAAGAAAAATGATGTCTGTTTGCAGATGATATATGATATATGTAGAAAGTCCTAAGCATTCAGCAAAAAACCTTTTAGCACCAATAAATAAATTCAGTAAATTTGCATACAAATATTAGTCACACTTCTATACACAAACAACAAAGTATCTGAAAAGAAAATTAAGAAAGAACCCCACTCATAATAGCAACAAACAATAAAATATTTAGCAATAAACTTAACCAAAGACTTAAAAGACTTGTACACTTATTTTATAATTACATATAATTACAAAATATTGATGAAGGAAATCAAGGAAGACAGAGATTAATAGAAAAACATTTCATATTCAAGGATTGTAAGAATTAATATTGTTAAAATGTTCATACTATCCCAGTGATCTACTGATTCAATGCAATCCTTATCAAAGCCCCAATGACATTTTTTACAAATATAGAAAAAAATAGTCCTAAAACTGATATGGAACACAAAAGAACTTTGAACAGCCAAATGAATCTTAAACAAACAAACAAATGAAAAGCTGGAGGCACTACACTTCTAGGTTTCAAAATATATTACAAAACTATAGTAATCAAAACCACATGATAGTGGAATTAAAAAAAAAAAAACCCCATATGGATAAAAAGAATACAACAGACAGCCAAGAAATAAAACTGAGGAAGTACAGTCAATTGAATTTCAAAAAGTGTGCTGAGGACACTAAATGAAGAAAGAACAGTCTCTTCAGCAAGTGTTATTGGAAATACAGGATACCCACATGCAGAAGAATGAAATTGGACACTTATGTTAACCACACATAAAAATCAAATCAAAACGGTTTAAAGACTTAGACATAAGGCATGAATCTAGAAAATACTAGAAGAAACTAAGAGGAAAAGATTGTTAATATTGGCCTGGGTGATGACTTTTGGATACGACTCTTAAAGCACAGTTAACAAAAGCAAAAACAGACAAGCAGGATTACACCAAACTAAAAATGTTCTAAATAGCAAAGAAATCAATGGAGTAAGCAACCTACAAAATGGAAGAAAATACTTGCAAATCATACATCTGATAAATGGTTAATATTCAAAATATATAAGGAACTCAAACAACTCAACAGAAAAATTTAAACACAGTCAAATTTAAAAATAGGCTAAGGACCTGAATAAACATTTCTCAAAAAAAACCATACAAACAGCCAACAGATGTAGGAAAAGATGCTCAATGTCAATAATCATCAGAAAAATGCAAATGAAAACCACAATGAGATATAACCTCATACCTATCAGAATGGCTATTATTTAAAAAAGATAAATATTAGCAAGGATGTGGAGAAAAGGGACCCCTTGTACACTGCTAGTGGATATGTAAATTGGTAATGCCATTATGGTAAACAGTACAGAGACTCCTCAAAAAATTAAAAATAAAACTACCATATAATTCAGCAATCCCACTTCTAGCTATATACTCACAGGAAAGGAAATTAGGCTCTCAAAGAGATATCTCCACCCCCATGTTTATTGTAAGATAATTCACAACAGCCAAGATATTGAAACAACCTGAGTGTTCCTCTACAGATAAATGGAAAAAGAAAATGTGTGTGTATATATATATAAAAGAGAATATTATTCAGCCTTAAAATGAGGGAAATCTGCCATTCATGACAATATGGATGAACCTGAAGTATATTATGCTAAGTAAAATAAGCCAGTCAGAATTACAAATACTGCATGATCTTACTTTTATGAGGACTCTAAAAATTTCTAACTCATAAAAACCAAAAGTAACATGGTGGTTTTCAGGGGGTACAGTTTGGGGGAAATGGGGACATACGGATTAAAGGATACAAAAGTTCAATTAAGAGAGATGAATAAATTCTGAATACATACTGTACAGCATGCTGACCATAGTTATTAACACAGTTATTAATATACTGAGTTATTAATATACACTTGAAATTTGCTGAGAGTTTATCCTAATTGTTCCCACCACAAAAAATTATAACTATGTGAGGTGATAGATGTATTAATTAGCTTAATTGTGGAAATTATTTCACAATGTATCTCCACATCAAAACATCATGTTGTATACCTCTTAAATATGTAGAATTTTAATTCATCAAATATACCACAATAAAGCGGAGGGGCAAAAAGAGTCATACGTTAAGAGTTTAAGGCCTGTGCATGAATTGGGGAAGCAGAAATGCCAACTTTTTAATTTTAAAATTGTTAACAAATTATTACTTCATGGAAAGATTCAGATTGGAAATGTAAGGAGTAGCAGAGTTAAGGGAATATCGTTTTAGTAAAGAAGCACGCTATGTTAAAGCAAAGAAAGTGCCCTGGAGAAGATATTAGAAAGGGAAAGGAGGGAAGTAGATAAATTTATGAGTAAATCAGACAGAAAATGAAAAAGAGAGGACTGAATCCAGGAAGGTAAGTTAGACTTTGCTAACCACAAGGTCCTTTTTTACCCTACATAGAAACAAAAGCTTAGATGGAGAGTAGAAATCAAAGGCAAATAGGAAAGAATAAAGAGAAGTTCAGGTGGAATCGTTTTAATTTTGATAGAAACAGTGAATGTTAATATTTGGGTTATCAAGCACAAGCCCACTTCACTGTTGTGCCAATTCTATAATTCTCTGTACAGCATCCTGGCAAATAATCATTCAGTTTTGACTTAATTACTTCAGAAGACATAGAATTCATTATCACACAAATTAGCTAATTCCATTTTAGACTCTTCTAACTGGAATAAAATTCTTTCTTATCCTAGGTTGAAATCTGTTTTCCTGTTGCTACTACTCCTTAATCCTGCATCAGCCCTCTGGGACCACAGGGATTTAAGTAAATCCCTCTTTTACGTACATGACTCCCTGTTATGTGAAGATAACAATCATGTTGCAACTGAGTTACTTAGTCCATGTTAAAATATTCTGAGTCCTCAAATGTTCTTCCATTCACAAATAAGCTCTACACTGGTAGTGCCAATGTTTGCCCAACAATGAACACAAAACAGGAAACAAGGTTATTCTCAGGCAATAGGGGAATAGAATTGTTTCAGAACTTGAGAAAAATGGAAAGTATTTGTATCACTTGGTGTGGATGTTGCTAAAATGTTGGACAATCCTGGTACCCATGTAGGACTCAGCTGACTCAAATGTAAAATGAATCTGCATCACCTTGCTTCTCCAGCATGCTCCATAGAAGAGCTACAGAGCAAAT
Source organism: Colobus angolensis palliatus (assembly GCF_000951035.1). Classification (NCBI taxonomy): domain Eukaryota; kingdom Metazoa; phylum Chordata; class Mammalia; order Primates; family Cercopithecidae; genus Colobus; species Colobus angolensis. Next base: position 1,199,716 of record NW_012118733.1, on the reverse strand, counting down.
TGCCGGGGATATCACCAAAAGGAATACCTCCTCATTTGCCCATGGTAAAGATAGCCTTAACTCTTGCTCTAAGTCAAAAAAAAACTTGATCTCAGGGACTTCCTTCCAGTACAATTCTCACTTCCTTCCAGTACAACTCTCAGGGTTAAAAGCCTCAGAAGATCATCAAACTCATGGGACACAGCATGGGATCTGTGCTGAGTCCATCTGATCCACTCTAAGACATCTGCTTAGATTCTAGCCTAAGACTAGCAAGCTAGCCTCTCATTTCCTCTCACCTTCAGAAAAAACAAGGCCACCCTTATTATTTCTCAGGATATAAACTCAAGGTTTGGACATTAGTTGATCTTTCAAGAAGATATTTAACTCCCTTAGTTATTTTTTGTTTCATTTTCCCTATTCTCTCACACACGCGCGCGCACACACACACACACACACACGTCTGTCTTCCTAGATATAAATCCAAATAGCTTTTTCTAAGTTATTCTACTAAGCCTCTTTCTGGGTTAACTCTAAACCATTCTATTTTTAACCTTTTTGATGTTATTCCGATCAGTCTATATTTCTCACTTCCATTTCCATTACCCCTTCCCAGCCTCACCAAATGGCCTCTCCCTCTGCTGTGTGCTTCCTGTCGATCCAGCTCTTGCTTACCATAAATTAGCATTTTCTAGTATCCACACTTAGATTTAAAAAACAGAAGATAGCTCTGTTGACTACATAAGGAGTGCACACGTACTGCCCAACTGCCTAGGGGGACTGTCCATCCCATTCTGGTGCTGAAAAGAAGACAGGCAAGCAGAGTGGTGGCTCCCATGAGTGCATAATTAAATTCTCATAATCAGGATGTTTGCAAAGAATGAAGCAGGAGCTGTTTTCTCTGGGTAAAGTCATGGGTGAGCTTTCAAAACACGGGGAAGCACAAATAAGAAAAACCTCCAAGAGATGTCACTGTAAAAGGACACTGGAAAAGGACAGGCCCAGTGTTGATAGAAACCAAAGCCTCACCTGCTGTTCCCCAGCCCATAGAAAGCAGACATCTCAGTGTTTCAGCAGGATTTTCTGTTGAAATTTTCTGTTGTATTCTTAACACATTATAAAATTGCTTTGAAAATGGCAACTATATATCTGCATGTATATACACCATAGACACATAAACACAGACACATACATATATATTGGCTGGAAGATTTGTCAAGTTTGGCAAAAGCTTGGGTGAAGGCTGAAGATGGGTTTGAATTTCTGACAAAATTTAGGAGCCAGCAGCCCTCAAAAGTGGATAGTACGATAATTTCACACATGGAATCTCTCTTCTTAATTTATCATGGAAGAAGTTTAAAATGGTCAAAATGCATCATGCTTCCAGACCAATCCTTGGTGGTATGTGCCAGAAGCAACTGACCATAAAGCTATGTATACCTGACCCATGAACCATTTATTTACTCTAATAGGTTATACAGTATGTGATACTTTTCCTGAAATATCTGTATATGTTCACGCACCAAAGAAGAACACATATACCTTTATGTAAACACAAATATGTGGATATGTTAGTTTTCTATTGCTGCCATAACAAATTATGACAAATCTAGAGACTTAAAACAATACCCATATATCTCACAGGTCTGTAGAATAGAAGCCAAACATAGGTCTTACCAAGCAAAAAATCACCTGGCCTGTGCTCTTATTTGGAGGCTAAGTGGAGAATCTTCTTTGAGTTTATTCAAATTTCTTTTTACTGTAGGGCTGAAGTCCCCATTCCCTTGCTGGCTGTCAACTAGGAGCCTCTCTCAGCTTCCTGCCTCCATCTTCAAAGTCTGCAACAGCACATCAAGTTTGTTTCATGCTTTCAGCGTTTCTGGCTTCCACATCTCTTCTGCCTCCTTTTCTACCACACCTGATTCCAGCCACAAAATGGTCTGTTTTTAATGGCTTGTATGATTATATTGGGCTTGCTTTAATAATCCACAATAATCTCCCTATTTTAAGATGTGTAACCTTAATTATATCTACAAAGTTCCTTTGCTATGTAAAGTAACCCATTCATAGAATCAAGGGATTAGGGCAAGGACATCTTTGAGAGACCATGATCTGACCTCCACAAAGGATGCATCATCTGAATTCCTTGATATACTAAACTTCAACTGTCATTTCAAAACTATTGGCTGATTATGCAGATCTATGCATATCATGCTAATATGTCTCTCCTCTGTTTTCATATTTCACATGTTTGTACATCTGCTTAACCTTATTTGTTGGTTATCATTCCTATTGATGTCTTCTACCTCAGCCTCATTCAATCCCTGGTCCTTTTCTGACAATGGCAAAGGGTACAGGTTTGTGGTTTGTGTTACAATCTAACCAACATGAGTGGGCCATGCTAATTGGTCTGTCTCTTACCCAAGATGTCAAAGACTTGTCTTTGATTTTCATCTACTCTCAATAATTCTACCATAAACCATCTAATGCCTTAGCAGCTGACTGCACTGGTCCTCCACTTATATTTGCCTACATAATCAAATGAATTTCTTCTTACCTATGCCTACCTGAACCATACCTTGGAGCAATTTTACCTTAACAGCCTATGTGGATGCCCTCTCAGGGACCAGTTTCTGGGAGAAAGGATCTGTTGTTCCATGTACAAGGTGTGGGAATACCCCTGCTCAAGTATATGGAAGTCATGATAGCCATGCCATTGAGCATCTGCATCTATGCAAAAGTGCAAATCACTTGCCTCATTAGTGTCCTTCACAGAGCTACACTCTCTGAAATTAAAGTATTGTTCTGTAATATATCAGCACGCTGTGTCTTGAGCCATGCATGAAAGAAAAAAAGCACCAGCTTTTTCAAGGATACATCAAGTTCATTATAACCACAACACTACTCTAGTTTCTTATCGTCCAACATAACTCATTGATTGGGTTCTCATACGACTCTCATCTCTCAGGTGTTTTTTGAGACATCTGCTTCCTTGTTTCTAATTTTACTTCCATTCTTCCCTAAAAGTCTGGACTCTGTTTTTGGGCATTCTCTCTATCAAATCTGTCTGTCTGAAAATGAATTCCAGTAACTCATTCAGATGATAGGTCTTGTGGTTTCCAAGATAAACCTCTTTTATATCTACATTTCTCTGCTACTTTCATTTCCCTTATTCTTCAAGTGATTTTATCGTAAAATCACACACACTGCAAAATAATTAGGAAATCTTTCTAAATGTGAAGAAATTGGAATGGCATGTATTTCATTTTCCTAGAAAGGCAGGGCCTTCCACTTTGGAATCATGATGGGTTTCATTAATGTTCTCCACAGTCCTCTCTTTTCCTTTCATTAGGAAATGAAACTTGACCTAGAGCTGACCTCAGTGGCAGCCCATTAGATACATCCTCGCTGTTAAGAACATTGCTTTGTATTGATGGTCCTTGTTTATAGGCATGCAACCAAATTGAAGCTGCAAGACTATCTTGGTCCTGGCCAATTTAATTTCACAAATAGAGTTTTGTGAAACTCTGTCTTACTCTTTTCCTGGCAACAGCCTGAATATTTTCTGATAGCCCACTGCTGATCCAACTCACTTCCCTCACTCAGCTTTTCTGCAAACCATGGTAGAAAAGCTACAATGGATATATGAATTGTTGGACCAAGGAAAACTAATTGGAAATCACATCTAAACTTTTTGGTCAGCCATCTTTCCATCCTCCTGAGTTTCATATATACTGCAACAGATGCTTTAAAAAAATAACAACATATTCTGCAAGAAAAGAGATTTTTAATATCTTTTTATATCATTGAAACAAAAACTTTTTTTTTTTCTAACATATAAAACACAAGCCAAAGCATGATCCTCTTAAGACTATTAAGCTACTTTCCAACTTAAGAGGTTGTCATAACCTGAGGTCTCTAGAAAATAGAGACACAGGCAAGAAATAAAGTGCTAATCCTTTCTTTGAGGGGCCCAAACCATGGGCCTAAAGAGTAAAGAAAAAGTTGCTGGGCATGGTGGCTCACGCTGTAATCCCAGCACTTTGGGAGGCTGAGGCAGGCAAATTACTTGAGGTCAGGAGTTCGAGACCAGCCTGGACAACATAGTGAAACCCTGTTTCTACTAAAAATATAAAAATTAGTCAGGTGTAGTGGTGCACACTTGTAATCCCAGCTACTCGGGAGGCTGAGGCAGGAGAATTGCTTGAACCCAGGAGGCAGAGGTTGCAGTAAGCCGAGATGGTGCCAATGTGATGTACCCCATCCTGGGCGATAGAGCAAGACTCCATTCCAAAAAAAAAAAGTAAAGAAAAAGTAACAGGAGACAAGGAAAGATGCAAAACCGTGAAAATATTGCACATTGATTCACAACATTCCATGAGTTGATAGAAGAGATCACTCGGCACATGAATTGTCTACTAACAAGTTGCAAAGATCAACCATGTTTCTAAGAGGTCAATAAAAGGAAGAAATGGGGAATAATTTCTAACTGTATCTTCCCTGTCTTCTGTTTTTAGTTGGTCAGAGTTCATCTCCCAGGGTATTAAGTCCTTCTCTATATCGTAGTTGCCTTAGTGACTCAAGATGCCACAATCCAAATCTTCATTGTGCGGTTCTGTTCAAGTCTAGAAATGGCTGTTAAGAACCAGGAACTGCAGTCTTGCTATTGGTCAGCCTAGCCACTCAGAAGCAGCATTAGAGCAGGAGTCTGGCCTTCCCAGAACAAGTGACCTATAATGTTGCTCAGGCATTGGGCAGCACTTCCCACAGGAAGGAGGTAGAATATCTGAGGAGTCCTATAAATCATGTGCCTGCTACACTAGATGTCACTTTTAATATAAGTTAAAGGCTCAAAGAACACCCTTGGTCTATGTTTTGTCAAAACTAGGTAAACCAGAAAGGAAAGATATGTGAAAACATTTCTAATGTCATATTTATACAGAAATAAGTGGTCTCAGCTTGTAGAGAAGACAGAAGGTGAACAGGAAGACAGAGAAGAATCCCAAAGTTACTTGTCTCTAGTAGAAATAGATGTAGAAATATATTTTATACTTGATCTTCTGGATGTAAACTTATAAAAAAAAATCCAGAAATGTGAAACCTATGAAGTGAGTCATTAGTGGCTGAATTATTATTAATCTGATAAAAGGGTAGTAGGAAGCTAACCTTTCTTCCTCTAATGATCAAATATCTTCTCTTGTAGCACCTTGGCAAAAGAAAAATACTTTAAAACATTTTCAGTGATGATTACCATAAGTTCATTCCCCAACAGCCTTTTAAAAGGTGTACAAGTGTTACCCTGAATATCCACACATGATCAGATTTACAGATGCCACATTACCTAAGCTGGGTCTTCCAAAGGCAAGACTTACAGCACCATGTGTGCAAAGGAGTGGCCTTCAACCTTCAAGGGTACCCACCAATGTTAGAGGAACACCATGCTTTCTCTTCATGTGGGCTTCTGACATAAATTCTCTGGATAGTAGGTACTATCATTTGAATGTCTGTCCCTTCCAAACCCATATTTAAATTTAATTGCTATAGTAATAGTATAATTAAATTGCTATAAAACAGTATAATTAAATAAGAGGGGGGGACATTCAAGAGGTGGTAAGGCCATAAGGACTTTTCCCTTATTAATGGACTAATGCTGTTATCATAGGAGTGGGTTTGTTATCTCAAGAGTGAATTTCTTATAAAAGGACAAATTCAGCCCCCTTTGCCTCTCTTACCTACTCTTTGTCCTTCCACCATGGGATAATGCAAGAAGAAGACCCTTGTAAGATACTGGTTTCTCTATTTTGGACTTCCCAGCCTCCAGAACTATGAACCAATAAATTTCTGTTTATTATAAATTACCTAGCCCAGCAGCACAAAACAGACTAAGACAGCAGGTCTGGCATAACTATGCACCAAGTGCTTAGCTCAGACCAGTGAAATTTAAGACAGGCTTTTCCTTGGCCTGATTCTGGTCTCTGATACAAAAAGTATTCTCTTGGGTATCACTTAAATGCACTTACTTTTTAATTTACTTTTTCTTTGGATTGTTCTGTTGAAAACTCTCCAATGGATTAACATAATTTCCATTAGGGCATTGGCCACCAGGGCATAAACAGTTTCACAGAGAAGCTGCCAGAGTATAAATTCCTAACAGAAGCATAACAAGAGGCTTTGGAATATTCTTCTGGATTACCACGTAATATCCTGATATGTTTTCCAGACCTTTAATCTTGTCATTCTCTAGCCCTGATAGCCAAACTTCTGAAACTAGCTAACTCAACAGAGTGCCTTGTAGGACTCCTGAGACCATAGCCCATCATCTTCTCTCTAGCCTGTGTCGGTAGATACCACTATTAACGTATTACAGGCAAATCCTGGAGACCAAGCACATGTATAACTTACTACTACTACTAGAGAAAAACAACCCATGTATATGGCACAGCAAAGTCAGAAACATTGTCTTACACAGAGATGACACCCTACCAGCACATGCTCACTTCTTATTATCTTCATATATCTTCTGTTCCAATACAACACGGGTTCATCACCTTTCTTTGTCAAACAACCACTCAAGACTTCACATCAGCTTGAAAAGCAACATGTTCAGTTGATATATTTTGGGCTTTAATATTAAATCAGGGTCTGTCAATACTGACAGCTCTTTGTGAGATTCTTTTTGTGAGTTTCACCTCCCTCATATTTCCAAACTGAGAATAGCAATTGCCACCTCATAAGGTTGTCCTAAAAATTAAAGAGAAAATGTGAAAACATCCCTGGCACACAGGAGGTGCACAATGATAAGCATTACTCACTCATCCATGATTTCTATTTCCCAGGCAAAACTCACAGCTCCATCATGCACACATTTATGTCTCCTGGTATGTGACACTTTTATGAACCAGGAGAAGATGCTTGTTCCAGTTTTTGCATGGTCAAAAATTAAAAGTTTTGCTTAGTACTTTTGTCAAGCTCTTTGTTATAAGCTGCTCGATCCTCACAACAACTCTATAAACTAGGTTCACTATTTTCATTTCATGGAAAGGAAAACTGAAGTTCAGAGAGAACATGTGAGTTGCCCAAAGACATATAAATTGAACCCTTTTCTTTCCTTCCAGAGCCCTTTCCAATAGGCCATGCTTCTTCTATTTCTTGTTCACATCAGAATTTCCTTGCTGAGTTGACAGGATTTACACAGACATCTCAAACTTAAGGAACATCAATCACAACTTGGAAAAGTACAGCCTCAAGACCTCAGAATATGCTCTACTGACAGAAATGAAGACAGGTTCACTGCAACTGGCTTGTGTGTTAACACTTTGTTCATTTATTTAGGAAGCATTTACTGAGTTCCTACTATGTACATATCAATTAACATTAAAGGAATCAAAGAGGCAAACACATGCCCCCTGGTCTTCCAAGAGTTAACAAATTAGTTGACATACCAACACACAAAGGCCCAAAAAGTTAAATAACATATAGGAATCAGGTGAGAAATTGCAAACATAGAAACATATATAATTAAGAATTAAGTATTAAGGAGACCTACAGACTTAAGCTCTACAGCAGGGTTTTTATATCTCATCATTCTCAACATTTCGGATCATATAATTCCTTGTTATAAGTGGTTGTCTTGTGCATTGTAGACTCTCTAGCAGCATTCCTAGTGTATTAGCTTCCTAGGAATTTGTTTCCACATGAATCAAGTGACTTAAAACAATGGCTTTATAGTGTCACAATTGTGGAGGCTAGAAGTCCAAAATCAAGATGTTACCAGGCCATATTTCCTCCAAAGTCTCTAAGGAAGAATATTTTCTCATTTCTTTTAGTCTTTGGTGGTTCTTGGCAATCTTTGGCATGCTTTGGCTTGTAGCAGCACAATCCCAATCTTTATGTCTGTCTTCACATTTCATCTTTTCTCTACATCTGTGTCTCTGTGTCCAAAGTTTCCTTGTCTTAAAAGGACAACGGTCTTTGGATTTGGGCCACCCTGATTCAGTATAACCTCATCTTATCTTGATGACATCTGCAGAGACCTCTTCCTCAACATGGTCACATTCATAGTTTTCTGAATGGACATGAATTTGACTGGGAGGGGCACTATTCAACTCAAGATACCTGGCCTTAACCCACTGCAGCATCCTCCTCCTGTTCTTTTTTTTTTTTTTTTTCTTTTGAGATGGAGTCTCGCTCTGTCACCCAGGCTGAAGTGCAGTGGCATAATCTCAGCTCTCTGCAACCTCTGCCTCCCGTGCTCAAGCGATTTTTTTGCCTCAGCCTTCTGAGTAGCTGGGGTTACAGTCACGCACCATCATACCCAGCTAATTGTTGTATTTTTAGTAGAGACGGGGTTTCACCATGTTGGTCAGGCTGGTCTCAAACTCCTGGCCTCATGATCCGCCTGCCTTGGCCTCCCAAAGTGCTGGGATTACAGGCGTGAGCCACCACACCCAGCCCTCCTCCGTATTCTTACCACCAGTGGTGATCATCAAAAGTGTCTCCAGACATTGCCAAATGTCTCCTGGAGGAAAAATCACCAGTAATTGCGAAGCAGTCCCTTGCAGAGCTCAGAAGAGGGGGATACTTTTGTGAGCTGCCTATTCAGTAAGGTGAAAACACAGTAGGTGGGGGTTAAGGCGGGGCTGGTTTCCTTGACTTTTCACAATTGCGTCTCCCTTTCATTTTTCTTTCCCCTTTGTTGCTATTTATTTCTTCTGTTTTTTATTTCCTCCTTTTATTTTCTTATTCTCGCTGCCTCTTCTTTTCTCTATTTTTCTTTCCCACCCACTTCTCAGCAAGTCCCTTCCTTTCCCCTTCCTTAAGAAGATGCTGTGGACTAGTGACAGGAGGAAAGTCAGCACGGAAGGCATCAGATTCCAGCTGGGAGGTGAAAGAGAGGTAGGGGTGAATTGGAAAGGCATGGAGACAAAACAGACTCACTCCTTCCCTGTCACCTTGTGAAGAATGGCTCTTACCCAGCCTTTTCTCATTCAATAGTTTATTAAATTAAAGCAATGGGAAAAAAAGAAGAAGAAACGTAAAAGGAATTATGAAGACTTGAGGAAAATTACATTTTTTAAGGTTAAGTAGCATGACAATGGCAGCTGATAGAGCAAATTAAATTCTAACTGCATCAGTGATTTGATAGATATCATTTTGCTAAGTGTTACTAAGAAAATGCCTTCTTGGGGATATGAAGCTCAAATTCAGAATGAACTCTTGTCAGTTGTGGCATTTGATTCAATTAGGTGAAATTCATTAATATAAAGAGGAAAGGGTCAGATGGAAAATTGAAATTGTAAAACATATTCAGAGCATTTTTACGGAAAATACACATGCAACATCTTCAGGAAAGCATGTATTTATTTCAGAACCAAGAAGGAAGGAAAATATTTTACCTTTGTATCAGTGACTAATTATAGCTGTCACTAGAAAAAGTTCATTTCTTGCGACATTTGAAATGCTTGCATAAAATAGGCTTTTTCTCTGTGAACCCAAAACAAAGCTTGCCAATGACTCACCCATGGCAGGAAAACATGCTCAGTCTGCTAGGACGTAATCCTGTTGTTACAGGTAGCAAGATAAATCCAGCAATGACTACAATTACTTTGGGCCAATCCTGCACATCATGAATTTTGAACACCAAAGACAATTGCCAACTGGGAGTTTCCAGTAACCATCTAGTTATCCTTTAAAAAATTAGTAAGATAGCTGTTGTAAAATACTCTCCATGAAATATTTATCATCCGTTTAGTAGATCACTTCTCCTAAGGTATTCATGCAGGGCTAGCTAAAAGAGTTACAAAATCTTACTTTGCCTAGATGAAAGCAAGTCTGCCTCATTAGTAATCAATTACCAGCCAGGTCAGCCCTAAGAAGTCATTAATATATACCTTTTACTGTCAAATCCAGTAATTGGGCACCACATATTCAATAAACCATCAGACATTATTATTAATAAAGCCCTCAAAGCTCCACCAGGATCCATATTGTGTAAACGAAGCATCAGATGGGGTAATTTTTCATTGCCTTCCAAGTTGGCCTACAATAGATCAACACAAAACAGCCAGTGCTTGGACCCAAAGGCAGAGTCTTGCTGTATGGCACACTGTGAGCATGGATTCTCAAAGCTTCCAACAGAGGTATACAAGCACAAGCTTTTTCCTGTGGATGTTAAGCTATGACTAATTATAAAAGGTCCATTTTTCAGAAGTTCCTGATTCCTCCTTTTCAATGTGCAAGATTTCCAGGTCAGCAGTGTTGCTATTCCCTTGACCATAAAGAATGAGCTTTCACTTGACCATAAAGAACGAGCTTGGCTGGGCGTGGTGGTTCACACCTGTAATCCCAGCACTTTGGGAGGCCGAGGTGGGCGGATCATGAGGTCAGGAGATTGAGACCATCCTGGCTAACACGATGAAGCCCTGTCTCTACTAAAAAATATTAAAAAATTAGCTGGGCACGGTGGCGGGCACCTGTAGTCCCAGCTACTCGGGAGGCTGAGGCAGGAGAATGCCATG